>NC_047048.1:3483611-3796388 GCF_011762595.2 Tursiops truncatus
GGCCACCCTTCCTGTCCGCGGCCCGTGGCGCTCGGTCCCCACCTCGTGTCTGCGCTGCGGTCGCTCCCAGCTGTGGGCTCCCCGGCCTCTCCTCCAGCTTCCAGAACACGGGGCACCTTCTTGTTCGGCTGTTCTGATGGGGACACAGAGACCAGGTGGCTTTCTTCCCTCCCCCAGGAGCCCTGAAGAAGGCAGACTCAGACCTGCAGAAAGCAGTGAGTGCCCGGCGGGCGGGCGGGCGGGCGCTCCCTCCCAGCTCTGTCTGAGCGGCCTCCTCGGGTCCCCGCAGTGTCTGGTGGAGGCTGTGCTGGTGCTGGACGTGCTCTGCCAGCAGGACCCCTCCTTCCTGTACCGCACCCTCTCCTGCCTGAAGCCCCTGCACACGCGCCTGCGCGGGGACCCAGCCTGGGTGCGGGCGCTGCTGCCCGTCGCCCAGTTCTTCCTGCACCACGGTGAGCCTCCGCCCTCCCGTGGGAGCAGACCCGCTCGCGGGGAGGGCGGCTTTCCCCTGCACGCTGCCCCCTTCCTTCGCCTGTAGAGCAGCACTGATCTGATGAGCCCTTAGCACTTCGACGGTGGGAACTTTTAGATGGATTTAAGTAGCAAGTTAAAACGTTACCAAGTCTGTGTTGATCTTGAACTCTCTTTGCCACGAGAGTTTCCTGGAAGGTGCCGTGAAACCAGCCCCTTCCAAGGAACGATCCCCGTAGCGTAACCAGAGGGTGGGTCTCTGGCCAGAGACACCTGGGAAGACCCGGATCCGGCTCAGCTGGCTCTTCCCGTGCTTGCGAAGGGCGGACGTGTCTGCCTTTGGTGTCCCGCAGACACGTGTGGCCCTGGAGGCTTGGCCCGAGGTTCGGGGGGCCCCCGGCAGCACCCAAGGCCTTCTGCCCTGACGGAGCCCACTGCCTTTCAGGGGAGGCCGCCGCAGTGGATGCGGAAGCCGTCTACCAGCACCTCTTCACCAGGATCCCCGCTGAACACTTCCACAGTCCGATGCTGGCCTTCGAGTTCGTCCAGTTCTGCAGGGACAGCCTGCCTCTGTTCGGCAGAAGCCTTGGCATTCTCAGGACAAGCTTCCCCAACCTCTTCAAGGCATGCTTGGTCATCCATGAACCAGAGCAGGGGCTTGGGGGCCTGGGGTGTGCAGGGCCCCTGGGGCAGTGTCCTGGCATGGGCTGGGGGCGCCCGTGCCCTCAGGAAGGCGAGGTCGGGCCTGGCTTGGTGGCTGGGCTCGCAGAGTTGGTGCAGGTTAGCATCTCTTCACTGGGGAGCGTTGCCGGGTGTGTTCAGCTGTTTGGCACCTTTGTCTTCGATGGGTTTTTTTGGTTTTTTTTTTTCTGTATTTGGCTGCATTGGGTCTTCGTTGCTGCGCGCAGGCTTTCTCTGGTTGTGGCGAGCAGGGGCTATTCTTTGTTGTGGTGCACGAGCTTCTCATTGTGGTGGCTTCTCATTGTGGAGCACAGCTCTAGGCGTGTAGGCTCAGTAGTTGTGGCGTGTAGGCTCAGTAGTTGTGGCACACGGGCTTAGGTCCTCTGCGGCATGTGGCATCTTCCCAGACCAGGGCTTGAACCCGTGTCCCCTGCACTGGCAGGTGGATTCTCAACCACTGTGCCACCAGGGAACTCCTGATGTGTCTTTTGTGATTGGCGTGTCACTGCGTGGCCTTTCCAAAATCAGAGACTGAGTTCTTTAATCAGGAAAATAAACGATGATAAATGGAAAGTGATTTAGGTGGTTGGTACAAAAGTGAGTGCAGAAGCAAAAAGAATGAGGGGGAAGAAAGTTGAAGGGCATATTTTCCAACTCCTGGGTCACAGTGAAACAGGAGGTGGCAGGGCTGGCCATGCCCTCCGGGCTCCCACTAGAGCTGCACTGCTTGTCCCCACAGTTCCTGGCCTGGAACAGCCCGCCCCTCACCTCTGACTTCGTGGCGCTGCTCCCATCGCTGGTTGACGCAGGGACGGCCGTGGAGATGCTCCACCTGCTGCTGGACCTGCCCTGTCTGACCGCAGCCTTGGACCTGCAGCTCAGGTGAGCCCCTGCCCGGCCCCGCTGCTCACTGTTCTGACCGTGTCTGCCCTGTCCCTGTCCCTCCTTGCCCCCGGCCGCTCCTGCTGTCTCCCACGCAGAGTGTCTCTGCACCTCTTCGCCGCCCTGACGGCAGCCCCGGAGCCCAGCCTGTCTTTCACTCAGCCACGCAGCCTCCCAGGGGCCCGGCCCCCAGGCCTTTTTGGGTCATCCTGCAGCTCCTGGCTGGGTCAGGGCACAGTGATGTTACGGTGACGTCCACTCTAGTCTCTCCCTGGCCAGTGGGTACCACGAGGGCAGGGGCCGAGTCCAGCTTCTTCTGGCCTGGGCCAGAGCCCACATGCGAGCCCGGCCTCAGGAGTCTCTCTGCTCGCAGGTCGCTGCAGGCTGCATCTGAGAGGCCTCCCTGGGACGTCTCCATCAGGGCCCCCGGCTGCCTGGAGGCCCTCCGGGACTCGCAGGTGCAGGGTCTTTTCCAGCACCTGCTGCGTGCCCACGCCAGCGGGACCGTGGAGAGGTAGGGCTCGCTGCCGGGCGTCCCAGGCCCCACGTGGGACACGAGAGCTCCCTGGTGCCTTCTGACCTGGAGAGACAGCTCTGGTGACCCCCCACCCAACAGGCGCCGGCCACGTGGCCAAGCGCTTCCTGGGCACCTGGCTTGTGGTCTGCTCGTTCAGTTTCCTGATCCCGTCCTTGTCGCCCTGTGGGGTAGGCGCTGTGCTCACTCCTTGCCACAGGTGGGGAAAGGGAGGCTTAGCACAGCCTAGGGGTGGCGGGCCAGGACTGGACCACGGCCTCCTGCCCCCAGCCGCATTCCAGCCCTCCCGTGTGCCACGGGAGCAGGGCGGCCACAGAGGGAGCAGGCCGTGCATTAGGAGATGCGCAGGGTGGCCTCTGATGAGGGCAGAGCAGGCGCTCCCAGAGCCGGGTCCCCAGGCGGACAGGGAACAGGCGTGTGCTCAGGGCTGGGCCATGTGTCCCCAGGTTGACGCCGCTCTACCGGCTGCTGCAGCCCCTGGCCGGCTGCGCCCGGGTGGTCCAGTGCGCTGAGGCCGTGCCCACCCTGCTCCGGGCGTTCTTCTCGGCGGTGACACAGGTGAGCCCGCTTCCTGGGGCCTCTGTCCCTGCAGCAGAGGGCCTGCTGGAGCTAGGACCCACAGGGCCCCAGCTTCCTCAGTGGCCGAGGGGCCAGTCCATCACAGCAGACAGGGCAGCTCACACCAGCCCCAGCCTGGCTCCTGTCCCTCCCAGAACTGGGGCCGAGAGAAGCCCCCAGGGCAGCAGCCAGCCAGGTCCGGAGCAGAGGTGTTCCCGGGGGTGGGACGCAGTCTCTCTCTCCCCCAGTTTGCTGACGGGGCCCTGGCCAGCCAGCTGGCACTGCTGCTCCTGGAACGAAGCGACTCGCTTTACCAGGTCCCAGGGTACGAAGCCGGTGTGCACAGGTGGGTCCCTCCTGGCGGGCTTCGCCCCTCCTGCGGCTCCATGGCCCAGCCCTGGACGGGTTCACTGACCCCGCGCGCTCTGCCCCTCACGGCAGCGGTTCCCCAGCTGCCACCGACCCCAGCCCAGCCTCGGCACTTTCTCGGCCACTGTACGCACCCTTCCCTGCCCACCCAAGCCCCTCGTCCACGGAGCCTTCCAGAACGTGTGTCCCCCTTGCTGAAGGCCCAGTTTATGCGGGCTCATCCCCGCTCCAGCCCAGCCTCTTCCCTGGTGGGGCAAGAGGTTCCTGGCGGGGCCGGGACTACCTTTACCTCCACCTGGTGCTCGGGGGCTTCCCGCCACCGCCCAGCTCTCCTCGGGCCGGGCCGCGGGGCTGGGGTCTGTGTGGGGCAAGCACAGCCCACGGGTCCTCTCGCGCAGGGTGCTGAGCTCCCAGTTCCCGGCCCTGTGCAAGCTGCATCCTCCACTGGTGGTCGAGCAGGCGAAGGAGCTGCTGGAGTTCGTGGGCGGCCCCCGCAGCGGCGGGCACGTGCTCACATCCGTGGTGAGGCAGCCGCTGCCCCGCCCCAGCCTGCACCTGACGTGCGGGCCTGTCACAGGGCTGAAGTGCTGTCCCCCACCCAGGTGTGGGCCATCGGCGAGTACCTGTCGGTGTCCTGGGACCGGCGCTGCACCGTGGAGCAGATCAACAACTTCTTCGAAGCCCTGGAGGCCCTGCTCTTTGAGGTCACCCAGTCGCGGCCCTCCACCACCCTCCCCAAGTGTCCTCCGCAGGTCATCACTGTGCTCATGACCACACTGACCAAGCTGGCCTCTCGGAGCCAAGACCTGATTCCCAGGTACCAGTTCCCGGTGGGCGGAGGGAAAGCTACAGGCTTCCCGTTGGGAAAGGGAACGGCGTTGGAGGTTGTCCTGTCCCCAAAAGCCCTTCTGGTTGGACGCAGGTGGCGTGGGCTGTGTCAGCACTGCCGCCTCATCTCTCCCAGCCAAGACCACGCTAGCTGGGTGCTCCTGGCAGCTGGTCCCTCCACGACACCCCTGCCCGTGTGAGGGGTGCACCTGCAGCTGATGGGCTGGGACTCCCTCGTCCCCAGGGTCTCCCTGCTCCTGTCAAAGATGAGGACCTTGGCCCAGAGCGCAGCCACGGGCTCCACGCCCGGTGAGGAGGGCGTGGGAGCCATCCACACGCGGGCCACCGAGCTGCTGAACCTGCTGAAGATGCCCAGCGTGGCCCAGTTTGTGTTCACGCCCAGTGTGGAGGTGTCCGAGCCCCGCTATCACCGTGACACCAACACGGCCCTGCCCCTGGTCCTGCGTACGGTCAGCCGGCTGGTGGAGAGGGAGGCAGGCCTCCTGCCGGGGTGAAGGGACCAGGTGGATACCAGGCAGGGCTGCAGGCTGAGAGCCTGGTATTACCGGCCATGGCTTCAGCGGTCAGGGAGGCTGTCACAGTCTCAGCCTTTGGCCTCTGTGTGTCTGTCTTTTCTCTTAACCCCCTTCTCCCGTGGCCACACTGAGCTGTGTAGTGACACAGCACTGATTCTCGGCTTTAGCTCCTCTTGGGGCTGGGTGGAAGCTGCCTGGTCTGCGTCCTGCCGGTCCTTGTTTGTTTGGGGGCAAGAAGAGATACGGCGAAAATAAATCTTTACAAAAATGGCTGCGTGAACAAGACGGGGTCTGTCCTTTTTTCCTCCACCCAGGAAGCAGGGAGCCCCACGGGCAGCCACGTAGCTGCTGCAGAGTCCAGGGGACGCAGTGCTGCTGGGCGGCGAGAGCTGGCCGTGGGGCTGGGAGGGCCCTTCACCTGGTGCTCTGCCTTCTCACCTAATCCCCATGTGTCAGGGCCGAGCCCCATTCAGTCCATGTCCCACATGGTACAGAAACCACAGATCACTAACAAACACACATGCGGTCAGTCAGAAAGGAAGCAGTGTCGACCTCCCCGAGGCGGCAGCTGCCACTGGGGAAATGGGTTTGGTCAGTGACATTTTTTTAGACCTTCTCCTGCTCCTAAGTTGAAGACGGTAAGGCTGGGGCTCTGGGGCTCCTGCTGGGTGGGCTGGAGGTGCTGTCACCTTTGCAGACCTGCAGCCTCCTACGAGCAGGGGGAAGGGCAGGGCACCCAGCAAAGTGTTCCCAGTGACCACCATACCTGCCGCCAGAAGCCTTACTGGGAGCAAGTCCGGGTGCGCTTTGCTCTTACACCAAGTGGGGGAGACACCCCCTCCTCTCAAGCGCTTTCTACCACTGTTCCGTTCAAGTCAGGCCCCGGCCCGCTTGTAAACCAAACCCCAAGGCTGCGCCCCAGCTCCCCGGGCGCCTGGCGGGGCTCGGCCACCAGGTGGTGCTGCTGCTTCGAAAGTTCCAGCCCACCCGCTCCGCCACGCCCAACATCCAGGCCTACTCCTGGCCACGCCCCCAGGCTCCCGCCCTGCCCCTCGCGGGCTCCGCCACGCCCCAACTCCGGCCACGCTCCTGGCCACGCCCCCAGGCTCCGGCCAGCTCCTGCCTCCGCCCCCGGCCGGTTTTGCCCCCCCAGACGCCCTAAGAAACATCCGCCGCCAAGGAAGCTGATGGGGGCCGGGCGGGTGCCGCAGGGGCGGACGCCTCTGGCTGGCGTCCCGGCCCCAGGATGCTTTCCGAGAAGCAACAGGTGGTGCGCGGAGCAGAGCCGTGGGGCACTGGTGCGGGGCGTGCCAAAGGACACCTGACCCTCCCAGGATGGGACCAACCCAGACCTGCGAGCCCCGGCGACACCCTTTGCCCGCCCGGGCTGCCCGGCCCGGCCCACCCGGCCCTGCCTGGCCCTCCGGACTTGGGTCCAGGGAGGCCAGGGTTGAGGATGTGACACCTAGAGAAAATGCTTTTTTTCAATTTGCCAAGATGCCAATTAATGCTCGGCTTTCAGTTTTTTCACGTCGTTCGTTCAGATGTTGCAAGTTTGGGTCTCAAACGTGCCTACGAACCAGTTTCAGAATACGGATTTTGAGGGGACTTTTTTCCCTGCTTCACACGGAGCCAAGGCCGCTCTAGAAACGTTCCCTTACCATTGTCTTTGCAGGGTAGACTTCTGTGGTGGCTGGGAGTCCAGTCCAACGACGCGAGTACAAATCCGGCGGGGCTGGGCTGTCCCAGGCGTGTCAGCCACAGCGGCAGAGCCGCCGGGGGCCTCGGAGGCCGTGAGGACACGGGCTGGGCTGCGGCCCGGAGGATGGCGCGCGAGCAGGGCGCACTCACCTGGGCCGGGCGCCCACTGCAGCCGCGCCGAGGGCGGACCAGGGTGGCTGCTTCCAGAGGTCGGGTTCTGTCGGGTTGTCCTCACAGCACTTACAGCTCTGGCCCACTGATGTAGAAAATGACAGTCCCATCGTGCTCCACTTTCCTCGTCTGCAAATGGGGATAATCACAGTGCTGACCTCAAAGAACATCCCGGGAATGAACTGTGTCCTTCCCTGCAGAGGGATCCGAGGGCTCTCAGCACCCGCTCCCTGCCAGCGAGAAGCGCAGCTCGGAGGTCTTCCCCCTTCCCTGGGGCCCCAGCCCTCCCAGGGGCCCCAGCCCTTCCCTGCCCGAACTCTGCAGTATGCAAGGGGTTCCCCCCCTACCCCATGCAGCTCCACGGGGGGCGGGGTGGGGTGGTGCTCGGCAGGCCTTGGGTCAGCCGCCAGCCTCCCTGAACTTGTGCCCTTGTTTCCGTTTAGGGCTTTCAGAATTTTGGGGGGTTCAACTGCCCATTTTAACTGACTTTTTAAAGTACATTTCATCCAGCGTTTTGGGAACTGCTTCAGGTCAGGTGGAATCCGGACACCTGGTACTGAGCACCCGCAGGCCCGGGCCCCCACCTGCACTCTCTTCTGCGCCCACAGCTGCCCGAGGCCCAGTGCCTGGGACACACCTTCCGGCCGCTGGTCCCTCCACGAGACCCCTTTCCACGTAAGGGGTGTGTCTGCAGCTGCCTGGCCGGGACCCTCTCGTCCCCAGAGTCTCTGTTCCTGTCGAAGAGGAGGACCCCAGCCCAGAGCCCAGGGAGGGGCACACTGCTGAACCTGCCGAAGACACCCAGCCGGGAGGTGCCCGCACCCGCTGCCACTGTGACACCAACACGGCCCTGCACGTGGTCAGCGGCCGGTGCAGGAGGCGGGCCCCCCCACCAGGGTGAAGCAACGGCCACCAGGTGGACACCAGCCGGGCCGCAGACTGAGAGCCTGGCACCGGCCAGCCTGGTATTAGGGCCCAGCCATGGCTTTAGCGACCAGAGAGGACATCAGGAGGGGTGTGAGTCTGAGGGAGGAAGCCTGGATACCCACAGTGGGTCAAGACTCTCACTTTATAACCTTCTGGGGGGTCCAGACCCCTTCTTTGGGACCGTGCTGAGCGTGGCATCACCGAGGGTGCAGCCCCCTCTGATGGGGGTGGCTCTGGCCCTTTCCCTTGGCGGCCGGGGGCTGTCTGCACCTCCCCCGCTGCTCCTTGTTTGCGGGCAGGGTGGAGGGCAGGCGAGGAGCGAGTTAGAGCCATCCCGGCACCCCAGCGAGCCCCGTGTCCCCCCGGGGTCTCTCCCGCGCTGGCAGGGAGGGAGCAGTTCCTCGGAGGGCACCGCCCCACCTCCAGCAACCCTTCTAGGGGGCCAGCACGGTGCCCACCCAGACTCCACGCCCCGCCACCCTCTACAATACGAAAGATAGTTTATTGAATCTATACTTTAACACTCAAATCTTCAAACACGAAGGCTCTGTGACAAGCATCACAACTTAGTGTTATGTGTCATACCAATAAAACAAAATGTACACTAGGGACTGCGGCTAGCGTCCTGTGGGTGACGCAGCCACACCGAACAGCCTGGCAGAAGGGGCCGTAACCTGGGAGCCGCAGGCGTAGGTGCTCGGGCCGCCCCTGCACGGTGCCTAGGGAGGGGGCGTGCGGAAGCGGATCTTCTTGGCCGTTTCCACGTCTGACTTGGCAACCAGAAACCGCACCTTCTTTCCCCCGTGTCGGATCAGATCCACGGCTCTGAAAGCAGAGAAGGGGTGGGGACAGTGTAGAAGAGCCCTCCGGGTGAGGACTCGCTGCCGGTCCGGCGGGCAGAGCCTCCTGGAGGCGCTGGGGGGCGACCCAACCCCCCACCCCCCAGCTGTCACCCCAAGTGGACAGTTACAGTCAGCAACCCTGAGCCCCCCGTGCTGTGACAGAGCTTCGGGATCACGGAGCCCGCCCCACCCCAAGGTGCCTGAGCCCCTGCGGGGACCGGTGTGTCATCGGAGGGCCAGTGCGGGGGAAGGGCGGGGGGTGGCCCTTGGGAGCCGGGCCCGACGGCTGTGCCTCCATTTACTCAGCTCCGACGTCCCAAGGGTGGGCGTGGCCTCCCACAGGCGGGGGGCGGGGCGAGGCGCGGTACCTCAGGTGGGCGTGGCCTCCCACAGGCTGGGGGGGGGGGCGAGGCGCGGTACCTCAGGTAGCTGACGCCCACCAGGCTGCTGCCGTTCACCTCCAGGATGCGGTCTCCCAGCGACAGCCGCCCGTCGGACGCTGCGGGGCTGCCCGGGAGCAGGGTCTGGATGTAGAGCCCTGGGGCGCCCAGGGGTGTGTGCTGGGGGAGAAGCGGAAGCCTCAGAGCTCCGTGGGCCCCTCGCACACAGGGGTCTCCAGGCAGGGCCACCTCCGCCCCTCCCCCGGTGGGGCTCCCTGTATGGTCATCAGTGTGTCTTCAAGGACAGCGCTGGACACCATCAGAGTTCCCGCAGGCCCAGGACAGACGCCATGAGGCCTGAGGGTGCAGGCGGCGGAAGCAGCTGCTGAGACGCCCCCACCAGCCCCTGGTCCCCAGGGCCATGGGCCTCTGCCCACCGCCTGCCTGTGACCACCCCAGCTGTGGGCCCGTCTCTGGGAAAGAAGAGGAGCCTGGGGGCCTGCAGGAAGTGGCGGGGCAGCTCACTCACCATCCCGTCGACCAGGCCCATGCCCAGCCCGGAGGGGCCTCGCTCTAGCTCCACCACGAACATGTAGCAGAAGTCGTCCGTGCTGGAGCTGTGGCTGGAGGGGGCTGGAGGGGGCTCGGCCGCCGGGGCCGCACAGTCTCCTGGGCGGGCGAGAAAAATGCAGCGAGGTTAGGTAAGGTCAGGGGCCGGCGGCTCAGTCCTCTGTCCAGACTCTGCCCCGGGGGCCTGCGCCTGCCCAGGAGTCCGGACCCGGGGACATCCTGGCTTAGCTACTCCAAAGAGACACGTGCTCACAGAGGTCCAGAAAGATGCCCGTCTGGCCAGAAGGGAAAAGCCAGACCTGGACCACCATCAGGGTGACGGGGGTCAGGCCACCCTGTGCTGCCCCGGGACACCAGCCCCTCTCAGAGGCCGGGTGCTTCCGGAAGGTTGAGAAGGGGGCTCTGCTTTCCCTCCCCTGCCCTCCCCCACCGCACTTCTCAGCGGTGACCCCACGTCTGTCCCTCCGGAGCTGGGGCTCTTTTCAGCTGGGCCTTGCTGCTCCCCACGCTGAGGGTCCTGCGCCCTCTCTCTCCCCACGAGGTCAGTTGTGGAGCCCTGCCGGGGCACCGCCCAGGTCGCTGAGAGGTGTCCTGCCTCAGGCCCAGCTCGGTTCCAGTGACCCCTGCCCTCAGGGCACCCTCTAAGCTTGGCGCGAGCACTGAGGACTCACCAGGGGCCGGGCGGGGCTGGGGGATGCTTGCCCTTCGATGCCCTCCAGCCCGGCCAGCCCAGTGTCCACACGCCCAGGGCTCCAGCTCCCCCGCCCCGCCCCCCCACCGATCCCGCTGGCCTCGCATCGGCTCTGGGGCTCAACACACGTCATGGGGCCATCCTTCCTCTCCCCCGGGCAGAGTGACTCCCCGAGTCCCCAGCTGCCCGGGCCTGAGCCACGCGGTGCCCTCCCCAGCTGCCCCAGGAGCCTGTCCTGTGTCCAGGGCAACAGGCGTTCGTGGGCAACTCTGACAGCCCGGGCCAGACGCGACACCAGGGCCCCGCAGGGGAAGGACCCCAAGGCAGTTGCCCAGGAGCCAGCAAGGCCAGGACTGGGGTGCGGGCCTGGCTCGGGGCTCACCTTGTGGGGCTGCGCACCCCGGGCCGCTCGGCCCGTTCCTCCTCCCTTCCAGAAGCACTTCCCCACAGGCACTGCTGGCTTCTGGCCAGTCGGGGACAGCGGCTTCCAGGCTGAGTGGGGTGCCGGGAGGCGTGAGCAGGCACGAGGGGTCCCCGTGTGGGTCCCCGGCCTGGGCCCCCCCACGGCTCACGCGGCCTGGCGGCCTTCCCAGAGGGCCCTGTGCCTGGGGGTCCCCCGCGGAAGGAGGCGTGCGCTCCAAGCCGGCCTCACGGGCTCCCCTGCCAGGGTCCCTGGAAGCCAGGGGGCGGCTCTGGTCCTCAGGGTGGCCCTCGGGGCTGGTGTGTTGCGGGCCCTGGGGGAGGGGGAAAGAACTCAGCACCAGGAAGCCCGATGTGCTGGGAGGACAGAGGGGCCCCCCAAGCCTCCGCGGCCTCGGGAGCCCCCCGCTCCTGCGTCCACCCCGGTACCTGGAGACACTCTGGCCGCGCGGGCCTGCCGCCGGGGCTGGGCTGGCTCCGCAGGCTCCACAGGAAGTGGCGGATGTAGAGGAGGTGCTGGTGGAGGCTGTCGTCCAGGCAGTCGGCCTCCAGATCCACCTGGAAGCCCTCGCTCGGCAAAACGATGGGTGGGGGGTTTTCATAGGACTCCAGGACGTCCTCTGCAGGGGCGAGGGCGGCGTGACCCCCCGGCCAGGAGGCAGCTGCCCGGCCACCCCCGCCTGACGCCATGGGACCCCGGGGACACGGGAGGGGCCGCACAAGCCCATACGGCGCTCTCACGCCTCCTGAGTCCCAGCGAGCACCCAGGATGAAGCCCCGGCGCCACCATTCGGCACTTGGGCCCCACGCCACGACCCCTGCCTGCGGCCCCTGGCTCCCCCGGGCCCACCGCACACCCCAGCCTGGAGCCCAGCTCACCCGGCCCAGACACCAGCACCCCAGGCCGCCACCTGCTCCTGCCGGGCCCCCGCGGCCACGCCGCCTGCACCGCGCACGTGTCACGGGGCTGAGCACAGCCTGCCTAAGTGCTGGCCTCCGCACGAGGACACACGCGCCTTCCAGACGGAGGGAAGACGGCAGCCCCTGCCTTGCTCCCGGTGCCCAGCACAGAGCCCCCTCCCTCCCTCCGCGGAAGGCCTTGGACGTGAACCAGTAAACGGGGCGGGGGACGGCGCCCAGGGCCCAAGCCCCAGGTGACCAGGTGTCGGAAGCCCTACTTCTATCTGGATCTTCCCCCGTCCTTTACTTTCCGTTTTTGCTTGTGTTATAGTGTACATACTGCTAATGAGGACATACAAAACTCATAAAAATATACACACACGTATGTACGTCTGTCTCCACACGTAATACACCCAGGGCAAGACGGCTCAGCACCGTTTCCCGACAGGTTGTGCTGTGGCAGCCGGTGTGGAGACCCTGCTCTCCTCCTGGTGGCCGTGCACCCAGCGAGGCCCCATGAGGGGCAGCGGGGACCTCTGATCTGAGCCGAGAGCCTGGGGGCAAAGGCGAGCCTCCGCCCTGGGCCGTCTTCCTCCTCGGGTGTCCTGCCCTGTCCCCCCACCTGGGGACCCAGGGACCTAGGGGTCAAGGAGCCCCCGGGCCACACCCGAGTTCTGAGCTCCAGCCGGAGGAGAGGCCTCACCTGACTTGAAGGCTGCGGGGCTGTCCTGGGCACCCGGCTCCCAGGCGCTCATGGGGCCCATGGCCGAGGCCAGCTGGTACTGGGTCAGCAGGCGGTGCAGCTGCGCGGGGCTCAGGGCAGGGAACGCGGCCCGCAGGTTGGCCCAGCTCATCTGCTGACGAGAAGGAGCTCCTGGTCAACGGCCGGGGACCCAGCCCGCCCCCCAGGGAGGGCCTGCCTTCTGGGAGCTCCGGCGGCAGGGCCCAGGGCTCCCTGCGCCAACACCCGCTCCGCCCTGGGGCGTCCGTGCGGGACAGCGAGGTCAGCGAGGCCGAGGTCAAGGCCGGTGCAGAGGGCAGCTCACCCCATGCCTGTGGGCGTCCAGGGCGAGAGCCGGGTCAGGTGGCGGGTGGGGGGGGGGGGCGTTCCCCGGAGAGGCCAGCAGGCACCGCGCCGAGTGCCCTGCCCACCGAACAAGCCCTGTCACACCACCTCGGGGGGCTGAGAAACGGGGCGAGACCACTGGGAGGTTAGGGGGCCGTGAAATAGGACCCCCGCCTCGTGCCGTGTGAAGGGAGTCAAGCAGGTCAAAGACCTGCACGAAGGCACGACGGCAGCATTAGGTGCCGCACGAGACGGCGGGGGCAGCCGGGGGCAGGGAAGGCGCCCTGGCGGAAGACAAACGGCAGGTCGCTGAGTTACCGTCTCCGTCCGTCTTGCTTCCTGGAACCCCGTCCTTCTGCTCTCGAGGAGCTTCCCAGGGAGGCCTGTGCTAGGGGGACGCTGGGGGCCTGGCGTGGGAGAGCGTCCTCAGGCCACTGTCCCCGCCATCAGGCATCAGGACTCCAGGCTCGAGCTGGCCTCGGAGGGAATATGGGAGGCAGCTCCTGCATTCGCTCCTGAGAAGTCGGAAACCATCCTGACCGCTGACCTCCAGACCCGAGCTGCTCTCCTTCTTCTCTGGAAGCTCAGCGGCGTCTCTGCAAGCCTGTGAGCGCGTCTTGGTGCAGGTCTGTTTCAGCCACTGTGCTTTTCACCCACCGGCTGCACCTGCAGTCCGGACACTCGGGTCGAGCGGGCTAGGCAACTGTCGGTTTGTCTTCACTCCCTGTCGGCCCTGCCATCTCTGGCCTCACGCTGCTTGGATGCGGGGCCTCACTTGACCGGTCCCTTAGTTTCCTTCTTTCTTCCTTCTTCTCTGTTTCGCCCACGTTTGATTTTACTGCCCACATCAAGAGGCCTGGGCGGTGGTTGTCGAGTATCGACACTGAAGGGACAGACAACATCCTAAGCTACGTGGGGAAGCGGGGAGAGCGGCCTCTTCCTGACACCTCCACCCCAAACACATGACAGCACAGGACGGCCTCGTCTGCCCGGAGGTGGTTTTGACTTTCGTCCTAGAAGCCACGCTTCGCCACGCCTGTGCTTCTCCGAGGCTGGCGTCGGCGGGCGCCCCGACGGCGCTGAGCCGTCCCCCAGCAGGAGCGAGCGCCTCTTCCACCTTGCTGGCTCTGCTTCCGGGCGATCTCCCGGACTTTATCTTCCAGCTCTGCTACTGAACTCTGCATCTCTGCTGTCGTAGTTGTAACTTCCAAGAATTCTTTTTGTTCTCTTATTTATAGCATCCTGTTATGTAATGGTTACTGTATCTTCCCTTATCTTTAAGACGATACAAATGTGTTTTTTTTTTTTTTCCTCTGTACGCGGGCCTCTCCTCACAGGCTCCGGACGCGCAGGCTCAGCGGCCATGGCTCACGGGCCCAGCTGCTCCGCGGCATGTGGGATCTTCCCGGACCGGGGCACGAACCCGCGTCCCCTGCATCGGCAGGCGGACTCTCAACCGCTGCGCCACCAGGGAAGCCCTACAAATGGTTTTTTAAGTAAGTTTCTCCTCCCTGAACAGTCCGTTTTGAGGGTGGCAAACTACGGCCTGAGGCCTCTTTGCCTCACTCCCTGCCTCTCTCTCCCTCTCCTGGCTGGTTGGCTGTGGAGGCCCAGTGTCAGCATCCTCCGTCCTGCCCTGGGCTGTCGCTGACCGCCAGCCCTGCCAAGTTGGCCGCCCCCTGCTTGGAGGGCGCAGGCCCGGGCCTGGTGGGTGAGAGTGCGGGGCTCCAGCAATGGGGGCTCTGCCACCGGGGTGCTCCCTCCTTCAGGGTGAGATCCCGTGTCCCAACCTGGAGACCCTCAGTCTTAAATGCTCTAGAAATAGACCCCAGTCTTCTGCCAGAGGACGGAGCGGGCAGCTCCCAGCTGTGCAGGGAGAGGCGCAGCTGAGCAGCTAGTGCACCGCTGCTCCTTCCTTGCCGTGCATTTTGTACTGAAGTACAAACACCACAGAAACCACAGAAAACCACGCAAACCTGAAGCACCCAGCTTGGTAACTCAGCGGTCCCCAATGCGTTTGGCACCAGGGACCGGTTTCGTGGAAGACAATTTTTCCACGGACTGGGCGCCAGTGGGGGATGGTGTGGGGATGATTCAAGCGCATTACATCTATTGTGCACTTTATTTCTATTATCATTACACTGTAATGTGTAATGAAATAATTATACAACTCACCACAATGCAGACTCAGTGGGAGCCCTGAGCTAATTGTCACTTGCAGCTCACGGATAGGGTTTTGATATGAGTCTGCAAGTAACTGACTTATTACGGTCTCTGGACAGTCAAACCTCTGTGCTAAGGATCTGCATTTGCGGCCCCTCCCCAGCGCCAGCGCCCCCACCTGGGATCACCAGGCATTAGATTCTCGTAAGGAGCGTGCCACCTAGATCCCTCGCACACGCGGTTCACAGTGGGGTCTGCGCTCCTGTGAGAATCTGACGCCGCCGCTGGTCCGACAGGAGGCGGAGCTCAGGCGGTGACGCGAGCCATGGGGAGCGGCTGTACATACAGCTGAAGCTTCACCCGCTCGCCCACCGCTCACCTCCTGCCGTGCGGCCCGGTTCCTATCAGGCCACGGACTGGTACTGGTCCGTGGCCTGGGGGTTGGGGACCCCTGTGGTAACTTCGCCAGGGCACACGCCTGTGTGCCAGGCCCAGGGCAAGAGCAGTGTGCACAGCAGCGCCCCGGGGGGACCCCATCTCGTCTTCCCCTCTGCAGGCGGATGCGCTGCCCAAGTCTGAGCTCCACACAGTGGCTCGCGGCTGCCCGTGGTGGCCGTGGCTGTGGACGCCGTCACTACCATGTGGGGCTTCCTGGCTGCGCTCACGTCGGCTGGGACTTCACGGGGGCGGACGGGGCAGCCGGTCCCCTACGCGGTTCAAACACGGAGCAGCTCCCCAGGGCATGGGAAGCGGAGTCCATGGGGCCGCCCTGCAAACACGCTGGCCATCCCCTGGGTGGGTTCCATGTCGCTGCCCGGCAGGAAAGGGCCTGGGTAGCTTGGTCTCGCTGATTACCTGTGACGACCATGTCGCACAGCAGGTGAGGGAGGCAGGTGAGCTGGTGTCTGTTTCCTGCTGCTATTCTAACAAACGACCACGAAGGTGGCAGTGAGATCACCGTGAGCGCAGTCTTACAGTTCTGGGGGTCGGACGTCCAGCACAGGTCGCACAGGCTAGAATCCAGAGTTGCAGGGCTGTGCTCCTTCTGGCGGCCCCAGGGCAGGATCCGTTTGCCTGTGGTTGTAGGACTGAGGTCCCGTTCCTGTGCTGGCCTCCAGCCGAGGGCCATTCCCAGCTCCTGGAGGCTGCTGTACCCTTGCCCCGTGGCCCCGTCCTCCACCTTCAGAGCCAGCCCTTTCCTGTCTCTCTGACCCACTCTTCTGCTTCCCTCTTTCTTCTTTTGTTCAAGTATAGTTGACTTGCAGCGTTCTGTTAGTTACTGGTCTACGGCAAAGTGATTATATATATATACGATCCTGCTTCGGATTCCTTTCCATTATGGTTTATCACGGGATATTGAATATAGTTCCCTGTGCTGTACAGTAGGACCTTGTTGTTCACCTGTTTTATGTGTAGTAGTTTGTATCTGTTAATCCCAAATTCCTAATTTATCTCTCCCCCCGCCCGCTTTCCCCTCTGGTAACCATAAGTTTGTTTTCTATGCCTGTGAGTCTGTTTCTGTTTTGTAAATAAATTCATTTGTATCATGTTTTTAGATTTCACACAGAAGTCACATTATATGGTATTTGTCTTTCTCCTTCTCTTTCTGACTTCCTTCCCTTAGTATGATAATCTCTAGGTCCATCCATGTTGCTGCAAGTGGCATTATTTCATTCTTTTTTATGTCTGAGTAGTACTCCATCGCATACGTGTACCGCATCTCCTTAAGCCAGTTGTCTGTTGATGGACATTTAGGTGGCTTCCGTGTCTTGGCTGTTGAAAATAGTGCTGCTATGAACACTGTGGCGCATATGTCTTTTCAAATTAGAGTTTTCTCTGGATATGTGCCCAGGAGTGGGACTGCTGGGTCATATGGTAGCTCTATCTTTAGTTTTCTGAGGAACCTCCATACCGTTCTCCATAGTGGCTGCACAGTTTACATCCCCACCAACAGGGCAAGAGGCTCCCTTCTGTCCACGCCCTCTCCAGCATTTGTTATTTGTAGGCTTTTGAATGATGGCCATTCCAACCGCTGTGAGGTGATAGCTCACTGTAGTTTCAACTTGCATTTCTCTGATAAGCAGCAATGCTGAGCATCTTTTCATGTGCCTCTTGGTCATCTGTATATCTTCTTTGGAGAAATGTCTGTTTAGGTCTTTTGCCCATTTTTTTATTGTGTTGTTTTTTGATATCGAGCTGTATGAGTTGTTTGTAGATTTTGGAAATTAAGCCCTTGTTGGTCTCATCGTTTGCAAATATTTTCCCAGTTTTAAGGACTCGTGTGCTTAGACGGGGCCACCAGGTGCCCCGGGGTGACCTCCCCACATCAGCAGGGCCCCCTGTGGCCACAGCTGCAGGTCAGAGACTAGACACAGACATCCTGGGGCCGTTATCCCGCCTGCAGGTGGGAACAGCTGTGGGCTAAGCCACTGCAAGCCCACTGAGCCCCTCCTGGTCTGCAAGCTGCTGACCCCAGGGCGACCGTGCAGCGTGCCGCCCCATCCTCGCTGCGCCCGCTGCCCCCCACCCTCCGTACCCCTCCCACCTGCACGAGCTGGGCACTGGGCGTGGCCAGCAGGCTGAGTGTGCAGGAAAGCTTCCGGAAGAAGCGCTCTCCAGCCTCGCCAAAGCCGGCATTCCGTGTCCACTCCAGGAGCTGCTGCAGGCGGGCACAGGCCTGGACGCCTCTGGGCCAGTGGAAGCAACTCAGAGAGGGCCCTGGGAATGGAGGGAGGGAACGAGGGTGATGCCGGGCAGCCCCCGCAGGGCAGGCATGCTGCCCGCCACCCCCCACCCCGAGGGAGCCAGGCCCGGCTGGGCCCTAGCCCTGTCCTCCTCCCACGCCCCCCCCACCAGGCCTCTGGACAGACGGAAGACCTTACGTCAGTTTCTAAGACAACTACCTGCTTCCAGACCCCTCTCTGGGCATGGGTGGGTGGGTATGGAGGTGGGAGGTGAAGGTGGCAGGGCAGGGAGGGGCGGTGACAGCCACGCGACCCCAAGTGCAGAGGGCCGTGGTCCAGGCTTCGCACGTGCTGTGGGCTGGCCCCGCTCTCCCTGCCCCGCACCCCAGCACTGCCTCGGCCCTGAGCGCTGGGCAGGGCGATGGAGGAGATCTGGGTGGCAGTGAGGCAGGGTCAAAGGCCACGTCACTTCCCTGAGCCTGCTGCCTCCTCGCTCACAGGGGCCCCAGGCCACGCGGGGATAAAATAAACCAGGAAAGGCCGGCGGGGCCCTGTGCAGACACGGACGGGCGGCTCCCGCTCCCACAGGGACAGGCTCTGCAGCACGTCCTCCCCCCGCGGCACCCGCCCAGACCCCATGGAGCGGGACAGCTCCGCCCGCTGGTCTCCGGAAGGACACGCTCAGTGGCCCTGCGGGCTGTCCGCCCCGGACCCTCACCCTTGTCCAGGAGCTGGTTGAAGAGCAGCGTGCCGGAGAAGAAGAAGAGGTAGGCCAGCACCTGGGCGGCGATCTCGGGGTGCACCTGCAGCGGCCGCAGGAGGTCCAGGGTGGCCTGGTAGATGGACACGACGCGGTGCAGCTCCTCGGGCAGCTGAGGGGCCGAGCACCAGCTCTCGCGGCACTCCAGCTGGAAGGGGGGGCACTCCAGCAGGGCCGGGAGGCACACGTACAGGGACTGGGGGCGAGAGGAAAACACCGGCTGCTGTGGGCGGGGGCCCCGGGCCCGACCCATCCCGCTCACGCCTCGGCCAGACCACGTGTGTCAGCGACCCACGTGTGAGCGCCGGGCTCAGCCAGTGGGAGCCGTGGCGGGGAGGGGGGTCGGTAAAGCTCCCAGCGAAGGCGCAGATGACACGGGCTGCAGGGGCTCCGGCAAAGGGGCCGGACGGCACCCAGAGGACCCTGAGGGCAGGGGGCTTCGCCCTCTTCTTATTTTATCAGAAGGGTTTTACTGGACGGAGTGGGGGCGAGTGAGCCCCACTGACCCAAGGACACGGCAGAGCCCCGGGGTCCCCCGCTCGGCTCTGAGTCCCGAGACATGGCCGCACGGCTACCCCCACCAGCGTTAGGGACGGCGCGGGCAGGGGAGCCGGGGCCACGGCAGCCGGAACCACCGCACAGCTGGCCCGCCGTCCGAGACGCCTCCCCAGAGCAGCCGGCCCCGTCTCTCTCGCTCGCTGGCCCCGCCTGGGGCAGAGGACTCGCTCGACGAGAGCAACAGCAGGTGAGGGGGCCGGGGCCCAAGGCCGGGGTCCGGGCGGGCAGAGGCGGCCGGGCCGGCATGCAGGTCCCCCGGGAGAACGCGCACGCAGAGGCCGTACCTTGGAGACGTAGTACACGCACTGCTGGAAGGCGTACAAGATGACCTCCTCCAGCACGGCCATGGCCTCCTCACTGGCCGTGAGCGTGCAGGAGAACAGGGACTCCTTCGAGCCTGCGGGGGAATGTGGCGCCGTCACTGCAGGGCCAGGGGAGGGGGGACTCGGGCAGGAACCTTCTGGAACTGCCGCGAGTTCAAACCCCCACCCGACGCCTCCTGAGGGCTCCGCCCAGCACCCTCCTCTTGGGTTGGGAAAACGTGACAAACCAAAGCCACGGGGCCCCCGGGACCCCAGGCCCCGAGCTTCCAAGCCCACGGGCACCAACTCGATACCAAGCGCAGCGGACGCTCGCGCGCTAGCAGCTTCCAGATACGGGTCGGGACCAAGTGCCCAGCGCTGGCAGATCCTGGCCCGCAGGTCACTTCTCACTAGGGATACAGGTCAAAGGACACCTGACCAGAGGTCCTAAGGAGGCCGTCACGACACTTTCCCGAGAAGCCCAGATGGCCCTCGTGCCCCGTTCCCCCCCCACTAGCGCCCCCCAGGGAAGACACTGCCGTGTCGCAGGCACAGAGCGGAGACCCTGGGCGCTCAGCACCTCGGGGGACGGGCCTCCCAGGCTGGGCAGCGGCCGGGGGGCTGCAGCTGCGGCTGGGACTGGGGGGTGTGAGCCACGCCAGCTGACTCCCTCCCCTGGTTGGGGCTCCTGTACGGCCAAGAGGCCAGGCTGGCCACGGGGTCCCCAAGACCAGGGGCCCAACAGGGAGGGGCCGTCCCGAGGGACCTTCCCGAAGTCGGGAGGCATGAGGTGCCTGGTGCCAGCGGCCCCAGTGGCACTTGGGGAGGGACCGGACGGGACGCCCGCCTCCATCCTCCGCTCGCTCGGCCCCTCGCTTCTCCTGACGAGGACGGAAGGCCGGCAGCAAGGCTTTCCTGCACTGCCCGTCCCGTGCGGCCTCTTGCTTAATGCACAGAGTGGGCCCCACGTCTGGGAACCTCCTTTCAGGGAGGGAGGGAGGCCGGGAATAGCTCTGAGCGCTAAGCTGGGCCTCCCAGGAGCACAGGGACAGGGCCGCCTGGCTACTGGGCCAACGGAAACGGTGTGCGCGTCCGTCAGAGACCCGCCCTGCAGACGCCAGCATGGCCCAGCGAGGGCTCGGGGCTCCCTGACCCCCCCAGGGCTCACACCCCAGAACCCTCCCGACCAGGAAGCCGGAGGCCTGCGGGGCCTCCCCAGGGCCCTTCCCGGAGCCCGGCAGGGTCTGGCTGCTCCCTGCAGCCCCCCTGGGCTTTGGGGGAGAAGCCAATCGGGTGACTGTAGGGGCCGCAGGCTCTGACGGCGCCAGCTTGTCTGAGAAGGAGACCTACGCCCCTCATGTGGGCCCGGGGGCTCTGGAGAGAGGGAGGAGGGGACGGACAGAGGGAGGAGGCTGGGGTCCACAGAGCACAACCCCAGGCGGCTCCCAGCAGACGCCGCAGAAACACCCTGAAACCCTCCTAGCCGCGGCGCGGGCTCTGCTGGGGTTTCCGACTCAGTTGACGCCCGCACGCGCCTGTCAGAAGCCCCGGGCCTCGTCCCCCCTCCCTCCCGAGGCCCCGGGGCTGAGGACCGCCCCCTGGGACCCCACAGTCCACAGGCGCTGAGGCAGAGCCTCAAAGCCTTACAGGAGAACTTTAAATGAATTAAATAAACGTCCCCCCGATGGGCTAATCTTTTATCTTCCCCTGTGAACGGGCTTCCTGGATAAGAGCTTCAGACAGAAAAGGTTGTTTGGGGAAGAAAAAGCTCTTTTTCCAGTTTTCAGGACATGACACATCTCTGTTTTTAGAATTCTTCCCACAGATATTTCCTGCTAAAGGTCAGGAGGCCAAACACGCCAACTCTGACCTTCCCTTCGCCCCCTGGTTGATGGTTTTTTCCTCTGAGCTCTCCGGAGCCTGCACCGCCCCGGACGTTGTTTCCGGGACGCTCAGGTCCTGCTGTGGTTTCCCCAGCCCTTGTGGTCCCCGGGGCGGGCAGAGGTGGGACCCCAGCCGTCCACATGCTCACTCTCCCAACGTCGACTGGCCTACACGACATCTGGGCCTTGGACCAAGAATATCTTCCTAAGAACAGAGCCCCCAGCAGCTTTTTTCATGAAAATCAGCCTGACTCAGGGTCCCTGTGAAGGATACGCTAACCCCAGGCCTGCAGCCTCTCAACACAGCGTCTGAAATATGTCCAGACAAGGAGGGGCACCGGCGGGACTCGCCTGTGAGCACTGTGCCCGAAGTCGGGGTGACGGGGTGCCGTCTCCCGACCTGGCCTCCTGGCTTCCACACGGAAGGACCAGCCAGAGGCCGGGTGCTCGCCGGCCGACGCCACGTGCACAAGAGTCCCCTGCACTCAGAGCCCGCTGAGCGCTGCGGCCTCAGTCCTGGGGGGCTGGAGGCCACCCCCCCAAAAGAGCTCAGCAGGGTCTGGGGAGAGAGGTGACAGGAAGCCTCTGCAGACGCTGGATTCCAGCAGCACCAGGCCCGGGGTGGGCCCGGGCTGCTGCGCAGAGCGAGGCGCGCTGGCGACGGAGACTCGGGAGGTGTGGTCCTCGCGTCACGTTCGGGGCAAAGGTGGGTGACAGTCTGTGTCCAACCCAGGCCCGGTGGACAGACAGCAGCTGCCCCATCCTGGGGGTCTACTGGACGGTGTTCACAATGTCCGCCCAAGGGAGGGAGCGACAGGCCAGCGGGCCAGCAACGAATGACCGACCACTGGGGCACGGAGGAAGCACTGCTTCTGCCACATATCCACGGAGGCCCTGGGAGCCCAAGACAGTCCCCACTGCCCCTTCCCTGCGAAGTCGGGGGCAGAAAAGACTCAGAAACCACAACTGACGAGAGGAAGGTAGGCGGACCCCATCTCCCCGGGCCTGGCCGGGACGCCCCAGGGCCTCGGCCCCGCCACCCCGTCTCCGAAGCCGGTGGCCAACTGAGCGCAGAGTGGGACAGCCCGCCCCTGGGCAGACCAGCCCCCTCGCCGGAGGCCGCCACGAGCCCCTCCCCTAGGAACCTAGCCGGTCGGCATCAGGGGAACCAGCAGGGCCCAGGGCCTCAGGCCGACTGTGAGCCTGTGTCCCGGGAGACACGGCCGCGCCCGTCCTGCCGAGTGGCCTCCCCACCGCTCCCCGAGGCAGGCAGGCCCCCGGCTCTGTCCTCGCAGGGCAGAGCGAGGCCGCACGGGACGAAACCGAGCCCCTGGTCCCCGGCTGCCACACCCGGTCCTGCTGCATGCAGCCCCGCTGCTCCGTCCCGGCTCAGTGCCAGGACGCGCTGCGGCCCCATCAGACACACGCCAGCTGACATCTCACACCCCCTCAGGGCCTGGCCGAACGCCACCTTCTCCACGAAGCCCTCCTAGACCGCCCCAGTCAGAGTCACTCTCTCACTGAGCGTTTTCACCGCTTTACGCTGCGTTGCATCAGCTCTAGGAGGCACGTTTTCCTACGTTTTAGTCTCTGAAGTCAACACGGGTCGCACAGTCTCGTAACTCTCACGAGCAACGCGCCTCCTTTCTGAGACTGCGGTGCGTTCTGGAGGAGCTGGTGACCAAGGGCTGACAGAATGCAGTGAGTGACCTGTGTCTCCCGGGCCTCCCCCAATGGGGCTGCGTGAAATGACGGGGACAGAGAACGCCGACGCGTCACAGACGAGAGGCACCGGGTTATAGCCCGACCGGCAGGTCACCTCCCTCTTTGGGGACGCCCCCGACACACACCCGTCTCTGCTCTGGGGGCCACCTCTCCCCTGCTCACCACCTGGGAGCAGCAGCACGGCCATACCTGTGACATCCAGGTCCTCCTCCAGGCTCTGCATGTAGAGTGGGCACTTCTGCTGGATAAAGTACAGAAGCTCAACCGAGTTGGACATCCAGAAGAGGATGTGCTGCAGGTCCGGAACCAGGCCCGCCATGGTGAAGCTGGCCGTGGACAGGGGCTCCTGGCTGCCAAGACAGAGACCAAGAGTCACGCCGAACCCGCCGCTCTCTGTGCGTGAGAACGGCGGACGCTCAAAACGCCCACCGCGATCTGTCAGCCTGCCAGCGTCAGGCCGGGAACTGGATTCAGATCCATAACCTGTGAGAGGCACATCGCCTACAAACCCTCACAGGAAGGACCGCCCGAGGCCACGCTGGAAAAGGACTCTGGTAAACGGCTTCTTTTCACATCTTCTCTTTGAGAATCAGAGAACAGAGCGGCTGTGACCGTTCGGACGAGCAACAGGAATTGCCCCTCGTACTCGAGAGCAAGAGAGACGAGGGCGGGTGTCTTAAGTGAGGAGCATAACTAACACAGGAAGCAAGCAGAGACGCATCTGCTTGGGGCGGTGATCGGACAAGCGCAGCTAAGTGCTGCCGCATCCCGGCAGGAGGCGGAAGAGGGCAGCTAAGTGCCGCCGCGTCCCGGCAGGAGGCGGAAGAGGGCAGCTAAGTGCCGCCGCGTCCCGGCAGGAGGCGGAAGAGCGCAGCTAAGTGCTACCGCATCCCGGCAGGAAGACGACGGCTAAGGCAGTGTCAGGAGGCAGGGATCGCGGGCGCTAACTGGAAGATTCTGAGATACCATTAGGAAACCCACAAACGACCCCACTCACGGGGGCTGCCTGGCCGTGTCTGGGGCCGGGCGGCGGGCAGAGGAGAGGGGCAGGAGGGGCTCCCAGGCGGCGGCACGGAGCTAGGCCCTTCCCGGCCCTCCAACCCCATCCCACCCTGGGGGACGGCCGCCTGGGGTAGAGGGCCCGTGGCACTCCCTTTCCAGGGGACACTGGGCACGTGGGGGGCCGCCTGCCTCCCTCGATGGAAGCCTGCAAGGTCAGCTCCGCCCATCTCAAGCCCCTCCTCCCGCGTCTCCCGGGCCCCAGCCACCAGCATGCAGGACCTGGCGTCCGAGTCGCCTGCAATGTGACAGAAGCACCGCGCTGTCCTCACCAGCCTCCTGGGGAGGCCGAGGGGCGGGTGCGGCGAGCAGAGCTCCGGGCGATTCCTCCCTCTAAATGCCAGTCGGTGTCTCGCCCGCACGGTTCCTCATCCCGACAGCAAGCCCGTCGGTGGGCCGTGCATTCTCAGAGCATCCTCACACCGGAGGGTCCCTGACCACACCTGCCAGGTGCTCTGACAGGTGAGCAGAGATCCATTGACAAGCAAATCAAACCACTCAGAGGTAACTGGGTCTGTCTGGGGGTGACGCTGGGCTGTGCCTCTTACTGGCGGATTCCGGGGGGCAAGGCGGGCGTCTGCGGGCATCGCGCGAGGACGGCGCTGTCCCTAGGCTCTTCATCCTGCCTGGAGGGCTTGCCGGCGCCCGGAGCAGCTCAGGGACTCCGGCTGTTGCAGTGACCGTCGTGCCGGGGGTCCTGGCGATCAGGCCCACGGGAAAAGCCGACGGGCCATATCAGCGGCAGGGTTGGTGCGGAAGTGTCGGGCGGGCTGCAGCCTCGGCCTCCTCCGCAACCCCACGGGCCTCGGGCTCCCTTCCCCACGTTCTCCTTGTGCCTGCACTTTGCTGCTCTCTCTGACGTAACTTCACTTTTGTCCACAGACAGCATGACCCCCCCCTGTCCTGCTCCTGGGGAGGGACAGGCTTCAGAGCGTCTCCTTGTTTCCACTGCTTATCTTGCTCCTCTCGTCCGTTCTCCTCGCTGGTTGAATTACACACACACGTGCATGCACGAAGAGCTTTATGTCGTCAAAAAAGGATGAATCTGCTCGTCAGAGCCTAGCTCCATTTTGTTTTCAACATTTATTGCCCTTCTCCATTCCGCCCAGAACTCAACGGGACAGACAGGCAGGCCTGCACGGAAAAACAGTCCACCAGCTACTGCCAAGCGGAGCTTTGGTGTCGGGTCCCAGCGAGGTCAGCGCTGAGGACGCGCCACCGGCCAGCCCTGCCGTACCGTGGGGCACAAACAAGGCACAGCGGCCTGGCCCACCCGTCCGGGCAAGCACCGAGTAGGCACGACGATTTCAGGGACATGACACCAAAGGCGCAGGCAATAAAAACACAAATAGACAAGCGGCGTTACGTCAAACGAAAAGGCTTCTGTGCAGCAAAGGAAACCATTAACAGAATAAGAAGGCAACCCACGGAATGGGAGAAAACATTTGCAAACCACATATCAGATAAGGGGTGAATTTCCCAATACACATAAGGAATTCCTACAACTCAAAAGCAAACAAAACAAAACAAAACAAACCACTAATAACCCTACTAAAAATGCGCTGAAGACTTGAATAGATATGTCTCCAAAGTAGACAGCCAGCCAGAGGAGCATGAAAAGGTTCTCAACATACATAATCATCAGGGAAATGCAAGTCAAAACTCAAGCAGCTGCCACCCCACGCCTGTCATGGTTTCATGAAAAAGACCAGAGTCAACAAGTATTGGTGACGATGTGGGAAAATCAGAACCCTTGTGCACTGCTGGCAGGAATGCAAACTGGTGCAGCCACTGTGTAAAACAGTACGGAGGTTCCTCAAAAAACTATAAGTAGAACTACCTTATGATCCAGCAATTCCACTTCTTGGTGTTTATCCAAAAGAATTGAAATCAGGATCTCCAAGAAATATTAGCACCCTGGTGTTCACTGCAGGGTGAACTCATAATACCCGAGACGTGGAATCAAACGCAAGGTCTACTGACGAATGAATGAATAAAGAAAATCTGGTTTATAACACAATGGAACATTATCCATTAAATAAAGAAGGAGGGCTTCCCTGGTGGCGCAGTGGTTGACAGTCCACCTGCCAATGCAGGGCACACGGGTTTGTGCCCCGGTCCAGGAGGATCCCACATGCCGCGGAGCGGCTGGGCCCATGAGCCATGGCCGCTCAGCCTGCGTGTCCGGAGCCTGTGCTCCGCAACGGGAGCGGCCACAACAGTGAGAGGCCCACGTACCGCAAAACAAAATAAAAAATGAAGGAAATCCTGCAATATGCAACAACACGGATGAACCCTGAAGACATGATGCTCAGTGAAATAAGCCAATCACAGAAGGACACGTACTATGTGACTCCACTTCCATGAGGGACCCAAAACAGTCAAACTCACAGAATCAGCGAGCAGAGGGGCGGTTACCAGGGGTGGGGGCAGGAGGGCAGACAAGAGAAACTGCTCATCAATGAGCATAAAGTCTCAATTACGCAGGATGAGCGAGTTCTAGAGACCTGCTGTACGACAGTGCACCTACAGTTAACGATACTGTACTGCACGCTTAAAAGTTTAAGAGCATAGCTTTCATGTTAAATGTTCTCACCACAGTAAAATAAATAAAAATAAACCAAATCAAATCAATGACGTTCTGATATAAATTTAAAAAGAAATCATCTGGGGGACTTCCCTGGTGGTCCAGCGGTTAAGACTGCGCTTCCACGGCAGGGGGCGCGGATTCGATCCCTGGTCGGGGAACTGATCCCTCGTGACGCATGATGCGGCCATAACACTTTTTAAAATAAAAATAAAGATCATCTGGGACACCTGGACGAGAGAAATGATTGCTCTTCTATATTAATTGTTATTAATAATATATTATTGATTACTGAAAATAAAATTTAAAACATTTTTGTTAGTAAATAAAAAATGAAAAAATTTCAAAAAACTTTCTAAACAATTCATGAGTCAAAGAAGAAATTAAAACAGAAATTATGCAAGGATAAGGAAATAATAAAGAGGTAAATGGAATAGAAATCAAAGAAAAGGTAAACAGAAACAACAAAATTGGTCCTTTTAAACAGATGATAACAGACAAATGCCTGGGAAGATAAATCAAAGGGGGTGGGGAGAGAAAAAATAGGAACACAACCGGAATTAAATAAGGCGATGTCACTACAAACATGTTAGAGATGAAAGAAGTCCTACAAGAATATAATGAACAATTTTATTCCAATCACTTTGAAAACACAGGCAATAGATAATTTCCTAGGAAAGCAAAACTTACCAAAATCAACACAAGAAGAAACAGAAAACTAAACAAACCATAAACATTAAAGAAATGGAATCAGCAAACACAGGCGCCGCCCAGACGCTTTTCTGGGCCGCTTCCAGGAAACCTCTGCGGCCCAGAGTCCTCACCCTCCGACAAATCGACTCAGAGAACTGAAAGCAGAGAAGGCTGCCCAATTCATTTCTGAGCACCTTGCCATTAAAATCAGACAAGGACAATACAAAACAATAAATGAATTCACAGGCCGATTCTACTTATGAATTCAGATGGGAAAATCCTGAAGTATCAACAAACCGCATCTCGCCTTGCTAACGACAAAATCAATAGTTATGAGAGGTGCGATCCCGGGAATCCAATCACGGTTCAGAAAACCTCCTGATGTAGGACCCACACTCAGATTCAAGGGGAAAATGTGTGATGATCACAGACGCGGAAAAAGCATTCAGGAAGAGCTAACGGCCACTTACAATTTTAAAAGAAGCACACAAGAAAGACCTGAAGCTAATGGGGCAAAACGTGAATCATGTGAAATTCAGGTGTGGGTTCAGGGGTAACTGATACGCTCTGTACTCTCCTGTATTTTGAAAGTGATTCATAATTTTTAAAAAAAAAAAAGCATTCGCTGGGATGGAGCCAGGGCTGTTTTTAGGCCCTAAGGACACAAGGAGCTGCTGAAGGAGGGGCTGTTTCCTCCTGTCTAAGGGCCAAGGCCCCAGCGGACAGGCACCAGTGGGAGGATGCGCTGGAGGGCGAGGGCAGGGTTCTCCTGAGGACTCCTCCCTCCAGGCCCGCCTCACCCTGGGGACAGGACAGAGCCGCAGGTGAGGCTAGCTCCCTCGCAGACTTCCCCTCCCGTTCGGAACCTGAAGGATGCAGGGCTTCTCCGAGCTGCCTGGGCCTCAGCTGGTCCCTCCATGCCGGGCCAGCTGTAGGCTATCTTCCGTGGGGCCCCCCGCCCGGGGCCTGGCCTGTAACAGCACCCCGCTACCCGCTACCCACTACCCTCGAGCAGGGCGGCAGCCAACAGAGCACATTCGTGAGCGACAGGGATTCTGCTCCACTCAGCCCGGCGGGAGCTTCGCTGCTCAGACCCCGGCTTCCTGTCTCTGAGCCTCTAGTTCCCGGCTTCGGAAGGAGGGGATAATGATGCTTCCTCCCGACTCCCTTGCAGCAGTGGTTCCCCCCCCCCCCCCCGCAGCCCCGGGCAGCACAGCAGGAGGTGAGCGGCGGGCAAGTGAGCGAAGCTTCATCTGCCGCTCCCCGTCGCTCTCATCACCACCTGAACCATCTCCCACTCCCCGCCCCGTCCGTGGAGAAACTGTCTGCCACGAAACCAGTCCCTGGTGCCAAAAAGATTGGGGACCGCTGGCTTACAGGACCACGGGCGGACGGTACCCCACAAGCACGGACAGCAACCATGTGCTTTATAAACGGAGTATCTTCTTCACGTCATCCTCACATAAACAGAAATGAGGCAAACCCCGTGGACCGCAGCATGACTTAAGGCCCCGCGAGCCCTTCGTCCACGACGGGCAGTGACCACAGGCAACCTCTGCTCGGGCTGTCACCACATGTGCGTGTTCCTTCAAGGGGACGGACAGCTGTGGCCTTCAAGCCTTCACCGTGGCTAGGGGTCCACAGCACAAACACAGGTGCCGCCGCCACCTTCTGCGAAGGCGGTTCTCGGTGGTGTCCGCTCAAGGGCAGGCGGGGGGTGTCCCAGGATACGCACGTCTTTACCGTTAATGCCAAATGGTTTCCTCAAGTCCCCCCAGCGGCGCGTAAAAGTAGAACCCGTACTTTCTATGAAAACCGACGTTGAACAGCGGAGACCCCCTGCCCCACCTCTACACCGGGAGGCGTCCACTTCCCCAAAGCAGCAGGTTCGCATTAACACAGCAACTACGGGAGGGCGAGGAGAAGGCTTCCCGGAGGGTCGTGCCCACTCGTCTCACGGATGCTCTGGAGAGACCTCCCCGACACAGAGCTGCCCAGGGTGGTGACTACAGACATGGAAACAGCCACCCTGAGACAGAAAGACACAGAGCTGACCCCAGAGGTTGCAGGGTGAGGGCTGCTGGGACTTGGCTCCTGGGGAACCAGTGGCCTGCTGGGCGGGTACGAAGACGGGGCCGTACTTACAGGTGCGCCTGCTTCTCGGCGAGTTCTTTGGTTTTCTCCTACAATTATAAAGGGAAAAAAAGCAAAGATGAGACAAGCAGGACACCACTGACACAGCCTCCCATCTACATGAAACACGGCATCACTGCTCCGGGCATCGCTCCAAGCTACACTGGGAAGACTGTTTTCCATTTGATCTGACCTCCTGGCATTCCGTTACTGCGTACGAACCACGCGTTTCCTACAAGGGCACCGTTTCACAGCCATCTCTCTTACGTAACAGCCGGCCACTTAGGGAGCAGTAAAGATGGGTCAAACGTACGACAAATGTCAGAACGAACGTTCTAGCAACACTCTTACGGTCAAGCTTCACAGATGCACTTTTAAAAGTCAGCCCCAGTCACGCGGAGCAGATGCACGTGCGCCTGAGTACACACAAGTATGTTTAAACGTCCCCACAGGGACTCAGGTCTAGCCAACATTTTCTGTCCCCTTTAATCAAGGACTCATTCTTGCTTTAGTGCCGTTATCCGGCTTAGCGTGGTCCTAACCGCGCCTCCCTCACACGTTCTCTCAGAGGCTCACATCGGCCTGAGTTGACGAGACACGTGAGCACTGGGGGACGCAGAGGAGCTGCCGATGCCCAAGAAACAGACATACAAATGAAACTCAAGGCTCTAGACAGACTTCTCACACCCCAGAGGGGAAGCCGTACGGGGGACGCCCGGGCCCGGGACCTGGGGTGGGGGGTCCCACCTCCACGAGCCCGTTTCCAAGCCTGCACGGGGGCAGGGGAGGGGGTTCGCAGGGCTGATCCCACGTGCATGGCGGGGGAGCCAGGGACGACGCTCGGGCTCGGGGGCATCCAGTTCTCTGCCCGGAGTCACCAGCACCCTCCTTTGCCCCGGTGTTCTCAGCTGTGACGTGGGACACAGCACCTACGCCGTCAGGGTGGTTGTGGGAATTAAGTCCAACAGCATCTGATTACTAGTAAGTGTCTGGCACAGAGCAGACTCAGAAAAGGACGGTGATTCGTGTGAAATTCAGAGCTTCTAAGCGTCAGGCCCCTCGGTCCACACTCTGCACGGACTTCAGATGCACAGAGGGGAAGCGACCACACACCCCAAATGCCACTCGGGACTCTGGGGGACGCGGCTCAGATACGCACGAGGCACAGATCGCTTGCACAAACCTTTGGATGTGGCAGGCCAGCATGGCTTTTGCTTTTAAAAAGTTTCAAACGTTTTAAATGCAGATTTTAATCTGAGGAATCTATCCAGTGTCTACACGGCCAACTGGTTTCCTTTTCCCACGTCTGCCTCAGGGTGAGCACAGCTGAGACTAAGGGGGTCTCTCTGAAGGACTGCGTGTAACTACCAGCCAGCCTTCGGCTCCCCAGGGAGTCCAGCCCCTGGAGGGGCAGGAGATGCCCGCCGGGTGCTCTGGTCCCAGGGGACGTCTGGCAGTGCCTGAAGCCGCTTCCGTGAGGGGGGAGGGGAGGCGTGCTGCCAGCCGCGGGGGGGAGGGGGGAGGCCTGCGGTGCAGGGGTCAGCCCCCCAGCAAGGAATTCTACCTGGACGTGCGTGGTGCCGCGGTCCAGAGACCATCCTGGCTGAAGTTTCAATGGACAGCATCGACCGGTCCTGTGCCCCCCCTCCCCCCTACCCGACAAGGGCTCTGCAGTGGGGTGTCGGCAGGGTCTCGACCTGCTCCCGGCAGAAAGCGCGGGGCTCCCAGGCCGCCTGGGCGCCGGCAGGGCTGGGCCGTGAGGAGGGACACAGGACCGGAGCTCACGAAGCCGAACCCTCGGCGGCTACCCCAGCTCCCCCGGCGGCCCTGCCTATCCTGCTCGCCCGACAGCGACGAGGGCTGGTCTCGGTCAAGGGGGAGCTCGCGCCCTCCACCCAGGCGACCGCGGCTCCCACCCGCTCCTCTCCCGGCCGAGGCCGCCGGCAGCGAACCGCCCCCCGCCCCGCCACTGACCCAGACCGTCTCTCGGATCATCTTGGCCATCTTGAGCAGGAGCTGCCCGAAGGAGCCCGGCTCGAGGCGGGTGGCCGAGTGCTGAATGCAGAGGCAGAGGAGGAAGGCGGGGGTCAGCTTGTGGTCGTTGCCGCCCGGCTCGACCAGCGTCATGATCCGCTGCAGCAGCGCGTCCTCCATGTCGGGCTCGAACTCCAGGTGCAGCGGCCGCGCCCGGGGGGGTCCGGGCCTCGCGGAGACCGAGGCGCCCCGGGCCCGGAGCGGGGCGCCGCACATCCTACAGCTCTCCGGCACGGCCCGGAGGCGGGCCAGGGCCTGGGCGGGCAGGGGCTGGGCCTGCGCTGGGTCCTTCAGCAGCAGCAGGTAGTACAGGCCCAGGGAGAGCAGGTCCCCGTGGCGCAGCGCCACGGCGCGGCCCCCCACCTCCGAGAAGTTGACCGAGACGGACGCCCCGGGGATGGGCTCCAGGACCAGCTGTGCCCCCGCCTGAGCTCGGCCCAACGGCCGGCGCCTGCGGATGGTGCAGTGCAGGGGCAGGATGTCGGGGGCCGAAAGGCTGATGCTGGGCTTGCTGGAGGGGGTCCTCTGGCCCACCGTGTGCCGCTCCCGGTTGAGCACGTAGACCAGGCTGTCCTGAAACGCAGACACCAGACCTCAGGGGCAGGACGCCACTCGGGCAGTTCCACCCCTGGTACCTAAGCCGCCCTGGGCAGCACCCCCCCCCCCCGCCCCCCGGAGCCCTTCCTGCCCCGCTGCCTGCCCACACTGGGCGCCCACCCCATCTCCCAGAGCAGCCTCGGTGGTACACCAGACGCCCGGGGTGCGGTGGGGGAGAGGCCCCAGCTTCGAGACATGAGAGGCCAGCCAAGGGCAGACCTGAACGTGGACACTGGTCTACAGACACGCCAGGCCCGCCCGCTCCGCCAGGTGACGGCGACAAGCTGGGGAGGCGCCCCCCCTTTTTGCGCCGGCTCCGGGAGGGAAGATGCCTCCCAGGACCTGAGCTGCAGACCCCTGACAAGGTCACACAGCGTGCGGGGAAGGTGGAGCAGGAAAGGGAGCGGGGGACACGCGGGTGAGCGAGAGGCCGGGAGGAACAGCAGACCTCCCCGGGGCGGCAGCACGGGCAGGGTCGGCGGGGTCGCCAAGGGCGAGCCCCTTCAGGCCAAGAGGCCTCCGACAAAAGTGGTATGAAATGCGGGCGCGGGGCGGGGGCCTGCGGGACTCCTCAGAGGAAGCCGCCCCGCACACGCTCGAGGCCGCGGGAGGCCTGCGGCCCAGCCCACGGGGGCCATTCCCCAGGGGCCCGCCAGGCCGGGCAGGAAGGGGGCCCAGTACCAGGTAAGACCCACACTGGGATCAGTGAGTGAGGAGCTGGGGGGACCCCCTCCCAAGGCCCTGCTGCCGCCCACTGCAGCCTGGACGAAAGAATGTTCTGGAAGCAGAGGACGGGGAAGCCGCCACCCTCCTCCAGCGTCTAGGGCGGACCCAATGGGGTGCTCCCCCGCAGCCCATTTCTCCGGCCCGCGAGTCCCCCGCTGACGTGGTCAGTAAGGAGCAGAGGGGCGGGGGCGCCAAGCCGAGAGCCTCCCACGCCCTGCTGGCCGCCGCCCCTCCCACCGCCTCGGGCCCAGGAGAGGGGCGCTCACGTGCTGCTGGCTGTAGCCCTGCAGGAGCAGCAGGTGGGGCGACTCGTAGAGGGAGCAGCGCATGGCGTCCTGGCCGGGCTCCTCGGGGCCCCGGGCAGTGGACGGCGGGGCAATGGCCGAGCCCAGGCTGGTCTCGCTGACCGTGCGGCGCAGGCGGGGTGGAGGGGGGCTCCAGGTGCCCCCCGCGGCCGGGGCTGTGGTTCCCTTGGCGCGGCTCCGCTGCAGTCTCCGGGCCTGGGCGTTTATCCCTGCGGCAGAAGCAGCGCGGGGTGAACAGATGGCTCGAGGCCGCTCCTAACACGGGTCGCGGCTCCGTCAAGCAGGCCTGCAGGCGGCCGCGGGACTCTGCCCACAGACCGCATCCTCGGAAGGCCGTGGCTCCTCCGGGGCTCGCCCCGAGAGCCAGGCAGCCCGGCCGTCCGAGGCCCCAGACGCCCCACAGGAGCCCGTGGCGCATCCCAGCCCCGAGACCAGCCAGCACCACGGCCTCCCCGCGGGATGCCAAGCCCACCACAGCCTCGACCCCCGCAGAGTCAGCGTGCTGGGGGCTTCGTGGGTACCACGCCGACCCCAAAACCTGCCCATCCCCTGTCCCGTCCTGGCAGCCCGTGTGTGCGTGCGTGAGCTGATTAGGTGACGACTGTTCATCATCCCCCCCCATTTACAAGGAGGAAGCAGTCAACTCGCCACGTCACTCCAGCCCACAGGGCCGGCTGGTCTCCATCCAGAACACGGCTGCTCCGTCCCGGGGCACCTCCAACACGGCCAGGCACACGCATGCACACGCGCACACCCGTGCACACCCCACAAAAGCCTTACCCTTCTACACGCAGGAAGCGCTCTTTTAAACTAATGCCGCGTGAAAGCTGAGAAGCCACACGGAACTCGAGGGCCAGTCTCCTGTCACCGTCGCCTTCCCCGGCTGCCCCAGGCCTTCCTCTCTGAGCCCCCTGCCGAGGGCCCTCCACACAGCCTCTGTCTGCAGCATCCCTTCCTGTAACCGTTCCAAACAAAACCAGACAAACCCAGGGCAAGTGAGGTGGGCAAGCGGGGGCCGAGGGCGCCCGGGAACACCGACCTGCCTTCCAGAAGGAGAAGGGAGCCCGGTCCCCGGCAGCCCACAGGGAGCCGGGGCTGCAGGAGGGAGGCTGCTCAGCCGCAGTGCGAGCCGTTTGCCGGGCGCCCGCTGCTCCCCGCCTGCTGCAGAGCCGGGCCAGCGACCGTCAGGCAGGGCAGCGGGCGGGGGGAGGGGTGGGGGAAGAGGGGCGGGTCAGGGGAAGGAGGAGGCCGAGGGCAGGAGGCAGGGATGGAGGAACAGAGGTGGGGGCAGGCGGGGAGGCAGCCCCCAGCCTCACCAGTCCCACCCCCCGCTCTCACGGCTGGGGCATCACGGCACAAGCGGGGGCCCTGCCTGGAAGAAGACATTTAAAAACCAGTCCAAAACGACGCTCTAGCCCAGGCTTTTCCTCCTCCTAGGACGGGGCTGCAGGAGAGGATGCACCTCAGAACCACCTTGCACAAGTGCTGGGGCTCCCGGGCAGCAGCAGAGCCCATAAGGTCACCCTTTCCTCTTCGATTCCTGGGGGCCCGCAGAGGCCCTGGACGAGGCCCGAGCGACCAGGGCCAGCGTCCCTGGGACTGCAGCAGATGGGCGTGGGCGCACACTCTCGGCCGACTGGACACCACTCCTCCAGCTGGGGTCCCACGTCCCCTCGCAGCTGACCCCCTCCCAGGCTAAAGCAGGGGCTCTCACCCCGCCCGCGCTCAGGGCCGCCTGGGGAGTTTGGAACAGCGTCCAGGGCTCATCCACAGGCCCTCAGGGTTGAAGGGCCAGGGCTGTCGGGAGGGAGGTAGCGGCAGCTCAAGGCCGGGGCCGCCGGGCCGCCAACGCCAGCACGGCCAACGTGCAGAGCAACCCACAAGGTCCAGCCGACAGATCCGTGCACACCCTGCGGGCAGCACAGCCACGAGGACCCTCACACGTGTGGACACCTGAGCGAGGAAGGCCCCGGAACCCCACGCAACCCTCCACGGGGACTATCCTCGCACAGGGCAGAGATGCTGCAGGGAAAGCTGGGCCCAGCCTGTACCCAGTGGCGGGTGGAAAGGCAGATGGGGAGCAATGGGTAGGGTGTGGGACCTCTGTTTACATGCTGAAAAGAGCACACAAAACCCCGCGGCATGCTGCTCACGGTGTGCGTACATGTGCACGTAAAGCTGTTTTCAAAAACGGACAGAAAAGGCACAGAGCAAGTTCAAGAAACGGCCGCCTGACAGGTGGGGGTCTGAGCCCGGGGAGGCACGTTGCATGCCGTATGGGAGCTGCTAGAACACGTGTGACATCACATACTGCACGTGATAGGACATGCTTTACGGATAACTCTGTGTGATGTTTTACTCGTTTTATTTTTTAAAACTCTAAATAAATGTGATTAAAAATGTTTATGTCAACTCTGGAAGGCAAGTACTCAGGTGTAAAGTAAAAATCATAAACACTCTGAGGTCCTCGCACGTGTGTAGGACTCTGCGGCTGCCCCGAGGTGGGCTGGGGGCCTGGCGGCGGGGGCGCCTGATGAGGCCGCTGGAGACCGGTCGTTCGGCCAGGCGTCCTGAGGAGGGTCGTGGCTTCGGGTGCCGATGAGGGTGCCGCGCCGCGTCTGATCCCACTTCAGCTTCACCACCACAATCCACGCATCCCAACGACGCGCAAACCCAGGGCGTGTCTGCCCGGCTCTGAGCACAACCTCCTCCCTAAGCCTGGGATGGAGGCTGGGCGGCGACAGGAGGGACGTGTGGGCAGCGTCACCCACAAGCCAGCGGCCTGCGGGGCGCGGCCTGGGGTTCTCAGCCTGGTCCAGGCAGACCCACAGCCTCGTGGTCCAGGCTCTGCACACTGGATCTGGGGCGTCACGGTGGAGCCCGCGTCCCGAGCAAGGTCGTCCCCATGGCCCCTCCACCGCCACCATGATGGGGATTCGGTAACAGACACACCACGGAGAAGCCCTGGCCCACAGGGGAGCGGCGCTGGCAGGATAACGTGACGAGAGCGGCCAGGCCTTGTACGGCGGTGATCTCACGTGCCAAGTCACTCATCTTAGAGGAAAACGCCCAACCTTGCCACTGGGTGAAGAAGACGCGCTCCATTTCTGGATCACGCCTCCCCGTGAGCTGGGCTGGACGGCCCAGCCCTGGACATTTCTCGCTACGCTAGGGGTGACCGAGTTAGCGAGGTCAGAGGTTTATCTGGTCCTGCAGGTCTGAGGGACACCCGGGAATCTGCATTCTTGTAAAAGCTCCCCAGAAGGTTCTGGAACTCAGCTAGGATAGGAACCGCTGCCAGGGCACTCCCCCCCCCCCCAGTGCCCTGTACACAGAAAGCCCACGGGGGAGAAAGGGAAACCCATGGGGCGCTCGGAAGACATACTCGAGCACCTACCGCTTTTATTTGCGTTTTGGATTTCTAACTCTTTTCTCTAGATTAAAACGTTTGTCAGTTCCCAGGAAGGTGGCAGATACGAGGCTCTGCTCTTCTCTCTCATATAAGGCACACCTCGTCTTACCGCGCTTCACGGACACGGTGGGCTACAAACTGAGGGTCTGCGGCAACCCCGGCTGAGCAAGTCTATTGGCACATTTCTTCCAACAGCGTTTGCTCACTTTGTGTCTCTGCGCCACACTGTGGTAATTCTCGCAATATTTCAGACCTTGTCGTTATTCTTATATTTGTTATGGTGATCTGTGATCAATGATCTTTGATGTTACTCTTGTAATTGTTTTGACATTTTTTTAGTAATAAAGTATTTTATTTTTTTACTTATTTTTTAAACGCCTTTATTGGAAAAATATGGAACGCTTACGAATTTGCGAGTCATCCTTGCGCAGGGGCCACGCTAATCTTCTCTGCATCGTTCCAATTCTAGTATATGTGCTGCTGAAGTGAGCACGGTAACAAAGTATTTTAAAATTAAGGTTTGTACGTTGTTTTTCTAGACGTAATGCTATCGCACCCTTAACAGACCTCAGGAGAGCGTAAACATCACTTTTCTAGGCACTGGGAAGCCAAAAAGTTCCTGTGACTCTCCTTACCGACGTGCCGCCTTCACTGCAGTGGTCTGGGCCTGAACCCGCCACATCTCAGAGCTGGGCCTGTATCTGTTCCCTGGTGAACAGGCAGAAACACACCCAGCAGAGGAATAAAAGGAGGGGTCTGGGTAACCAGAACCTGGAGAGGCCTCCGTGTCCCCCGCACCCAGGACACACATGGGACCACCTTACCGCCCAACACTGGGCCCCAGACCCAGAAGCACAATGACCACCTTCCCACGTCTTAGGCGGATAACACAGCCAGGAGAGACTCTGAAACAACCCTTGCTGCCCCTGAACAGGCTCACAGTTAGGCCACAGGCCCTGACTTGGATGTTCAGGGCCGATCCTGCCCGCTCCTGGACTGTGCGTCTCTCCCACGGGAACTGGGGAAGGGGCCCTAACCTGCAGGAGGTGTAACCGTGACACAGACGACGGTGGCGGCCTGCACAACGGACGCGGTTAAAGAAAGGAGCTCGGAGCTTCCCTCTCCCGGCAGCTGCTCCAGCTCCCGCCACCGGAATCAAGGCTGCGAGTGGCTGACTCTGCAGGGCAGGGATCTGCGGTCCCTCATCCCCTCCATCAGACGCTCCTGGGCCAGGCAGCCGTCGGGCAGGGGGGGAGAGGTGGAGTTATGACACCCCAGGCCACACGGTGTTTTACGTGTCGGTGCCGGCACCCCCTCTGCGGGGAGAGAGGAAAGGACCCTGGATACCGGGGCGGGGGGGGGGAGGCGGTTGGACATTAATTCTGAAAGCAGCTGGCAGCTGTCATCAGAGGTCCCGTCATGGGCTCCAGCACAGCACTGGAAAGAACAACACAGCTCTCTTCCTGAACGTCAGTAAGTTCAGGACAATAAATTCAAGCTGTAGGTTTTACCCCCGGGCCCTGTTTGCTCTTCTCTCCCAGGATCGGAGGGTTTGAAACAGCGTCTCCAACTCAGAGAAGTCCCTGTTGCTCACAGCCACTACCAGGGCTGCAGGAGAACTCAGGGATGTGGTTTTCGTCGGGGACGGATGAGGCAAATGTTCCTGCATTCGGGAATTTTGCCGAAATTGGGGGAGTTGAGACTATTTCAGTGATCCCTAATAACAGCTGGAGAGGCGCTGCTGACACAAACTCTGCAGTAGCCGCTGCAAAACTCAGAGGTCAGACCTGCCTTAAACAAGCCCTTTTAAACTAGAATGCGCTTTTCTGGGTTAGCAAAAGATGCAGAACGCAGCCCTAAGTTAATCAAGCAATCCTTGACGTTAATTTGAAGTTTTTTGTATTTGAAATGTACAACGACGACGACAAACTACCTAAGGACCATTTGGGGACGCAGCATCTATCTGCTACATGGCCAGCTTTATTCTGAGTGTTTTGCATTCAATTCCATTGCATTCTCACAATAAACCCTTCAAAGGGACTGCAGTGACACGGGAATATGTTACCTAGCTTTTTAGGATCGATCCTACCATTGGCAAATAAAATTCTAAAAAAAATGTATATCGTACCCGCCCTCCCCAGTTAGGGACACAACACGGATGCCTGCTGACCACTTCTGGTCAACAGCGTACTGGAGGTCCTGGAGGTCCCAGCCAGTACGATAAGGTAAGAAAAACGAATGGAAAGGTAGGATTGAAAAGAAAGAAAGAAATTTATGATGATTTTCAAGACGATGTGATTGTGTATACAGAAAATGCAAAAGAATCTACGGACAAATTATTAGAATTAACAAATGAGTTTAGCAAGGGAACTAGATATGGTGAGTATGCAAATTCAATACTATCTTAAAATACTAGAAACAAAGAGAAAAGGGTATGTTTAAAAAGAAAGATACCATTTATAATAATGTCAAGAAACATGAAACTAAGGAATAAATCTTCCAAAAGATGTGCAAGACCGTGTCACTGAAAACTACAAAGCACCACTGACAGAAGTCAAGGACGCTTAAGTGAAAAAGACGGACAGGCCAAGTGTGAGAGAGGAAGTGGGACAGTTAGAGCCCTTGCACACTGCTGGGGGAGGGGGGTGTCAACTGGCACGAGCAGCCTGGAAAGCACCGTGTGCTGGTGTCTCCTACCACTGAACCATCAAGTCCACTCCTCAGTGTACACACGATAGGAACACACGTGGGACCACAGGACGTGCACAGGAACACGTCCACGGTGGCATCACTCCTAATGGGCCCAAACTGGAAACACCACGTGTCTACCAACAACAGGATGACCAGATTAACTGTGGCCCATTCACATAATGGAATCCTGCACAGCAATAGTAATGCATGGACTCTTCTAAAAGCAAGAATAAGCCCAAAAAAAACAAAAAACAGAAAGCCAGACACAAAAAGGTACCCATAATACGATTCCATTTATAGGAAATTTACTTAGAGCCAAAACTGAACTATGGTTTTAGAAGTCAGAGAGGTTGGCTCAATGGCCAAGGACCAGAAGGGGGTGTGAGGGAGGCTGCAGGTGTCCTGATAATGTTCTAGGTCTTGCCACACAGGTGCACTCATCTTCTGAAAACTCGTTGAGCTGTACCCTCACAATGTGGGCACGCTTCTGTCTGTACGCTATTTTTCAATGAAAATTTTCCTTTTAAAGAAGAGGACATCAGATGTTAAGATTACCATACACAAATTATAAGATCATGCTTACACTGTTTAAAGAGATAAAACATGCCTTGAAATATGTGTAGAGAACAGGAAATCATAAACAATAACATCAGCTTTGAAAAATAACCAATTAGAACTTCTAGAAACGAAACAATACAGTAGCAGAAAGTATGCAGCATATCAGACACAACGGAAAAGAGAATCAGTGAACTACAAGGCAAGTCTAAAATGTCTAGGATGTGGTATAAAGTGACCAAAAATGGAAGAACAAAGGAGACACGAAAGACATTAGGAGACAGGGAAGAGAGAGCGAGAGGCCTCACACACGTTGAAAGACAGCTCTGGGGGGACTCCCTGGCAGGCCAGTGGTCAGGACTCAGGGCTTTTACTGCTGAGGGCCCGGGTTCAAGCCCTGGTTGGGGACTTAAGATCCCACAAGCCATGCAGCACGGCCAGGAAAAAAAAAAAAAAAGACGGCTCTGGGAGGAAAGAGGGCAAAGGCAATATCTGAAAAGAAAATACGTGAGCATTTTTCAGAATTGACTGAAGAAACCAATTGGCAGTCTCATGAAGTCCAATAAAAGAAAGAAGAGAGACATCACAAGAAAACTACTGACCAATATCCCATATGTAGAGAAATGAAAAAGTCTCCAAGATAGTAGTAAACCATGTTCAAGTGGGATTTATCCCAGGAATGCAAGAGTGATCTCACATACAACAGTCAATCACTGTACTATACTGTATTGATACAATAAAAGACCAACATGACATGGCCAGGTACTAAATGCTACTGGATTATACACTTTAAAATTGTTAATTTTATGTGAATTTTATTTCCATTTTAAAAGTCAGGCTTTAGGGCTTCCCTGGTGGCGCAGTGGTTGGGAGTCCACCTGCCGATGCAGGGGACGCGGGTTCGTGCCCCAGTCCGGGAGGATCCCACGTGCTGCGGAGAGGCTGGGCCCGTGAGCCATGGCCGCTGAGCCTGCGCGTCCGGAGCCTGTGCTCCGCAATGGGAGAGGCCACAGCAGTGAGAGGCCCGTGTACCGCAAAAAAAAAAAAAAAAGTCAGGCTTTAAAGACCCTAATGTGAAAGGCAAAACTATCAAGCTTTCATAAGAGAACGCAGGGACTATCTCTACAACCTCAGAGGCAGGGACGGATCTCTTATACGAGACAAAACCAAAACAGAATCAAAAGCATTGACCATAAAGAAGAGAATCGACAACGTCAACTATACGAACAATTTTATTCATCAAAAGACACGATAAGTAGAGTTTAGAAAATCAACTCACAGACTGGGAGGAAATCATTATCATTACAACACGTATTACTGATAAAAGACTAGAATCTAGGGACTTCCCTGGTGGTCCAGTGGGTAAGACTCCTCGCTCCCAATGCAAGGGGCCCAGGTTCGATCCCTGGTAGGGGAACAAGATCCTGCATGCGTGCCGCAACTAAGAGTTTGCATGCCGCAACTAAGAAGTCCGAATGCCACGACTAAGAAGCCCGAATGCCGCAACTAAGACCGGCACAGCCTAAATAAATAAATAAATATTTTTAAAAATATATTTTAAAAAAAGACTAGAATCTAGAATAAAGAATGCCCACAAATCATTAAGAAAAAGACCAAACAATAGAAAATGCAACAGAGCAGACCAGGCACTTGACACTTCCAGTGGAATGGTAAACTAGGAAACTCTTTGACCCCATCAGGTGAAGTAGAAATATGCACACTCAGTGTCCAGCAATATCCCTACCAGGTGTGCACCCCCGAGGGACTTGTTCGCTTAGGGACCAGGACGCTCTGAGCTGCACGATTCCCAGACCCATTTGCAGAGCTGCTCAGCATCACTGCACCCACGTGGCAGGACACGGCTCCAAGCAGCACGGGCGGGAGCCCCACAAGCACGACACGAAGGAGACGTAAATCCACCCGCATAACTCAAAACAGGCAAAGGGAAACGCTCGTAGGCAAAAATGCACAGGTGATAACACTAAAAGGAAACTGAGAAAACAGTCATTACGAAGTCAGGATGGTGGTTCCTTCCGAGGGGGAGGGGGAGGGAGAGGGTGGAGCTCAGGGTGACCCCGCGGGGACAGCGAGGCTCTGGTGGCGGCTTGCTTGGTAATGACCTACCGACCCAAGCAGGCGGGTCTTCTGCCCTTTCCTGCACACGGTCCCTTCTACAGTTACATACGCGTCCACAGCCTCACGACCCGCCGCCACACCTGTCCAGGGGGAGGGCGCCCTGAGGACACGCCGGGTGGGGACCGGAGCCCCCTGCCCATCCCGCCGAGGGCTCTGCCGCCTGGAAGTGGCCACAGGCTGTTGTGGCCCCTGAGTTCCAACCAGCAATAAGGACACTGCCTACACCAGCCGCTCCGAAAGTTGGATGCTGCCGGGAGGAGGCGCCCCGAGTGGCCGCTGCCCGCTGCCAGCTCTGCAGCTCCATTTCCACCCGGCCCTGTCCCCCCAGCACAAATCCTTGTCCGCCACCCACGGAGCTGCCCGACGTCCGCCTTCCCGCCAGTGGCCCAGGGGTTCAAGTCCCGGGCAAAATGCAGATGTCCTAGGCTTCCCAAGCCTCCTCTCCACGGGCCTGGAAGAGGGCCACGAACACCTCCAAGGGGACCGCGTCCCCTCCGCACCCTCCGTACTCCACCCATGACATCTTATTTCTTAAGCTGGGTCATGGGTGCGCAAACAGTTCATTACACTACGCTGTATCTATTTCTTGTGTGCCTGAAGTATTTCAAAATAAAGATTAGGAAAGCAATAAGAAGCAGGTACAGATGACAAACAGATGTTCGTGAACATTCCAAAATCTGCTCCACCTCACAAATACTAAAGGAAACGCAAGCTAAATAATGAGGTACACTCTCCCTTCAAATCAGCAAAGATTCTTTGGTGATGGAATCACACGATCGCGAGGATAAGGAGAGACGGCACACTCAGAAACTGCCCATGGGAATGTGAACTGGCATTGGGCCACCCCAATTTAAAAACAGCCAGCGGGGGGCTTCTCTGGTGGCACAGTGGTTGAGAGTCCGCCTGCCGATGCAGGGGACGCGGGTTCGTGCCCCGGTCCGGGAGGATCCCACGTGCCGCGGAGCGGCTGGGCCCGTGAGCCATGGCCGCTGAGCCTGCGCGTCCGGAGCCTGTGCTCCGCAACGGGAGAGGCCACAGCGGTGAGAGGCCCACGTACCCCCCAAAAAAAAAAAATATATATATATATATATATATATATATATATATATAACTATGTACATAGGTTGATTTAAATTATGTAAGAAAAGTAATGCAACAGTAAGAAAAGAATGAAAGGCACCAAAATGTTGAAAGCAATTCTCTCTAGGCGGTGACTTTACACGTGATTTTTGCTCTCTACCTAATACTTACCCTTATTTTCCAAATTTTCAATAATGAATATGTCTTATTTTCTTAAGTGGGGGGAAGTCACATTTTCAAGTACCGAGGAGCATTATTTCCATGGTAAAACTTGGACCTTCTCCTGCCAATTAGGGCCCTAATCAGGGAAGAGCAGCCGTCTCTAGAAGGAACTAATAAGCTAATTAAGATAATGGGTAACTGAGGAGATCAAACGCTCAGACCATTTGTTAGCCAGTCACAGATGGAAACAGAGCCTTCCAGAACCATGCCAACGAGAGAGCAGTGTGGCAGAAGCAGGAACTTTCTTTAGCTGAAACCAAAGGCCCTGTGTGACTCCCCAGAGAAGCCTCGAGCCCTCCCTGGGAGAGGATCCTGGTAAACCGAGCGACACCAGCCCACCCGGCGCCCCTGCTCACAGACCCACACGGGAGGGGCCGCCGACGCCCCTTCCCGGGTCCACCTGGAGGACCAGCTTTGTCGTGAAGGTCAGCACCCCCTGTCTCTCGCCCAGAGTGAGGAGCCTCCCTGCCCAGGAGGCTGCATCCCGAGGATGCCCGACGCCCCACTGCCCTGCAGCAAAATCCCTACGCTCGTGCAGGCTGGAAGAGACAGCCATGGAAACCGCTTTGAAAATTGGGCAAGAAGACAAGAGAAACTAGGAGAGAAAAGACCCGGAAAACACGTCAGTCCAGAAGACGCAGAACCTGGATAACAGACGAACCAGAAGGAACGATCCAAGGAGGGATGTGATTTTTCAGAACTGAAGAACATGCGTTTTTAGCTTAAAAGTCTGACACACAGTAGAGGTTAAAAACGCATAAGGGGGGACTTCCCTGGTGGCACAGTGGTTAAGAATCCGCCTGCCAATGCAGGAGACATAGGTTCGAGCCCTGGTCCGGGAAGATCCCACATGCCGCGGAGCAACTAAGCCCGCGCGCCACAACTACTGAGCCCGCATGCCACAACTACTGAAGCCTGCATGCCTAGAGCCCACGCTCCGCAACGAGAAGCCAAACCGCAATGAGAAGCCCCGCGCGCTGCAACAAAGACCGAACACGGCCAAAAATTTAAAAACGCATAAGGGGTCAAAATACGCAAACAGCAAATTTTAATAACCTTAATACGTTAAGAGAATATGGTCGTTATAAACAAATATGGTAACAGACACAACCATCACTTTTTACATAAAAAAACAAAAGTCTAGCAGAAAGGGTGCAAACACACCCCAACCGAACACACACTGTAAGTCTGCAGAATGAGGCAGCGTGAAGAAATTACCCACCCGCGTCTCCAGAGGGAGGAGAGAGAGATTAAGTCCAAAGGAGTGAGAGTCCCAACACGCCCCAGCCTCTCCTGGAGGCACTGGGAGCTGAAAGGAATGGACTGAGGCCTCCAAAATTCTAGGAGAGAAAAGTATTTTCATCTAAAGCTCTACGCCCAGCTAAGCTATTAATCCAGCATTAAGGTGGAGCAAAGGTTTTTCAAGCAACTTCACCTCTCATGGACACTTTCCCAGGAGGCCACGGGAGGAGCTGGTCCACGTAAACCAGGTGTAAAGCGAGAACCAGGGGAAAGGGAGCAGAGACGGGGGTCTCCTCTGCAGAGACACCAGGGTGAGGACGGCTGAGAGCGGGCTCGAGAGCAACCAGCCTGACCTGAGCAGGCGGAAGGCGCCCAAACTGGATAAAACCAGCCACACACCTGAGCATCTTGAAAAGAGATACTGGCAGAGGATGGAGGAATGCTGAATTCGTGAAAAGTACCAAGAAAAAGGGCAAATAATACCAATAATTAATTCCAAAGAGACTGGAAGCTGGACTAGAAGGAAAGGTAATCTTTGTGTACACCAGGCCTCAGCTGTAAAAAGCTGTCTCTGGTCCTAAAAATGTAAACACTGATTACTAATCTAAACAAATTTACAACTGTCCTGAGAGGGCAGGGCGAGGGAAGCTGATGTTTTCAAAGAGGGATGGTGAACAGAGCTGAATTCTCATCTTCATGGAAGGAGTCACTAGATCAGGCTCAAAATGTAAAAACCAAGCAGTAGTGGGATAAATGTGTTACTTCAAGCTGTGGAATTAAATGCCAAATAAGGAACAGTTCACAACTGAAACTGGCTCCCTCTGGGCAGGGCAAATCGGGAAGAGGGAAGGCTAGTGCGGGGACCTGCTGCGTCAGCATTTTTTCTTTGTTTTGTTATTTCTAATCAGCAATGAGAAAGTATCGCTTGTAACTGTGCACGTATATATAACTGGTGAAAGTAAGTTTTTAAGCGTACATACTTTTCAACCTCCTAAACGAATGAATGAATGAATGCACGCGCTTACGGTATGTATTTCATCGACTCCTAGACACACTTTTTTGCACATTTTAACATCTCAGAACGCATCCTGCGTTCTTGTGGAGTGTCCCAGGCAGCAGCTGTCATGTGAGAACTTGGCTATTGTTCCTGGGGGGCGAGATTCTTCAATATTTCAGCCACTTAAGGGCCATTTGAAGAATGAATGAGCTCTGGTTGTCATGTGCAAACTTGCAGAATTTGGGGCCAACAGCTTGAGAGAAAATCCCAGGGATAACAGTGGAGCACTTTCAAGAAATGCGGCATCAGCAATATTCTTGAGGGCGCAAAGAAGGGCACCGTGTGGAAACGTGCACAGTGACAGCTCGAGCCGAAAAGAAGACTTTGAATTTATTTCACTCCTATTTATCTTTTTGTGTGTGCGTGTGCACAGAACACTACAGATTAAAGTCCGTGTTTAAATAAATCTTCAGGTTTATTAGAGCTCTTTAGGTAAGTACAAAACTAGGAACCCCAAGTAATAATAGTAAGACATTGTGTCCTCGTTTAACTTGTACGATTTTTCATGTTAGTGGTAAGTAGGTATGGTGGTCTTACAATCAATAACATCTTTTATGTGGTGAAATACGGTATATACAGGAATATGTATTGCAAAATTGTTCTTAATGACCCCCAAATATACACAGTGCTCTGACCACACCATGGAACATTCCATAAGCCCTAGAATGAATGAATCAGAATGATAACAGATGACGTGCGGAGATTTTCAAAAGGAGTTTGTTAAGAAAAGATACAGAAAACTAAGTATGTGATCCCACTTTAAAATGATAATAACTGGGACTTCCCTGGTCACGCTGTGGTTAAGAATCCGCCTGCCGATGCAGGGGACGCGGGTTCGATCCCTGGTCCGGGAAGATCCCACATGTCACGAGGCAACTAAGCCCGTGGGCCACAACTACTGAGCCTGCGCTCTAGAGCCTCCCCACTGCAACTACTGAGCCCATACACCACAACTACTGAAGCCCCCGCGCCTAGAGCCCGTGCTCCACAGCAAGAGAAGCCACCGCAATGAGAAGCATGTACACCACAACAAAGAGTAGCCCCCGCTCACCGCAACTAGAGAAAGCCCGCGCGCAGCAACGAAGACCCAACACAGCCACAGATAAAATGAAATTAAAAAAAAATAATTTAAGAAAAACTGACTAAAAGTTTGCATGTGTACGTGTTTACACAGATCTGTACAGGAGCATCTGAGCACAGAAAAACTATGGAAGGTCACGGGGGGAGCAGAATTCTAAGGTGACCCCATGATCTCTGCCCCTACGGTTACTCCCATGATTAAGTACATGGGCAAGAGAGATTCTGCCGGTATAATTAAGGTAACTGAGCAGTTGATCTTAAGATACAGAGAGTACCCAGTGGGCCCAACCTAATCATGTGAGTGACTTCAAAGCAGAGAGTGTTCTCCAGCTGGTCACAGAAGAAAAGGGTCTGAACAAGGGGCTCCCCCTGCTCCGATGGGCGGGGCTACAGGAAAAGGAGCTGAGAGTGGGCTCTGGTCCACAGCTGGCAAGAAAAAGAAAGGAAACAAAACATGGAGATTTCGGTCCCACAGCCCCAAAGAACTGAATTCTGCCTTGTCAGCCAAACTTTGTGGGAAAGTTGTCTACACACAGGCTTCCTCTCTTTTCTCCTGTTCACCCTTCTGTATAAGCAGGAAACATTTCAGGCACCCAGAAGGGTATGAAGAACAAAATAATGCACCCGCTGCAGCCTGAAGAAAGGAAGCGCATCCTAGATACGGCTGAGCCTTCTCTCTCCCACCCAGAAATAACAGCTACGCCGATTTGGGGTCATAACTCCCATGTGCAGATTTATTTTTTTTCCATGTATTAAGTATGGCCAAGATATTATATACATACATAGTAAATATCTCTGAAAAATATATTTAATTTGCAATTTTTTAAAAAACTGATGAAATGGTATCATACAATATGAACACACCCACTTGCTATGTGTACCTCCAGCTCATTCGTTTTCAGTGCTGTATGGTATTCCATTGCAATATATTAAAATGGACCCATTTTTCCTGTTGGTCAATGAGCAAGTCAGTCTCCAAGACGGCCCCTAGTGACCTCCTGCTTTTCGAGCCCTTTTGTAGTCTCCTGCCACCGTGAATAGGGCCCGTTTAATCACAAAGACATGGCGGAAGTGGCAGTGTGACTTCCATGGTCAGGTCATGTAAGACACTGCGGCTTGTGCCTGGCTCTCTCAGATCACGTGCTGGGGTTAAGTCGGCCGCCATGCTGTGAGGACACTCAGTCAGCCCTATGGAGAGCTGAGGCCTCCTGCCAACAACCAGCATTAACGTGCCAGCCGACATCTCACATGTTACATCATCTCGGCATTCCAGAGATTCATCAAACTTGGTCATGACGGTTTTCATATACATTTCTGGTTTGGTTTTAGTTTTCAAAATCAATATTCATAAGTGAATTTGGCTCATAACTTTTCTTTATCATGTTTCCTTTCTCTGGTTTATGTGAAGGTGAGATTTGTTATAAAAAATGTTTCTTCTTTTTCCGTTTTCTGGAATAGTCTGATGTAAAATATTGGAATAATCTTGTCACTGAATATCAGTAAGAATTGGCCTGTACAACCTTCTAGGTTTTATGTTTTTGTGAATTTACTTTGGTTTTGGTGGGGACATTTTCAAACTACTCATGCCATTTCTTTCAAGGTTATAAGTCCATTCAGGTTTTCTGTCCTTCAGTGAGTCTGGGTAGGTTACCTTTTTCTACGAGATTGTCCATTTCGTCTAAGTTTTCAAATTTACTGCCATAAAGCTATCTATAAGATCCTTTAAATGAAAATGAAAAAAAAAAAACCCTACCGTATTTGTAGCTATATCCCCTTTTAAATTCCTAAGATCGCTTGTGTACCATCTTTAGTTTTCCTCGACAATCTTCCCGGTTTTGACTATTTTATTAGTCTTTTCAAAGAACCTACTCTTCACTTTGTTGATCCTCTGCACTGCACGTTTATTTTGTCTTTATTTTCTGCTCTGTATCATTTCCTTTCTTCTCTCACTGAATGTATATCCTTTCTAACCGAGTTCTGTAGGCACACAGCTCATCAACTGCCAGCCTTTACTCTTTTCTAGGGTAAGCGTTTAAAGCCATAACCCTCCCCTTCTACACACCACATTGGCTGCATCCCACAAGTTGCATTTTCATTACTGTTCAGTTCTAATTCACATTCAAGTGTCTTTTTTGATCCTGACTTATTGGGGAGTATTTGAATGTGTAAACGTATGAGTTCTGTGTAATTCGCTCTACCACTGCCTTCCAACACCCATCCTCTCCTTCTCCCATCGCATAATGGTGGGGAACGGTGGTCGTGTAACCAGCTGATACAAACTACAACTTCCGGTCTCCCTCACAGGTAGGCAGGGCCTTGTGACTAAGTTCCAGTCAGTGAAAGACGAGGGAATGTCATCTTCTAGGGACTTCCAGGAAAGCTCTATAGGAGGAGGACACAGTCTGCAGGGACACCTTTGGCCTTGCCCCCTTCCTTCTTTCTTCCTGCCTTAAATGAAGATATGATGGCTATGATGGCAGTGGTCCCGCCACCATCCTGCACCTTGAGGTGACCTTGAGGATGGAAGGCATGGACTACAATGGTGGGGCTGAAAGTGCAGAAGCCTGGGTCCCTGGGGACCAGGAAAGCTCCCCCATCAGCCCTGAATTTACTCCCTCTGTAATGTGAGAGAAAAGCACCCTGTATGGAGTTCAGTAGTTGTTATCTGGCCAAATGCAATTCCTAACCCATAAAGAGGTCTTTAAGATATCACTTTGATGTTGGTTTCTTGATTACAAAATACTTCTCACACACAGACACACACACACACGAAAGCATTTACAACTGAGACTAATAATAAAATGAACACCATTTCCTCCACCACCCAACCTGCAAAAAGTAGAACATTTCCAGTCTGCTTTCTTGCAGCTGCACCTCCCCTGCTTCTCCCCACCTCTCGCCCTTGCTATTCTGAATTTTATTTCACATTCCCTCGTCTTTCCTTTATAGTTATACCTCACTTTTTTGTCGCCCTAAATTATACTGCCCTATTTTGCTTTTCTGTAAACCTTGTGTAGATTGTGCCGCACTGTGTATTCTTCTGTGACTGTCTCTCTCCCCTCAACACTATGAGACACACCTACCCCGATGCATGAAGCTTTGGTCCATCTAATCTCACAGCTTTACGCTGTCTGCTGCATGAATACACTCTCTCCACTCCCCGTTCAGGGGTATGTGGGTCATTTCGAGCTTCAGGCTATTACAGAATGCTGCCGCAAACACTCCCTACTCGTCTCCCGGTGACCCGTGGGACGGTCTTTCTAGGAAAGTGCTTCCTGACTTTTCTGATACCATGGCATGTGAGGGAAACGATGACATCCCCATGGCACGCTGGAGGTAAACTAGAGGGTGTGTAGGGTTCTGGACACGGCTGCAGCGGTGGCCCACAAACTCTGGCCACCTCAAGGGATAAAGAGACTGGTGAGGTTAAACCCACCAGTGCCCCACAGTGCGGGAGTGGAGCCCCCAGGGCAGAAGGAATGGAGCACAGGGTGTGGGCACGTCGGCCACGCTAGACAACAGCCACCTTCTCCTGAAGGGACCAGACAGCGTGTACTCCCCCCGCCTCCTCGCCAAACCTGAATATTGTTAGGCTTCATTTTTGTAAAAGAAAAATAGCTCTGTGGTCTTAAATCCTATTTTCCTCACTAACAAGATCGAGCACCTTTCCATGTTTATTGTCCCTTCTTAGTTCCTCTTCTGTGAAATACCTACGCATGTCTTTTGCCAGTTTATTGGGTTGTTTCATCTTTTCAAATAGACTTTTTTCTTCATCCTTAATATAGCCTGGCTAGTAATCATTTGTTTTACGTATTATGAAATCTCCCTGCTTACAGACTGTTTTTCAATTTTCACTGTTCATTACTCAATACGATTAAGAGATTCTGTTCATCAGTCTCTTCACGGTGTGAGCTTTCTTGTGTCTTCTTTAGGAAATTCTTCTCTATGCTGTTTGTCATGGTTCCTAACTTACTGTTCTGCAGTAAGAGAACACGTTCTATGAATCAGATAACTTGAGCTATGTTGAGTCTTACTTTCTGGATCTAGCATGAGGTTTTTTTTTTTTTTTTTACATGTCCAAGTGCTTGAGAATAACATGCATTTTCTAATTGTTGAGTGGAAGTTTCTATAACAAATGCCCAATAGATCAGGGACGACAAACGCCAGCCGGGGGGGAATGGGTGGCAAATCCAGCCCTGGCCATCTGTTCACATATTGTCAGGGCTGCTTTCACTCTACAAAGGCAGAGTTTGTACAGCCTCACAAAGCTGAAAATATTTCCTATCTGGCCCTTTACAGGAAAAGTCTGCCAAGCACTGTTGTTGTGTTCAAAACTGTTTCCCTTCTACTTGTCGTCTGCTTAGTATCAATTAATGAAAAGAGTCGTTTAAAATCTTCTGTGACAATGACGCTTTTGGCAATTTCCGTTAATCTTTGCTTTATGTTGAGGTTATTTTACTAGGTGCAAAAAAAATTAAATTGGTCCCCTTTCCTGCTGCACTATTTCTTCTCTCATTAATTCAGTGGTCCCTTTTGTCCCTAGTAATTATTTCTGCTTTGAAATGTTTGGATAACATTGTTACTGTAACAACTTTCCATTGGCCTTTTTTCCATTCTTTATGTCTTACGTTTTGGGTGTGTCTCTCATAAATAAAGAGCATACAGCTGGGCTTAGTTTTTCCATGGACTCTTGACAATCTCCAAATTTTACTCAGGAAGCTTAGTCCATTTATTATGTATATAGTGACAGATATATTTCGTTTCATTTCCACCACCTTAGATTGTATTTTCTTTCTACACCATTTTCTCTATGCTTCCCACCTCCCCCCCCCACCTCTTTCCTGCCTTCTTTTGGATTAAGATTTTTTAACTCCATTTTTTTTGTACCACTAGTGATATGAAGTTTTAACCTTTTCATGTTTTTTCCCTATTATAACATGAATTCTAGACTTCAAGTAAGTCGAAACGTTCATTGGTGACTTTACCCACCAGAACAACAGTATGAACATCTGAACTGTTATCATCAGATTTAAACCCCTCTGCTCGCTTCTTTCTTGCTTACTTTTATTGTGTTTTTTAATGGAGAAATACATCATCTGTTTTCAAAATAGTGCTTGAAAAATACAAGGAGTACAGATACTATAAAACAAAGCAAACTCCAGTCATGAGATACTATGCACACCATATGAAAAAGAATAGTCTGATATTCAGGTAACGAAAACTAGAATTAAAAAGCTCCAACTTTCCAGCTCGGTAAAACAAGTACAGTTACACGAAACATTTAATAAACTAATTTTTCGCCAATGTGTGAACAAAATGACAAGACTAAATCTGTGCGTGGCAATTTCAAGGACACAATAGCTATTCAAAATACACAGGTACTGTACACACTTCACCTGATTTTATTGTGGTGGAAGGGGACTGCACAGGTAGTGGGAACACTGTGTATTAGGCGTCAGAAAGTCATGGTGAACAGAAAGTCTCAATTACTGCACAGCCCACAACAGAAATGACTATATTCCAACTTTGGGGGAAATTATTTAAAAGGATAGGGAAAGGGTTTAAGAAGCTGCAGTTTAACATGAAAAACGCACACGTGGTAGAAAGGAACACTGTTGGGGGATAGGAAGAATCAGCATCAGGCTATTTGGAAAACCTGTTAGGTTTGCTGTGTCCAGATTAAGAAAGACTGTTTTCATTCACCTACAACTGTTGAGAAACATGAATGTTCTGCTGCTAATTATGAGCTGTCTTTTTTGTTTTTTTTTAAAGAAAGGTTATTATTTCGAATCTTTTGCAGGATAAAACAAAAGAGTAGAAAGCTGACTAGATGTCAAGTGCTTGCTAGAAATTTCTGATGTTTCTACATGTAAGTTTTACTGATGAATTTTAGGAAGTCATTTACAAATAAAAATTGGTTTAAAATTCTGGAGAAAATGCTTTTTTGCTTACACGTTTAAATTAGAAATTAACTTTACTATAAGCAGGGATTCTGTGGAGTATACAAATCTTCTCTTATGTGGAGACCAAATGACCATCCAAGATGGATAACATGCTTCACGGGAATTACTTTCAGTAAAGCTTTACTAAAATATTAGCCATGTGGCCACAGGACTGTTGGTTTCACATCATGGTTAAGAAAATCCTAGCATACTGAGTTTTCTGTGAAACGATATACAAGCATACCTTGTGCACACAAGCAAAGAGAAGGCGGTGGGGGCAGGGGACACAAAAAGCTCTTTTTCTTTTAGGGCAAATGATTAAGGACAAGAGAATATGGAGCTCTGTTAGCTCAGGACAGTATCTGCTGTTTGACGGCTGACTGTATGCACTCTGAAACAGTTCTTCAGATAAAACCAATCATTTCTTGATCCCGTCCCATCAAAACCAAACACTTACTAATTACTGTTTCAATGCCAAATATATACCCTAAGAGTTGACATTTCATTTTAAAGGGTTACAGCTCTCACAGGGACAGAGCTAGATGTACTTTATGCTTTTTCTGAAGTACAGTACACCACTGCACAATGGGAACCAATCTGAAGATTAATAATGAAGAACATCATTCAGGAAAAATCTGAAATTCATCAAGCTGAAAAATCTAAAATTTGTTCTACTGTCTAATAAAAATATAAAGTGCATCACCAGCATGGAATTCTGATACTAGTTTGTACTGCAAACTTTCCCCAACAATGCATCCAACATCAATCCAGTCCCAATGTCAGTCATGGGTACGAACACAGCTGGAGGGTTTTTTTTCTCTCTTTTTCCTCTTTAAGGGCAGGAGTCCTTCGAAATAGTTAGCGTTTAACTGTGGCTGACACATAAATAATCTGACACGTTAATTAACAGTACTTCTGGCTTCACATACTAACCTGGACTTCTGATTAAGATAAGCCCAATAAAGGAAGTCATCAAATAAGCCTAACAAAGCTATTCTGAACCATGTCTAGTTTGGTGCCCTTCGTCCTCCTCCTTTAGCATTTGAAGACAGCAGGCTGAGTTGGCAGACGCTGCTTACAGACCCTTGAGATCGTTCTTCTCAGTTCAATCTGTTTTACTGAATTCTTGATAATAGGAATAAGATTTGCAGGGAGAGCAGGGATACTGAGAAGGTCTGCACTGGATGTTCCCCATGAGGCCAACAGAGAAGCTGCTGTCTGAATAGTTTCCAATTGAGTCGCACCTGTCTCTTTATGAGACCGTTCCTCTTCTGTTTTGGTTTCCTTGGTCCTTTCTTCTTTGTGACGTGACAATGTCCTCTAGACTCCTATGATAGGGTTAGCTATGTTTGCTGCTGTGCTCCCTGAAGGCCTGGGTGGATGGTTGACCAGAGGTGTTGAGGAAACAACTCTGGTGACCATGGGCTTCGGCGGTGGAGAAATAGTTGGTTGTGGGGCAGTCTGAGGGACGCTTCCGCTGGACGCGCCCCCCGGGCTGTCGCTGGGATTTGCTTGTTGTAAGGAAACTTCAGGAACCTGTACGCTGGTCACAGATGCTGCCATCACAGCCGGGGCAGGAATGCTTCTGCCCTGAGCGCTGCCAGTCACTGGGCCAGTCTTCATAGAGCCAGGAAGTGAAGACACAGACGTGCTGTCTTCACTGTCTACAGACAAGTCGAGGCTGCCGTCATCCAAAGCTGTCCATCTGACACTCTCCATCGAGTGTGTTTTCTTTTTCTGAAGCACGTGACCAGGTAGTAGTTGATGAAGTTCCTTTCTTCTCAAATGCATTGCAGCAATTTTCATATCCATCTCAAACATCTTACTATTTATCGCTTGCCTATAAACTGTATCTGTGAAAGACTGGATATCATAGGTGAGATCAATACTGAGAATGTCAGAGTTTTCTGGCTTTTTTAACACTAACCCAATCACCCACATTGTACGAAATTCTTCCCTGTCAGGATTTTCCTTGGGTGCTGGAAACGACTGAGGATTCACATGTGCCAGTGTAATAAATTCATTCTTCTCCAAGCTTCCAACCAGGATTCGGATTTTTGATTCCACCAAGCCCACCCATTCTAGATGTTGTTTTTCTGTTGGCGCACTTGCTAGAAGTACAATATAATGCTTGTACTTTTGAAAGAAGCTGGGAGCTTCAAAAAGTTTGGACCACTCTGCCTTACTCAGCAAAATCTCATGTGTAATAGCAAGCCCTTGCTTAAACTCCTCAATCATGACCATCCTTGTTGAAACAGACACGTTGTACGTGGAGTTCTGCTGTGGGTATGCTGGTGTAATTATAGGCATGAGATGGTACCTATCGCTGGGATTTACTCTTGGGTCCCAGACAGGCAAATTAAGATTCCGTTCTTCAGGCTCTTTCAGTAGCACTGGATTTGGCCATTCCCATTCAGAAAACACCAAGAAAAATTTACGTACAAGAGTTGATGCTATCGCATTTGGATAAAGCTGGCAAGTTCTTGCTACTAGCATCGCCCAGGAAACACCTCCTAGGAAACCTAATATATTGGAATAGATATTGTGGCATTTGGCCCACAACTTGATGGCTCTCAGAGTTAATCTGAAGTTGTCAATGTTTGGTACCAGATGTAAAATCTCATCAGTTACCCGGCAACCATTAAGACTTCTTATGCACCTAATATCTAAGTTTTTAAGCAGACTGTCATCTCTTAGGTCCAAATCTTCCGGAATAGTCTGCAGTGCTAATCTTGCGAACAAAATATCAATCTCTATCCCATCAAAACACAGTTTGATAACTGGTACAAATGCCTCTTCAACAGCCCTTAAATCCTTTACTTCTTCATGTAGTTTCAATTTACCATAGAAGGAGGTGAAAAAGTCGCTTCGATCAACATGTCTTGGTGCCACGCACAACGCGTCGATATCGGCACCTTTCGTATGCACCCCTAATCTATAAGAACCGAATGTAAAGATTTTCCCTCCAACGTTTTCTATTACAGCTTGTGGAAGACTCTTGCTTTCACTGATTTCTCGTATCCATTCCTTTACCAGGTTATTTAATTTCTCCAAAATTAAAATCCTGCGCTGTAGTTCCTCTTCCTCTTCAAAAACCCCAAAGGGCTTCAGGGTTTCAATTAATTTCTGGGTAAGTATGCAGTCAGTCTCCCTGGGGGGTGCTAAACTGATGGGGGAGGAGACGCCATAGTGCTTGGGCGGCGGCGGGGTCTGTTGTGATCCCGGGGTGGTCACCGGGAACGGCATCATCTCTAGCGCTGGCCCCGCCACGCCGCGTCCCCCGCCACCGCGACCTCCGCGGCCGCCCGAGTCATGATCCGCTGAGGCGGGAGGGGCGGGGCTCCTACCAGCCCAGGTCCGACCCGCTCCCGCTCCGCTCCCGCCGCTTCAAGCGCCTCTCCGCCGTCCCCTCGGCCCCAACATGGCGCCGAGGCCCTATCTGCTGCGTTCTAGAACGCCCACGCACGCCACGCCGCGCGCCACGCACACCGCGCGCCACGCGTGCCACGCGTGCCACGGCGCATGCGCGCGCGCAGAGCCTCACGGGGGCTGTAGTTTCCAGGTCTCCGCCGCGGCTTCTGGCCGGTGGGGGCCGGTACGGCTGCGCCCCGGGGTTCGGCCCTGTTATAACTGTTTTAGACGTTTGCCCAGACCTACCGTCCAACTCCTTGCTCGCCATTCTCTACACCCCGGGTCTCCTTCCTCTCCAGTGGCATCTTCAGGTGGCCTTTGCCCTCTGGCCCATCCTTTGGAATCCCTCTATGGCAGGGTCCGTTGGTGGGAAGCAGCTCCGTGGCATCCTCCGTGGCCCGGCGCCTGGGTGGTGGGGCAGCCAGGACCGCAACTCTGGGTTCTCAGTCCTGTTCTCTCCAGCTTTGAAGGCCCCATCGGCTGACCTCTGGTTTCTGCGGTTCCGGGTGGGGAGCCTGCTGCTCGCCTGTCTTTTCTTCTCGGCGACTGTAAAAATCTCTGAAGTGTCCTGCAGTATCACCACTAGGCAGCAAGGGGTAAACTTTTCGTTTATCTTACAGAGGAAGCACTGTGATTCCTGAATCGGAAGACTGCTGCTTTTCATCCCATGCTCCCGGATGACTCTCAGGTATGTCCGTGGAGTATGTCCTCACCCCATTCTCTTGATCCTCTTCACGTGGACATGTGACAGACCTTCTCATCCCGTTCCCCGTGTCTCTCAACCCACGTTTCTGTCTGCGTGATGCCAGGTCTACCTCGTCCTCTAATTCTCTTCAGTTATAGTTAGTCTGCTGTTTAAGCCATCGCTGAAGTAACCATTTACAAACTTGCGTTTTTATTACTAAAAGCATTATCTTGTTCTTTTCCAAATCTTCCTTGCCTTTTGGGATGACATTCTGTTCTTTCCTGTTCTCTTTCTACCTTTTATTTCATTAAACATTTTAAAAATACTTACTCAATCTTTTATATCTAATGGTTCCAATTCCTAAGTTCTTGAGAACCGGATTCTACAGTTTGTTTTCTACTGACTCTTTTCAGGAAGCATCACTTCAAGTGTCTCGTCATTTTGGACTGTTAGCTCGTCTCTGGCCAGGGTTGGGATGCCTGTGTAGATGTCCTTCCAGAGAGGATTTACTTTGTTTCTGTCCGATGTCCTTGTACACTATCAAATTACGTACACAGTAATTTAATTTCTTATCCAGTGATTATCCAGATCACGTAAGTAGTGCAATTTTGAACCCCAGACACCTGAGAGGAGAGGTGATTTCCAATTCTAGGAATGAGTAGTTTTTCCCACCCAGAGCCCAGGTCAAGAGAGATAATAACTCTCTGTCATCTCCTTTCACCAGGTAGCAGATTCTTCCTATTCTGTCTTTTCATTCAGTGTGTCACCCTTTACAGTTTCCCAATATATGTGAGGGTCTCAGTCCCAACTTTCTACTTCCTGAGGTCCCAAGGCTCTGTGTCTCTTTCTTAGACAGCTATTAAACTTAAATTTCTTGGTTATAAAGACTGGCAAGAGCCTGTGGGGCAATGGTAGCTTCATAATCAGCTAAGATTCTAACGTTTCAAGGTCCTCATTTTGTTCTGTTTTGTTTTTTCACCCTTAGAGATTACTTTACTTTGGGGGGATATTCAGCTGTGCATCTAAAAGGAGAATTGTTATAGTTCAGCCAGCACTTCCAGGTACTTTATATAGAAAGATCTTCTAGAATAATTAACCCCACATATTGCCAGTACCAATTTCTCAACCTATTTCAACATAGTTTTGCATGCTTAACATTCCAGCAGCACAGCTATCAGTAAGGTATTTGGTGACCTCCATGTTGCTCAATCCAATGATCTGCACCTTTTTGACCTACAGTAGCCTCACGTTGGCCTCCACGGCACCACACTCTTTTGTTGTCTTGTACATCTCTGGCCTCCCCTTGGTCTCATTTGTTCCTCCATTACTTTGCCTCTACAGTTGGAGTTCTTCCAGTTTCCATATTAAGCCCTCAACTCTTCTCATTGTATATACATTTACTACCGGGTCATCTATCAGTTTTCACAGCTTAAATATCACCTATTAACAGCTTAATGTAAGTTTACTCTTCCGAGCTCCAGATCCATATCATCTGACATCCCACGTGCCACCTCCGTTTGGATGTCTCAAACTCAACAGTCTAAAGAGAACTCTTACTCTTCCCTCCATAACTTCTTTCTCTCTCGGTGGTCACCACTTTGGTAAATGGCGTCTCCATCTACACAACTGCTCATGTCAGAAACCTGGGAGTCATTCTGGACACACCCCCCACTCTTTCTCATCTTCAACATCTAGTTCATTTACAAATATCGATGATTCTACCTCCAGAATACGTTTGGGATTCATCAACTTCTCTCTACCTGCTTCCCCATAACTCGTCCAAGCTACCATCAATTTTCACCTAGACTCCTACAATAAATTCATCTATTACTGACTTTTCAAAGTACTTTTTACCCAGTAGCCACAGTGGTCTTTTAACCCCTTCAGTGGCCTCTCATTAGTCTAAAGCCCAAAATACCTAACAACCCCCAACCGTCTCTCCAGCTTCACCTCCCACAATCTCCCCCACCCTCCAGCCACATTGTCTTCCGGTGCCTTGCATTTATTTCATTCTCTCTCATCTCTGGGTCTTTGCACAATGCTGTTCCCTCTGCCCAGAAAGCTCTTCCTGCACCACTTACTGTCTACTGCTCTTCACCTGCTTAGTTCTGTCAACTTTGAGATTGGCTTAAATTTCATCTCCTCACAGAGAATTTCCCTAACCTCCCTGCTAAATTAGCACCTGTACTTTTCTTTCATAGAACATATCACAATTTGTAAGTCTCCGTTTTTCGAGTGCTTGTTTCTTTGTCTTTATTTGCTATATACGTGATCAGTACCTGGTCAAGTACCTACCATAGCAGCACTCAACAAATGTCTGCTGACAAATAAATAAATGAATAAGCACAACGAAGAAAATTCTTTCACCTTCAAATCACTGGCTAATCAATACCCAAAAGACCCATCTCTTGAGTTTTAGTTTAGGCAGAGGGACAGTTTCAAAGCCACACACCGTGACTCTGGGGAAATCACTTCACGACTCGGTTCACGCTGCTCGCGTCCGTCGGCTGCAGGGAGTTTCTCCGGCTGCGTGACTCCAGCACCTCACTCTCCTGCAGCTCCTTTTGATTTTAACATATTCTCAGGGGAGATTTTCGAGGGTTGGGGGCTCATACCCAATGCTTAAGGATGTGGAAGGGCCACACAAGAAAGCACGCCAGTGTCGTGGCAGCCTTTCTGGAGAAGCTGCCGTCCCGCAGTGCTTACTAAGAAATGAAACAGACATATCTATAATCCAGAAACTCCATTCCCTGGAGATGACCCCCCCAGAGAACTCTGCACAGGCCCTCGAGAGGGTCATCGTGCCATTGTCTGTAGTACGACGGAGCTGGATGCAACCTGAGAGCCCATGATTAGGAGAATGGATCATGGGATATACGCAAGTGACGGGAAACTATGTCTCCAGAAAAAGCAAGGAGCTGGATTCACATGCAGCACCGTGGGTAGAGCTAAACCTTAGCTGTAGAATGTTCTTAGTTAAAAACAAAGCGTCAACTTTGATACAGTCAAATGCATCTACCTTTCCCCTGTGTTTTGCATCTCTGAAGCCTTATTTATGAAACCCTTCTTCTGGCTGTAACTTCACCTCTGACTTGCAGGTTTTCAATGCATTTGGAATAAGGATCCAACCTGACTTTTCCTTCCCTGCAGTGTCCACCCTGGCCATACTTTGGCCAATTCCTACTATGTTTTGTGTCTTTCAAACATTTTACGCCAGTTCTGATCTCCCCGTGTTTAGCACTGAGCCTCTGGAGGTTCCTTGGCCAGAAGTCTCCCGAGGGAGGATGGGGTGCTGCCAGCCAGGCCCCAGGTGGGCAACACCAGGCTCGGGAGAGCAGGGCTGCTAGGCCTCCTTCCAGCGCCGCGCTTCTACATGAAACTGAAAACTATGAATTTTTTTTTTTTATGAAACTGGCTATTAGCAGCTAACCGTTCAACTTTATGTTCTCTTTAAATTGAAAGTCCTCAAAGATGTCTTTTAAGTGCAAATAGTTTTCTAGTTTTAGACTGATGGAAAAAGTTGGGCATTGTTTTGTTTCCCCCAAACTACATAAAATAAACATTTCCCTCAATGACTGCATCGCTGAGAATATGCCCAGAGGAAGCCTCACTCAACAGGCAGCTGCTCTTCAATAAAAGGAGAAGAGAATCCAGGCCGCCTTGTTCATCCTGAGATAAGTGTTATTAAAAATCAGATTCGAGGCGGGAGGAGAAAAACATCCAAAGAAAACAGCACAGAGAGGTCGGGGGACTCAAGGGGACAGAATCCGCGGCGCACAACCAGCAGATGGAGACAGCAGAGGCTTCGTGAGGCGCCTGAACATCCCCGTTTAGTCGGGGCTCAGGCCCATCTGCCCGTCTGTGGATGACGGCAAACACACCCAAAGTCAGGCACTCAGACGACACGCCTGCCACCACTCCAGCCGGCCTTGGAAGAGAAGGGAGGCTGGCAGGTCACACTGTCGGCGCCAGAGCAGCGCACTCCTCACTCAAGCCCCCACCTGCACTAGTGGGCAGCCATGCCGTCTGCACGCCACTCCCACCTGCCCTCCCCCCACCCCACCCCCAACCCCCCCCCCCCACCCGCAAAGAAAACCAGTTCCAACCCTGGAGTCTTGGCGCACCCGGAAGCCGAGACTCACAGAGGAGCTTGCTCTTCTAATTTGCATCCACCCTTAAACAGGTGTTTAATGAGCACCTACTGTATGCCAGACCACACAGACATTGAAGGGCAATTTGTGACGAGCCCAGTGCTGATGCAGAGATGTCCCTGCAGAGAGAACCTCAAGCCTCGGTGGCTTTTAGAAACCCTCTAGCCTTGTCTCCTCGGAAGAGGGCACCGAGAGCCAAGGAGGCCCTGCCTTCCAGCATCGGGAGAAGGTCAGCCTCTGCGGGCCGGGGTAGGCCACCCAGGAAGGCGTCCACTGGCACAGAAAGAAGCTCGCACTTCCCCTCCTCAAGGCACCCAAGTCCCTCAGACGGCGCCCCCATGACAGCCAGCCTGGGCTGACGGTCCAGGTCCTGGGGCACAAGGCCACCGGCCCCTATGGGAGGCGCAGGGCGTGGCCAACAGACTGAGTTCCTCCAAAGGGTCCAGGCCACCGGGTCCAAATCAGTGGTTCCCAGCCAAGGGCGAGCTTGCCCCCAGGACACTCAGCAAGGCCCAGAGGCGGCCAGGCCTGGGACGCGGCTAACGTCCTGCAAGGCACAGGGCGGTCCCCTACAGCGAGGAACTGCTGGCCCAAAGTGTGACGGGACTGAGGCTGAGAATCCAGCTTACAAGCTCTGTCCATCCTGGGAACACAAATAAACCCGGCCCTCTCGCCCTTCCCCAGCCGCTGACAAAAACCACATGGCCCGCCCTCCCTCCCAGAGGGAGAAGTGATTACTGTCTTTATCTCGGGCACCAGAGCCCGCCCTGCGGGGCACGGGCCCCACAAGCCAGCCCTCTGGGAACACGCTGGCGGGCTCCGCAGCCCCGCCCCCGCCCGCCGCCGGCCCGGGGCTCACTCAGGATATTCTGATCCTCTGGAGACCACGGAGAAGCTGGCAGCTGGGAAAGGCGATATTTATGGAAAACAAACGCCGAAAGTGCCTGAGCGCATTACCACGGGCGCAAAACCATGGTCCAAACGGTCCAGGGGAACCGGGTGGATTCTTCCTTCAGTGCCCTCGGGAAGTGCCTGGTACAGCCGCTTCTGCCACCTGCCCTGCTGGGGCCTATCCCAGTTCACCCAAGGGCGCCTGCGGTGGGCTCCCAGCCCCGAGGGCCTAGCGGACGCTCGCAGTGGGCTTTTAACGTGAAATCAGCGAGCCCCAGCTCACCGACACGGGGTGGGTCTTCTGCCGTGGGAACGATCCGGGAACGATGAAGATCACTGTGACCGTTCAGTAACCTGAAGCCTGGGGCGGCCGGCATTCGTTCACGTGCACGCACACGCACGCGTGCCCGCACAGGCGGTCCCTTCCTTTTGCACACTTTACCAGGGGAACGGGGACAACGTCACCCGTTCTCGGGGAAGGAAGAAGGGAATCAGGGTGCCTGGAGCCTGCTCCACGCTGGGTCCCCATCTTCCTCAACAGTAAAGCCCCCACCCCGTGGACACCGCCGAGCTCACCGCAGCCGATGCCACCTCACAGCGACGCTCAGGCCGCTCGGGGCGCCAGCAGCACCTGGGGCTCATCGCAGGCAGGCCGCCCAGGAGGTAGGGAGCCCCCTTCCCTGGAGACAAGACCACAGGTGTCAGGAACGTGGGCGGGAGCCGCGGGGGGGGGGGGGAAGCGGCCAGAGGGGCTGGAGATTCCTTCTCATCATCAACGTAAGGCAGCTGGCACCCACCCGACACCAACACCCTTCACTCCTCCTTCAAGTCTCTCTGGTTCCCACCGGCATGAGGAGGCAGGGAGTCTGGGACCTTGGGGGTGCGCTGGGAGGTGAGGGGCATCTGCAGATCGGGAGGGGCCGCATCGGATTCTTTACACAGGGGAACAATGCAGAGCGTGAGTGTGTGTTCACGTGCGTGAGTGGGAGAGCACGCGTGTGCATCCTTGTATCATCAGGATCCTCAGACAGACCCTAATGCAAAGGTCCCGGGCTCTGGTGATGCTCCGCCAGCAACCTGTGGAGCAGGGCTGGAGGGGGCGGGCCCGGCTGCAGGGTCCCCAGTGCCGGCTCTGCGTCTCGGTAGCTGGCGAAGGGGACAGCACGGCCAGGAGGCACAGAGCACCCAGGCCACACCCAAGTCAGAGGCCGGCCAGGAAGCCCAACTCCCTGGGGCCCGGGAAGCCTGCCCCAGGCAGGTAACACAACCCACTTCCAGCCCAGAGAAGTGTGTCAGTGAGACCCGCCCGCTTCAATAGACTCTTTCTCTGAAAGGTTTTGCAAAGCCACCACCAAGTTGAATATGTCGTGGGCCTTCTCCTGCCTGGACGAACGTAAAAGGAACAGGTCTAAAAGGGGTCTGTGAACAGGAGAACAAAGCCCTGCTCCCCGCAGATAGCGTCTAGCCTCGTGGTCACCCTGCTCCCCCCACCCCCCGGCCAGAGCGATCACCCACGTGACACAGAGCAGGCCTTCCAGGGCCCACCCGGGACCGAGGCACAGCGACCCGCAGGACAGGCAGGGCTGGCCCGGCCACGTGCTCTTTGCTCTCCATTCAGCAGAGAAAAGACTGGGCAGGACAGTGACCATGAGCTGAACACCCGCCCTCTCCACCCACGTGACGCAGCCCCTCACAGGCCTCCGAGAGTGCGGAGGGGAAGGAACCAGGCCTCCGGAGAACAGCGAGGCGGCGTCAGGACGAAATCCAAACCCCTGCCACCCCGGGCCTGTGGGCGGGTCATTCAGGCGCTCGTCCAAGGAGAGTTAAAAACAATAACACAACATTGTAAATCAACTATCTTCGATAAGGTTAATTTTTTTCAAATAGTTAAAAAAAAACCCAAACAAAAAACAACCCAGTAACATCAGCTACTCATTGGTCAGTTTTTCCTTATCCCCCATGCCTGCAACTCTGCACAACGTTGGTGATAAAACACTCCACTCCCCCATCAGAAGGACCCCAAATCCGCCCTTGGTCCACCCCTGCCTGTGAGCGCACAGGAAAACCGCGTGCAGGAGGCGGTCAGGACGCACGGCCGAGCAGAGAGCTCTGCACACACCACTGCACCGGCCCGCGGGTCACTGGATCCTCCAGATCACGAGACTGGGGCCAGAAGGGCCGCCGAGAGCCCACCGCCAAGCAGTGGCCCCGTCAGGCCTGCCACACCCTCGTCTTCACACCCTAAAGGCACAAGGTGGGTTTCGCGCCAGAGGAGAACCGGAGAACATGAGCATTCGCGACACCTGGGGACACACACAAAACGTCAGAGCTCAAGCCCCTCGACCCCGCAGCACCACGAAACCGAGTGACGAGTCTCCTGAGGCCACTGAACGCCCTCTGCTCTGAGCCACACGTAAGACCAGTGCACTTGCTCGTGTGAAGCCACCAAAGCCAAACGTGACCTGAGATGCGCTGAAGAGTCTGTGGGCGTCTGAAAAACACCCATGTTTTATGGCGCTTCCCTATTAAGACAATGAGCTTCTTTCCGCCGAGTGAGCAGAGCAGCGTCCCGCAGGGCCTGGAGCGCCCCGGCCCCGGGCAGGGCCTCAGTGCTGCTCCCAGCACGACCTCCACTGCCCCGGCGCGCCCCCCAACGCACCGCACCTCCGGAGACCCGCTTCCTCCACCGCCTTCGCGTGCGCTTGCCCCTGAGACTGCCCCGGCGCCTCGGGCACTGAGGGGCTTTCCGAACCGCGTGTGCCGCCCGCACGGGACAAGGTCCTCTCTGCGGCCAGTGACGCGCATGCCAGAGCCCTGGACGGCCATCTTCAACCGAAAGCAGAAATCGCCCCACGGCACTGCAAGACGCCGTGAGGAGCGCGGAATGACCACCAGCAGGCGCCCTGCAGACAGCCCCGCAGAGCAGGGAGAAGAGGCCGTCCTGAGCGCCACCGCGGCAGAGGCCCACGGGCCTCCTCAACAACACGCCTGCCCGGTGCTTCCCGGAGCGGCGGCCGCCCCGCGCCTCCTCGCGCCGCTCCTCACCTGCCGTCACGGTGTCCACGTCCCTGGCTGCCAGCTCCTCCATCTCCGACCTCTTTCTCAGCTCAAACCTCCGGGACAAGCCTTCTCGGGGTTTCCATAACTCCTGGATCAGGAGGGGCTTCTCGTTGTCGCCGAACACCCGGAAGCCCTCGGCCTGCCACTGCCGCCCGGAGTCGCCGGCCTGGCCCACCACGTCGCACAGCACGTACTGGCCGGCACGCTCGGGGCTCAGGGCGTAGCGCTCCAGGGCCTCCCTCACCAGCTCCCGGGCGCTGGACGTGCCGGTGGCCAGGACGCTCTTGTAGTGGGTGCCCGTGCACACGCTGTCCCCGAACACCTTCAGGACCCCAGGGGCCGAGAGCTGGGTGGAGAGCTCGGCCGGGTCGTCGCTGCTGCCCAGGCTGGAGCAGGTGGTGTCCAGGTCACGGTACTTGTAGCTCAGCGTCCGGGACAGCACACTGGACAGCAGCTGGCCCTGCCGCTTCAGCTTGCTCTTGGCAGGTGGGGACATGATGAAGTGGGTCCCATAGAACATGGTGGGCCCGTCTTCACGGACGAGCACTGAGGGCTCTGGCCAACGGCAGGGAAAAGGCCGCGTCCTGGGAGAAAATGAAAGGCAGGTTACCATCGACCAGCAGAGCGACAGGAGCCCACGAGGCTTGGGGGAACATCAACAGACTGGACCGGCCATCTAGGGCCCGGCGCCCCAGCAGAAGCCGCGGACATGGCACCTCGGCCGGGTCCAACAGTGAGGATACAGACGAAGCCGGCGGGACCGCAGGGGACAAAGCAGGTTGGAAGGGGCTGAAATGCCCTTCAAGGCAAGCCATTACTGGGAAGCACGGTGAGGTCACCCAAAGCCAAGACACGAGAAGCCTGGGCACCACGCGCTCCGCACAGCAAGCTACCAAGAAACAGGGCCGGCCAGGGTGGGGCTGGGTGGTGCTCGCAGGGTGGAGTCCCGGCGGGGTTGCCCGGCCTCATCTGAGTCAGCCCCCATCTATCCCATCGCACCCAAAGTCATAAACAACTCTGAGCGCACAAGGCCGTGTCTTCCTAAACTCCACCTCCCCCGCACCACAGCCTATGCTACCGAAAATTCATCACAAACAGCAGTGGAACTAGGCAATCAGGCCAGGTGGCAGCCACACGAGCAGGGCAGTAAGCGACCGGGCATTCAAAACACGCCCCCAGGATGCTGCTCCCGGATGACTGGTCCTGGCTCTGAGGAGCCACTTCCCTGGGACGGTGGCACTAGAACGGACACATGACCACAATGCACACAAAAGGGCCCTTCCAGAAGCAGTGGAGGCATGGCTGGAATGCATGTGTCCACCCACGGCGTCCAGCCTGGCTTTCGGGCACTGGCCAGGCCGGAGAGGCAGTCTTGCCGGGTAAATGAGAAAACAGCTCTGGGGCAACAAGGTGCGTCATAAAGTCATGACTCTCGTGTGCTTAATGCCCCAAAGGCGTAGGGTTCCAGACAGAGAGTTCGTCAGACCCCCACACACACCCAAAGCTCCGGGGGAGCAGGCGGGCAGAGTCCAAGGAAGATGTCCTGCTTCACAACGAGTTGGTGGAGGCTGAACACCACCCATCTCCTGACTCTGTGCCCCACTTCCAGGCAGACAGACCGAAGAAGAAAGGGCCATTTTCTAGAAGGCTCTGGAAACAGTGGCCCAGGACCTGGTGAGAGCAGCTCTGGGCACCTGCCGTGGATGAATGTCAGCACTGAACTCCGCTACGGTCCTCTTTTCAGCTCTGACTCACTCGTGGTCACAGGCGTTGGGAGAGGCTTTCGGGAAGGGGAGGGGACTGCCCAGGGCGGGAAAAATGCCTAGGGAGCCCCCCAAAGAAAAGGAGCGACCCGACCCCGAGGGGCCCAACAGGGCAAGTGGCCCAGCCTCGACGCTGACACTGAACTGGGCTCTTCCCGGCTGGCCCCTGGGCCTCGGTCACATCTGCGACGTCATCACTCCCACCAGGGCTGTCGTGAACGAAGGCTGAGCAGCAGACCCGCCCTTCAGTTCCTCTAGAACCAGCCACCTGACATCCTCGGCGAACCCTGCACCCTTCAAGATGCTCTGACGACTTCACGCACCAAAGACTGGGTTCCGAACACGAAGGTCTGCCCCATGGTGGGGTGGGGGGCGGCACTCCTCCTGTGCCAACAGCGTGCTTCTCACCGTTTACCACGCAGAGCCTTTTACTGCGGACCAGCCTTCCGAAGCCTGAGCCTGCTGAGAACAGCCAAGTGTCCCAAGCAGAGGAGCACACGAGGGCCTCCGGGCTGGGGAGTAGAGCTACGAAGCAGTATCTAGCCGGAGGCTGCTTCCCCTCCCCCGAGGAAAGTGCCCACGCCTCCCTGTCAGCCGCTGCGGAGCCCAGAGCAGGTTGCGGCTCCCCCCTCGGCCCCATCCAAGGCCCCGGCCAAACTTACAACAGAAGCGTTTCCAGTAGCCCTCATGTGACAGGCACACGGCTTTGGTTCGCACATCACATCAGCGGCTTCAAACCACGGCGCCTTCTGAACGTCACACAACCCGCCTCAGAAATTCCCAGCACGTGCCTCTGGCCACCACACGTTCTCGGCGGACCTGACCCCTCCACAGACACCTGGCTCACGTCAGGCACGGCCCCGGTGGTCCCGACCCAAACCCCCAGGGGCCCCCAGGGCAGCCCCTGCCACCAGGCAGCGTCTGGCTGGGAAACCTCTGCCTTTGGAGGTAATGCCGAGGGTAAATTTAAATACAATGTGGAAAACGGCGGAAACAGTAGAAAACCAGGTCTCAGCAGAAGCCCAACTCCCAGAAAAGTCACAAAGTAAACACGGGGATTCAAAAGGCCCTCAGATACAACGGAGAAGTAAAATGCTGTTTTGCACCCAGGGGTGAACCTTACAGGCTCTGTAAGGTCTGAAGCTTATACAATTCTGCTTTAATTAAGAAAGAAATAGAAAATTACAAATACGCAGCTGCTAGGTCCCCTCCCAGGGCCTTGGAAGAGAGCCCACTCCCTCCTTTTCTAGGGCAAAGTTAGCATCACGAAAATGGGGTAGAAAATGTAGGACAGACGGTGACTCTCTCCCTTCCAGTAACTGCTTCATAAGCCCAAAGAAGTCCCAGTAAACACAGACCCTGATCTACTCGATCCGTTTTATCAGGAGGCTCTCTTCTCCTCACTGTCACTCCCTCTGTGGCCATCTTCAGAGAGGAACCACAGAGTGTGGCCATTGCTCATGTGTGCCCTTCCTCCACAACCACAAAATGCAGAGCACGGCCTCTCCGTCAAAATGGGCCAGATGCGTTTGTGCAAAGGGCAAGAGGAGTGCAGGAGTTTCCTACAGAGCCGAGCACACCCGGGGTCACCAGATCTGTTTTTTCGGAAGCATGACCTGCCTTTTCCTTTTCTGCTCAGTTCTCTCCTCTTTCACACAAATACTCGGAGAAACAGGGGCCCAAGGCTGTAGGTCGCTTGCTGTTGCTTCTCCTGGAGAATGTTTTTCTCTTGTTCTCAAGGAAGAGTCCGATTTCTGATGAAAACAAGCCCATGTCACAGCAGCGAGTGAGGTCACTGTGGGGCTGACCAAATGGGTGGAGGGACACGGCCATTCCAACACTGCAATGTGGGATCCATTAGAATTTCCACCAGGGCAGGAAGGGAAGAGGGTAGCTTCTCAGGCTCTGCCTTATCCCCACCGGCCGTAAATCCTATCTTGACAAGTCAGAGTAACGCTTTTAAATACAAAAATAATTTAACCAGATTTAAATCTGACATGCTAGCCCCTTGAGAGGGGGCGGAATTTTTCTGCCAGCGGGATTAATGGCTGGCTCCTCTCTGGAATGAAGGAGAGGTGGCCTGTGCTAACGGGAGACACCTGTAACTAACCAGAGACACCTGTAATCACTGGTGGGCGGGGACTCAAAATTCTTTTCAGCAATTCAGATTAATCAAACACTTGACCAGGTGCTGGGAGCCCGAGTGTCTGGGTCTGCAGCCCCTCCCCAGCCCCAGCGACTGGCTCCCTAATGGGAAACAATCCAGTTTCTTCTGAAGGGTTCCCCAGGAGCCCCAGCTCTGCATGTTTCCTTAGATGCACTACTTGTCGAGCGGCTGGAAGTGGTACAGAAATAGCTGGGAGACAATGCTTTCAGCTGGCACACGAGTGGGGAACGCGCTGCTGTGTGAACAGGAAAACCGGGGCAGGCTGTGGGCCGGGGGATGTCCCCCCAACCCTGGAGGGAAGGTACAGACGCCGGCGCCTTGTGCCCACCTGCAGACCTCTCTCCAAGGGGGCCAGAGAGACTGAGGCCCGGGGGACCCCGCCGTTGAGGTGCCAGGCTCCAGGGGTTGCAGGGGGGCTGGCCGCAGCTGACCCCCTGGAACCCGCAGGCTGGGCCGCCCTCGCCCATGTAGCCAGCCTGTGGGACCCGCCCCCCGAGGCCGCGCCCGGGTCCCCCCCACCAGGAGAGCCGCCTGTTTCCATGGCAACCGGACAAGCGGAGCCTGGGTGGCCGGAGAAATGCCCCGTGCGGGCCCAGCTGCCCCAGCGCGCGCCCGCGGCCTCCCCGCCCGGCCAGCCTCTGCGCCCCGGAGCCCCGTACGCCACGGAGCGACCCCCGCCTCCGCTCCTCTCGCACCCCGCACTCACCTCCAACACAGCCCGCCGCCGCCGCCGCCGCCGCGTTCCCGCGCGGCTCCCACACCCGCCGTCAGCTGGAGCCCTTGCTCCGGACCCGCGCATGGCGCGGCGCCTCCTGCCGGCAGCCCAACAGACCAGGCGGGCCCTCGGGGGGGCGGGACCTATGTGGGCGGTGCCTCGTGCTGGGCGGAGCCGGCGGCTGGAAGAGGAGAGCTCGGGCTCCTCCTGCGGCCACCCAATAAATGGAGCGGGGCCTTGGGGAGGGGCGGGGCCTCCGAGGGACTAGCTACAGGCCCAATGGACTAGGATGAGACCTCGAGGGGGCGGAGCCTCCGGGGATGGTTGGGGCGATACGAAAAGGGCTGGGCCCTGGCTCCTCCTGCGGCCACCCAACGGTCGTACACAAGGCTTGGGAGGGGCGGGGCCTAGAGGGGGCGGAGCTGATGAGGGGTAGGGCTGAGCGCCTGCACCACCAGCAGACCAATTAATGGGTGTGAGCGTGGCCTTGAAGGCAGGGAAGGGCGGGGTTGGCTGCGGAGAGGCGGGGCTGTGCGGCGCACCCCCTAAGCTTCAGCTCAAGGGGCGGGGCCTATGCAGGGGCGGGGCCAGTGCTAAGCTCCGGGGCCACGTGCCAGCCTCAGGCTGGGGGCGGGGACTGGCAAATTGTTTTGTCCCCACCTTCTAGTCCCTAGGCGGACAAGGCCAAGGAAAAGAGGAAGCAGGGTAAGGCGAGCGCTGATGAGAAGGGGGCGGTACAGAGCTGTGACATATATGAACATCCAAAACACAGAAAGAGGACAAGGGTGGCAGGCTCCATCTCCCTTACAATCTGTCCCCCACCCAGCAGCCAGAGTCTTAAATGACAAATCAGATCATGGCACTCTTCTGCTTAAAACGATGCAAAACGGGGCCAGGTCAGCTCCGGGGCTCTGGCCCAACGGCCCTCCTCGGGTAACTTGTTTTAAAAGAAGTTCGTGTCCTTAGAGCTCACTTTGGCACCGGTCGTCGGGCTGGGGTTTCGCCTTGGAGAAAGGCTTCTCACAGACAGCTCCCTTTGTCTGCTCATGGTCTAGACCTGGGGGATTCACGTGGCCTCGGATAAAAAGATGAATTCTTGAATTCTGACCCTGAGAGTAAATCTTTTTGTTGACAGTGGTTGGGGTATAAAGTTATATGGTAATGACCCCAAATTTGCGAAGGGGAAAGTGGGGAGGAGGGAACAGACATTTACTGACCGCCTACTGTATGCCAGACTCTATGCCAGGGGCTTCACGTTGGTCATCTCATCTAAAGCTCCCATCAACTCTTGTGAGGCAGACGTTGTTACACCCAGAGAGGTCAAACAGCTAGAGGTAAAGCCAAGAATTGAGCCTTGGACTGTGTGATTAAAAAACATCCTTTCAGGGCTTCCCTGGTGGCACAGTGGTTGAGAGTCCGCCTGCCGAGGCAGGGGACACGGGTTCGTGCCCCGGTCCGGGAAGATCCCACATGCCGCGGAGCGGCTGGGCCCGTGAGCCATGGCCGCTGAGCCTGTGCGTCCGGAGCCTGTGCTCCGCAGCGGGAGAGGCCACAACAGTGAGAGCCCCGCGTACCGAAAAAAAAAAAAACCTTTCAGGACTCCCCATAAACATGTACAACCTACCCCACTCTGAACCCAAAGAGGCAAATATCAGAGCTGGAAGGAGAGCCTGGGTTTAAACCTGTGTTTTCCTCCTAAGGCATTCCTCACCATGATCCTGTCGCAAAGCCCACCCCTCCCAGCAACCCTCTTCAGCAGGGGTTGGCAAACTCCCACCTGTGGGCCAAATCTGAGCTGCTGTTTTTGTAAATAAAGTTTTATTGGAACACAGCCACACCCCTTTGTGTATTGTCTAAAACTGCTTTCATGCAACAGAGACTTTACAGCCCCCAAAGCCTAAAATATTTAGTATCTGGCCCTTTACAGAAAAATTCACGGGCCCCTGCTCTTCAGGATCTAATGATGTCAACTATTTGCTATTACTACGCCGTTTCACACATCTCTATCTTTGCTCAGGCCACCCCCTCTGCCTTTTCCAAGGCTGCCATAACAAAATAGCACAGACTGGGGGCTTAAACGGTGGAAATTTATTTTCTCACGGTTCTGGAGGCTAGAAGTCCGAGATCAAGATGCCGGCAGGGTTGATTTCTTCTGAGGCCTCTCTCCTTGGCTTGTAGACGGTCAGCTTCTCCCTGCGTCCTCACACAGCCTTTCCTATGTGTGTGTCTGTGTCCTAATCTCCTCTTATAAGGACACCAGTCAGACTGGATTAGGGCCCACCCTAATGACCTCATTTTAACTTAATCACTTCTTTGAAGGCCGCATCTCCAAATACAGTCACATTCGGAGGTGCTGGGGGTTAGAGTTTCAATGTATGGATTTTAAGGAAACACAATTCAGCCCCTAACGCCAATCTTCATCACCTGGCTAATTTCTACTCATCCTTTAAGACTCAGATTAGGTGTTGCTTATGTAGTTGCTCCCCTCCAAAGTGGCCCACAGTGATTCACACCCTCTAGTTTTCACACCTGGGTGTAGTCCCCTCCCAGGTTGAACAGGGCTAACCTGTGTAAACAGTAAGACGTTGCCAAAATGACAGTGTCATTATAAAAGACCTGGCTGGGCTTCCCTCATGGTGCAATGGTTAAGAATCCGCCTGCCAAGGCAGGGGACACGGGTTCGAGGCGTGGTCCGGGAAGATCCCACATGCCCTGGAGCCACTAAGCCTGTGCACCACAACTACTGAGCCTGCGCTCTAGAGCCCACGAGCCACAACTACTGAGCCCGCGTGCCAAAACTACTGAAGCCCGTGCACCTAGAGCCCATGCTCCGCAACAAGAGAAGCCACCGCAATGAGAAGCCTGCGCACCGCAACAAAGAGTAGCCCCCGCTCGCTGTGACTAGAGAAAGCCCGCGCGCAGCAACGAAGACCTACTGCAGCCAAAAATAAAAAATAATTAATTTTTTAAAAAAGACTTGGCTTCTGCCCTTCTTGGACCATCCCCTCTGGAGGGAGCTAGCCGCCATGCTGGGAGGACACTCAAGCAGCCCTAGAGAAGTCCACATGGTGAGAAAACCAACGCCTCCCGCAAACAGATATCACCAACTTGCCGTCGGCGTGAGCCGTCCTGGATGCAGGTCCCCCAGCCCCAGCAAAACCTTCAGAGGGCTGCAACCCTGACCAACATCCTGACTGCATCCAGGACCACCCAGCAAAGCTGCTTCCACATTCCCAACCGTCAGAAACTACGTGAGATGATAAATGTTTATTACTGATTTGCACCACTAAGTTTTGGGGCAATTTGTTATGCAGCGATAGACAAACGAACATCCCTTATCCAGAAAGGCCTCCCTGACCCCCAGACTTGGCTACATGCCCCTCCTCTGTGCGCCCACAGACTTTTATTTTTTACCTTTTTATTAACCAAGTCCACACTTTATCAAACCATGTTCCTTAAATGCAAATCAGATGTTGTTCCTGCTTGGCCTGGAGTCCTCTAATCGCTACCCTTCCTCCAGCTGGCCCCTGCGGACCACTCCACCTGCTCTCTCCCTCCACCACGGAGCCCCAGCACGACGAACTTCTGTTTTCGCACACATTAAGCTCGTTCCCTCCTCTGAAACCTTTCCCCTGCTGTGTCCTCTTCCCCAAATGCTTGTCCCGTTGTGTTGGCGTGGTGCCATTTTCCTCTCATTAAAACCCATCTCCACTATCATCTCCTGACCATTCTCATGGTGGCCACCCCTGTGGTCATTCTCTGTCTCATAACCTGTCTCGTTTAATTCACAGGCCTTTATCACTATTTTTGTGTGTGATATTTGTGTGTGATTTTTGTGTGTATTTAACACACACTAGGATTTCAGTTCTGTAAAGGCAGGCGCCTCATCTCTCTACTGCTACGCTTGGCACCAAATAGGGGCTCCATAAATATTTGTTATAAGAATAAACAAAGGAATGAATAGATTTCCACCTATCTCAACCTCTCACTCCCTCCCTCAACTGGAAGCTTCTCAAGGGCAAGTACTGAATTTTATTCATCTTCGTATTCCTGCACCTGCCCCACTGGCATGTGAGCAAAACAAGTTTTTGAACTGTGAGGTTAAATATCTTTGGAAATCCATGGGACAAAAATGGAGTGTTGAGCTGCCCTCTGTGGCCACCAGAGGGCGGCAGAGTCCTGGGACTCAATCTAGGAAAAAACCAAATGAGCCCAAAGGAAAAGCATCTGGTTAAGGTCAAAGGGCAGGTTCCCACGGGATGGCCGGTCCCGGGGCGGAGAGACTGGGCTCTCGGAGGCCAGGAGAGAGGAAGGGAAGGAGGCAGCAGGCACAGGGAGGACGTTAGATCCCAGCCTTTCTTTCAGAGACTGTTACATCCGCATCCCTAGAAGGGGCTGGAAACAAGTGGTTTAACGCTCAGGTTTCATGCTCAGTGATGTCGGCACCACTACCCAGAATGCCAGTGCTTCGGGCCTGATCATTCCCCGTAGGCTCATCTGGCAAAAGCTCTGCAAGTGTTATTTTTCGTCCCACATCCTCTGCTGAACAACTTCCAGTTGACAGTGAGTACCTCCCGGCACTGGTAACGTGTGGGACGCCAGGACTTCAGAGTTGTATCGTTACCCGGCCAGACGAGGAGTTCAGGCCAGGCTGCCGCACAAGGGAGTGAAAGCAAGTAACGGTTGGGGGAGGGGCAAGGGGCGGCCGAAGGGGCGGCTTAGGTGGGCTGCCCACCCCCTTGGTGGTGCAGGGAACATGCCCTGCTTTTGCTCCAGGCGGCTCAGAAGTGGCAGTTGGTTTGTGGCCTTTTTGTATCTCATTGTTCCTAATTTGCCCCGTTTGCGCATGCCTGCAGTTATTTTTAGTCCCTTTTAGTTTCTTTGTATTCTGTTGTTTGAGGAGACCCTTGTCCAGGTGCCAGCCCTTCAGCAGAGGGTCCCAGCCTAGCTCAGTAGGGGGTGCCAGAGCTACAGAGTAATATATAGGGTGCCAGGACCACCCCATTAAAATAGATCACGATGTCAAGTTACTTTACCTTTTTTTTTTTTTTTTTTTGCGATACGCGGGCCCCTCACTGTTGCGGCCTCTCCCGTTGCAGAGCACAGGTTCCGGACGCGCAGGCTCAGCAGCCAGGGCTCACGGGCCCAGCCGCTCCGCGGCACGTGGGATCCTCCCGGACCGGGGCACGAACCCGTGTCCGCTGCCTCGGCAGGCGGACTCTCAACCACTGCGCCACCAGGGAAGCCCAAGTTACTTTACCTTTTAATGCCAGGTCTGTTGTAAAGAACTTTGAATCACGTTTAATTAACTGTTAAAAATTTTAGGCTGGGTGGGATTTAAGAAATCATCTACCCCAGTGATTAGGAAACTTTTCAGTTCTAGTTTCTAGTGCTCTTGGGACTGGGAGTATGTTGAAAAGTTATATTTCAAGCCATGTAGGTATCAGGATTAATTTCATTAGCCAAAAACATGACCATGTGATAAACACAAACTCACAAATATGGGCAAATATGGCCTCAAGAAAACATACTGTGGAAGAACCAAGTGTCAGACCCTTCGTTGGGTCTGACATTTCCATGAAAATTAATTTTTTTATTGTTTACTTGATATGTTACCTGGAAGCATTTTTTTAGAAGGTACCATTTGGCTTATGATGTATGTTTGCAAAAAATAATTAAGATGGAGAAAATACTACATATTAACTTCTATTTTTAACTGAGACTTGAGAACACGTGGCCATTTTTCAAATTGGGGACGAAAGAGCTTGGTCCAGCTGGACATATTTTTCTAGTACCCAAGGAAAGAAATGTGTGAGCGCCCCTGATGTAATCCACCGTCTGCACTGATGTGGAACAGAAGCCAGGAGAGGCTAAGGGACTTGTCCAAGATCACAAAGTTTCATTACCAACAGATTATTCCTCCCTTGTAATATAGCACATTCAAAAACGTGGGCAAGCAGGAGAGTAGGGAGTTTTCACAGTGATTACTTCTGGGCCACGGAGCTTGTGGCAGATTGCAATTTCCAAAGATAGCCACGTCAACACACCCACAGCAGTACCTACCCCATCCCACACAGTCTTCTTACTCAGGACCCTCCTGAACCAGGTGTGGGCAGGAGGTCTGCCTTCCCTCCCCTCGGTCTTGGCAGGATCTTTTTGGCTGGGTCCAACAACAGAACATGGCAGCATGGACGATGCAAACTTCCAAAGCTAGGTCATAAAAGACATTATGTCTCCTGCCTGCCTCGTTCTCGGGACCCAGCCACAATGTTGTAAGGAAGCCCAGGCCACGTGAGGAAGACGCTTGTGGGTGTGTATTAAGTATGTCTTTTCTTCCGATGTTTTGACATATGGGGCCTTTGGGACCATGGGGAGACTGCCCCTTGCAGAGTGGAGATAGTAAACCATCCCTAGAGCTAGTAAACAGTTCACCTGTGAGCACATCTTGCATATGCAAATCAACCCACCTGGAGACCACACCTCCCCACCTTCTCTATTGGACTTTTATACTCTAGGCTAGTAGTCCCAGTCCTCGTCACCCCAGTAAAATTACCACATGAATAGGGACAGCGCCTACGCCCCAGAGCCCACTGAAATGATTCAAACTAGCCAATACCAAGACTGCTTATACTGCCTCTCCCATTGCTTCCCAGGAAAACCACAATAAAGGCTCTGGCCCACATTTCCCCCCACCCCCCTGCCTCCTGACCCACCCTGCTGCTTCCCTGTGTGGCCCTGCCTGGTATCACAGGCCCCCTTCTCTTGGGAATCTGTGAGTAACAAACTGTCTTTTCAGTGGCAGTCATCTCCTGATCTTTTGGCCTCACTATACCTGAATAACAATAAAATCTACGTTTTAAAGCAGGGTGTTTGGCCAAGCTCCCCAGTGAGGGCTATAGTTGGCTCCCAGCATCAACCACCATGTGAGCGGATACACCTTCGGATGAGTCTCCTCTCCAGCTCAAGCCCAGATTCTGAATTCCTGACTGACAGAAGCCATGAGAGGCATTGATGATTATTTGTTGTTTTAAGACCGTATTTTAGGATAATTTATTAGACAGCAATAGACAGCTAATACAGGGTTTTTACTTTATACTTTTCTAAATATTCCAATTTTTCTACAACGAACAGTGGCTGCTTTTATAAAAAGATTCGACCCATGTTATTTTTAAGAAGACAACTGGGCAAGCATGAGGCATCTTGAATTTTTATTTATTTAAGTTCTTTCTACTCCACTGGAGACAATCACATTCACCAGCAGGGTTATTCTTCTTAATACAAATGTTTATCAAATATCTTGTTAATACAAAAATGGCAAAATCTCACAACCACAGAAAGGGTCCAATACCAGCAGGACAGTTTTTAAAAGTCATGCCACAAATGCCCATCTCAACACTGTAGACACGATAGGTGTATAAAAGTCAGTAGGTAAGACAATCAGAGCTCCTGTTCCCCCCTCAAGAAAGGCCTTAACAAGCAGCAGGACCTACACCTGCACAGAAGTAGGCAGATTCCTCTTGAAACCTGGTGGCAACGAGGCCCCAGAAGGACATTAAGAAGATGCCTTCACCTGCTGCCCCAGAGCTCAGCCCTCGGGAGCAAGACAGCCCAGCACCATGGGAGGAGGAAGATGCAACACCCAAGGACCATGACCTGGATCCCAGGCCCTGCCCCGCTGGACCACCCTGGGCAAATCACTTAGCCTCTCTGAGCAGTCTCAGTCTCCCCGTGTAATATGCAAACAGTAATTTCATCTTGCCAGGTTTTGCAGGGAGAAATATATGAGAACACGGATGAGAATGAGCACGTTTGTGATTGTGTGTATCTGACCCGTTAATTATGAAGAGGGGACGGAACACAGAAAAGTGTCCATAGGGTGAAGGCTGCAGCTCACTGGTAAACCAGCTTCCAAAAACGTTAAGCTCTGGGGTGCAGCCTTTGCCGATTTCCACGGTGTAAATATTCCCACCCTGACCAGTCTCACACGAGCCACGGTTTAAGGACTTTCCAAGTTCCTGAATACCTAGCATTCGGTCTCCAGGGCGCCACACGCATGTAAAGCACACCGGTGCCCTCTGTGACTTCTCACCTCCCACCGGCGGTTGACAGTGTCAAACAGGGTGGCGTCTGCAGCACCCCCTCCACAACCCGCACGCATCTCCCTCCTGTGCCACCAACCAGACCACCTGCAGGACAGACACACGCCCCTCCCTCCTCCACAGCTCACACCTTACGCCAGGGTTGACTTTTCCTAACCTCCCAGATAATCCAGCTCTCTGGCGGCACCCAGGCAGGAGGTTACTGGATGCCCAGACTCCCTCGGGGACAGGGACAGTGGCCAATTGTAGGAAATCATCAGCCCAATGACAGCAGGAAGGTGGCGGCCAGGACTGGGCAGCCCGAGAGCAGGAAACAAATTTCACCTATCGTCTTCGTGTGGCCTAAAGAAAACGCGCTCAATATGAGGGAAAATTTTATGTCGAAAGATCCTCATCACAGAGCTATGTTTATCACCTGAATTAAAAGCACGATTAGAGAAATTGTGGTGGGCTTCCCTGGTGGCGCAGTGGTTGAGAGTCCGCCTGCCAATGCAGGGGACACAGGTTCGTGCCCCCGTCCGGGAGGATCCCACATGCTGCGAGCGGCTGGGCCCGTGAGCCATGGCCGCTGAGCCTGCGCGTCCGGAGCCTGTGCTCCACAACGGGAGAGGCCACAACGGTGAGAGGCCCGCGTACCGCAAAAAAAAAAAAAAAAAGAAAAGAAAAGAAATTGTGGTACACCCGCTCAATGTAGACTTTTAAAATAATGTTTATAAAGGGCTTGAAATAATAAGAAAAAATACTGAGAAAGTTAAGAAAAAAGGTAGGGTGTAAAGGTGTCTATAGCAAGAGAAGAAAACACCGAAGTTTAAAAGTACACATTGAGTGGAGAGAACAGAAAGAAAAAGGTGAGTGGTTGGTTACCTGAGGCAGACACTGTCAACTATTTTCTACCTGTCTAGCGTTTTCTGAAATTTTTATAGTAAGTGTATATTTTTTCCAAAGCTTTTATTGATACTTTATTTTAAATGTATTTATTTTTGGCCGCGTTGGGTCTTTGTTGCTGCGTGTGGGCTTTCTCTAGTTGCGGCGAGCAGGGGCTACTCCATCGCGGCGAGCAGGGGCTACTCCATCGCAGCACGCAGGCTTCTCATTTCAGTGGCTTCTCTTTGTTGCGGAGCACGGGCTCTAGGTGCATGGGCTTCAGTAGTTGTGGTGCGTGGGCTCAGTAGTTGTGGTTCACGGGCTCTAGAGTGCAGGCTCAGTAGTTGTGGCGCATGGGCTTAGCTGCTCCACGGCATGTGGGATCTTCCCGGACCAGGGCTCAAACCTGTGTCCCCTGCACTGGCAGGCGGATTCTTAACCACTGCACCACCAGGGAAGTTCCGTAAGCATATATTTTTATAATGAAAACATCTTTAAGGAAACAACCCCCTTCCAAGTCACTTGGGTATGTACTCCCGCAAATGAGTCTCAGGGTCCCTCCTCAAGGCCACCCTGACACGTGAAGACCTTGTCTGTTTCACCGGGGTCCTGTTTCCTTCACCCTGGGGGCTGCAGACCCACTCAGGGCAGAGGCAAAGCTCGCTACAAACTTGAGTTGGAAAAACGAGCCCGAGAGCCTCCCGGGAGTGCTCCGAGGTATCTTCCGACGTGCAGAGACACCAAGAGTAAAGGCCAGGGCGGTCAGTGTCCCCGCGGCCCCTGGTAGTGAACTTGCCGCTTCCGGCCCCAGATGTAAAGGGACCTAGACTACAGGAGGCTCCCTCGCCAAGGCTTCCCAGCCTCAGGGAGGAGGAGGTGGGCCCCAAGCCAGACCAAGCTCAAAGTCGCCCGTTCCTCCCAAGCACGTGTCTGAGCACCTACTAAGCGCTGGGCGCTCTGCTGGGCACTGGGCATTGCCAACAGTCGACGGCCACGGGGCCTGCCCTCAACATCGAGAGGGCACCCCAGACCACTGCTCACACCCCTCCTGCCTCTCTGTCCTGCCCACGTCTCCAGGTTCAGCTAAAATGGGCTAAAATTAGATAGCATTGGTCTACGATAAGGACCGCTGACAGAGCGTCTCCAGATGTAAAGCAAAGGGGACAACTCCGGATCCAGCCCTGGTTCTTTTTTTTTTTTTTTTTTTTGGCGGTAGGCGGGCCTCTCACTGCCGTGGCTTCTCCCGTTGCGGAGCACAGGCTCTGGACGCGCAGGCTCAGCAGCCATGGCTCACAGGCCCAGCCGCTCCGCGGCATGTGGGATCTTCCCGGACCGGGGCACGAACCCGTGTCCCCTGCCTCGGCAGGCGGACTCTCAACCACTGCGCCACCATGGAAGCCCTTACCCCTGGCTCCTAACCACGTTTAGTCTGGGCCCACGGGCCCCCCAAGACCCTTCCAGGGGGTTCCCAAAGTCAACCTGTTTTCATCACGATCCTACGACATTATTTGCCTCTTTCCCACCCATGCTTTCACGCAAAGCTCTCCAGAGGCTACGGGATGGGTGATGTCAGAAGCCACAGAGCCAAACGCAAAAGCAGACGGGAGACTCAGGGGCCCTCCGTTAAGCCAGACGTTCAAGAGATTTGCAAAAACACAAAAGATGCCACTCTTTCCCCTAAATCTTCTTGTGTTTGGAAACAATACCGTTATCTTTAATAGAAAAATGTTACTTATGTTAACGTGTAATGAGTTTATGAATTAACAGGCATTTTAGAATACTGTCGGGTTTAATTTCTCATCCTGTATGATGAATGTTCATAGATAGAGCCCATAAACCAAAGTTCTTTGGTGTCCTCAGTGGTTTTTAAGAGTTCAAAGGGGTTCCAAGACCAGTTTGAGAACCACTGATCTACCAGCATTATCCAATAGAACTTTCGGCCACGATGGAAATGATCTATGGCTAGGCTGTCCAAAAAGGCAGCCACTGGCCCCGTGGGGCTACTGAGTACTTCTGATGCGGGTAGCTAATTGACTTAAAGAGCCACCTGCATTTAACAGCTACCATCCCGGACAGCATTGCTGTTGACGATGTCTCTTATTTCTCTGTCCATTCGGGATTCTTTATTTCTACTTTCCCTTCACAAGTTACTTAACCTCTCTGAGCCACAGTCTCCAAGTCAGTAAAATGGGCTCATACCTGCCTCCCAGAGTGACGGTAAAGACCATGGAAATCACACAGGACTTGGGACTGAGCTAGGAAAAATCAGTGACAGGGCCCAGTTTAAGGCATGGCCTTGTGTATAAACGCAGGCTGCTGGGAGGGTTAACGTGAAACCACATGAAAAAGAGACAGCGAAAAGCAAGAGCACTGGTTAGGTCCCCAGCCCCTGGACACGAGTTCTGTCCCCTGGAGAACCTCACCACTAACAAGCAGGGCCGGGCCTCAGAGAAGATGAGCTCCAGAGCAGGGCTTCTGGAACCAGTGTCCAAACCACCCGGGAGTTTGCTGGAAGTTCAGGCTCCAGAGTTCCAACTGCCCTTCCACCATGACCCGCTGGCTCAGCATTCCGGGGAGTGGGTGGGGATCTGGGGTCTGCAGTTTAGCATCTCCCTGGGTGGTTTTCTGCAGTTCAGCATCTCCCTGGGTGGTTTTCTGGCCAAACCCTAGGGCTGAGAACAGCTGCTCTGACTTCTTCCAGCGAAGCCGTGGCCTTGGCCCCGCAGTTAACAGGACAGGGCGGTTCCATACACCAATCGCAAGCTCCATTTTACAGATGAGGAAACTGAGGCACAGAGAATGAGGACCGGCCGGGGGCCTTGCACGCAGGCCAGAGTAGGGCTGGACTGGCTCCAGATTCCTGAGACAAAACTTCTGTGTGTCTCGGTGACAGGCCTGACCCCAGGTTCCTTCCGATCTGCATCCCTGGCCAGCTTCCGAGAGGAACACCACCGGGAAGCAGGGGGTAGTGGTGTGCTGGGCCTGGCTTGTACGCATCTTCAGGAACGTCACTCCGGTAGGGTGAAACGGGCCATTGTGGGGGAAGGGGGGTTGGTATTTACACCATGGAAATTGGCTGCAGGCCAGGGTGTGGAGGTTTTTTTGTTTGTTTTTAATTGTTAAAAATTTTGAGCGTGGCTTTCCTCCCTGGAGGAAAGACTTGGGGGTAGTGGGTTTCCTTGGAAGCAGGAGATCTGCTCAAGGGACGTGACGGTTGGGGGTTAGAGAGTCCTGGCTTCAAAGCTTCGCTCTGCCGGTTCGAAGCTGGGTGCCCTTGGGAAAGTCGCCAAACCTCCCTGTGCTTTGGTTTCCTGCTTTGTAAGACCAGCCAGTAATCCTCGCCTCACGGGGTGGGAGTGAGGGTGCATGTCCGTCAGTGGAGAGAGCATCTCTAAAGCCACTGGCACAGAGACCGGCCCCCGGGAGGAGCGCCCTGCAGGTAAGCCCCCGCCTCCCTCAGCTTCCTGCTCCTCCCGTGAGTACACCTGAGCAGGTGTGCACATGTGGAAGTGGCTGCTGGGGTTTCCACGGGCACCTTCCGGACCCCACAGACCCCGCGATGCTATTCCCAGAGCCTACATCTCAGCATCTGGTTACACAGTACGTGGCAGCAAATTTGACAGGTGCCTTTCTGACCAGGTCTCTAGACCCATCTCCCAGCCTCTGAGCTCCACCTGCCCCTCTGAGCACCCGTGGTGCCTGAAGTCAGCGTGGGTCTGTGGGCTGCCTGAGCAGCCCCTCCGCGTGTTCCCCATGGAGGCCCGGGCCCCAGTGCCGGCGCTCAGGCAGAGCTGCAGGAAAACATTCAGAACACTCTGGCTTTGGCAGACAGGTCTGGAAAAGAGCTGGCTAAGCTGAAGCCCAGGACTGCCACCTCCTAAGTCACCCCACTGTGCGGGGTACCGCAGAGCTCCAGATCCAGGCCCACCTGCAAGTCCCATCTCTGTCCCCCTCCCCGCCAGGGCTTTCCTAGGGTTCTTTCCCAGCCTGAGCCCGAGGCTGATGGAAAGGAGGATGCTCAGCCCTGTTCCCAGCATACGTTCAATTTCCAATCAAGACAGAAAGGCAGCTCTGGTCTATGATATTGATTTCAATCCCTTCCTGGCCTGAGGGGCTGGTGGCCCTAGGGACAGCCCGGAGCAAGTCCTGCTCTGGGCCTTTCAGGGAAACCCTGCCGGCTGGGGACCAGGCCTCCACCAGCAAGCGCGCCTGCTCTGGTTTGTCCCGACCATGGCCAACGGATTAACTAAGCAGGTGGTCAACTGCAGGCCTGGCCGCCAGCACGGGGTGCCATGGACGTGTGCTGTTGAAATGGGAGCCTCTCCCCACCCACTTCACCTCCAGCCTCCGCATCAGCTCCCACCCCTCATTGCGCCCCGGCAATGCCCAGCTCAGGAGCACTTGCCAAAGTGCCCGGAATGTCAAACAGGCCAGTCCGCTGCCAACTGCTCCCCTGGCTCCTTGGGGCAAAACAGCCGCCATGCTGGGTCGTCCTGGCACATGACAGCTTCAAGGAAGAGGGAGCTGGCGGGCATCTGAATTTCCAGTGTCGTGACCTCTCCACTCCACATGCCCAGGGCACAGCCTAGAATGCTCCTGGGACAGGGCCTTACCTAAGAAGAGACGGGCCTAAGGAACGTCTTTTCCTTTCCTGCAATGTTCGTGATATATCTGGAGGAGGTCCAGGGTCTAGGCTTGGATTAAATGGAATCCTGGGAAATTCACTCTCAGAATGATGCTGGGGAAGAGAGACAGTTCATGGGAAGCAGGTCCTGAATTGGAATGGGGGTGGGGGAGTGTGGTCAAGGCCGCACAGAATACCCAGAATACTCTCCAGTGTCCTTACCAGCCTGTCCACAGTCAGAAATTCCACCATTAGTGATTCATTCCTTTGGGTAGCACAGGCTCTGTCCCCTCATTATCATTAGCAGGGGTTGCCTTCCAACCAAGGGAGCTAATTAGGACACCAGGCCTGATGTTTTACAGTCATTATCTTGCTGAATCTTCAAGCAACCCTGCAAGGTGTAGCCTTATCACACCCATCTTACAGCAGAGGACACTGAGGCCCAGAGAGGTTAAGGAATTGGCCCAAGCCCTCAGCAAGGGGGTGATGCCGCAATTGGTCCCAAGTCTAGCAAGACGCAGTCCCTCCCTCCAGGAGCTCCTGGGTTGGGTGGCAGGTGCAAGTACCAGGGTGACAAAGGACAGGGCTCCTAGTGTGGGCAGGTGAGCCCAGGGGCTTTGGGGAAGCAGAGGAGGGAGCCCCTAAGTCAGAGGAAGGTCGGAAGTTCTTCAGTGCTGATGCCCGAGTAGGGCTTTGAAGGATGTGTAGGAGTGAGTTGGGTGAATGACGGGTGAACAGAGTTCCCATCAGAGGAACCGGCACCCCAAAAGGTGTGGGAGATAACAGGGCAGGCTGTCTAGGGGAAAATGTAAGACCCAACACCCAGGAGGAGGAACAATGAGACGCAGGTATCAGAGGAGTTCAGCGGGGGTTGGGGGGCCAGTAAAGACAGCCCGGGTCAGTGTCCCAAGCAGCCAGCATTGGCCCTGTCACGGGGCTTTGGCCCCCATCAACCCCTTGATGACGGGACTGTCATCTCGCTTGCCATGCCCCGCTTTGGGAGCTTTCCTGAACAGCATCCCAGGACCCACGTGACCCCTCCCCACCTCAGGCTCAGGCAGAGGTCAGGTCACAGTGTCCCTGCCCCCAACCAGGGGCAAGCCTTGCCCTCCAGCCTGCCCTTCCCCCGCAAAGCTTCCCCTCCCCCCCAACTCCAACCCTGACCCCAAATGATGAGAAGTACTTGGTGGACTCCACAGGGCAGGTGTGCAGAACAGAGGCAGCTTCCAGGGTCTGGGAGTGTCAGTGTAGAGAGACACACACACACACACACACACACACACACACACACACACACACAGACACACACACAGACACACACACACACACACACACACACACACACACACGGGCAAGAGGACAGAACATCCCCAAGGCATCTCCCAGCTCAGAACCTGCCTGCCTGAGGAATGTGTCGGACGATTTAATACCGGCTTGGATGTGGGATTCCAGCTGCCGGAGTCCTGAAATACCCTGGAATGTACGAGAACTAAGCATAAGGCATCTTGTCTTTGCCCACTTGACTCTGGTTGGGAGTCGTAGAATGAAGCCTGTAGAATGAGACCGATCTTGACCCAGAGAGTCTGAGATTCCAGGTCAGACCCCGGATCTAGGCCTGGATCCCTCCCAGGAAACGTCCCTGTGCCGGGTACAGATCGCTGGCCCAGCCCTGGGAGGGGGCCGAGGATAGGCCCCTGGAAGCCTTTTCTTTGGGCGACTGGGGGATTCAGAGGCTGGGGTGACCCAGTCACTCTGCCCAGATCCCTGTCAAATTAGCCGAGGCCTTCTCTCTAGGGCTCATCGGAGGAGACTCCAAGGGCCGCTGATGGGCACCCGGTAAGAATCTGAACCACAAACCCTAAACCGGGAGCAAGTACACAAGTTCTTGGGGTCTGCCTGCCCCTCCCCATTCCCACCCCACCCCCAGTGAATGGCTCTCATAATTTCTCTGGACTTTTCGGCATGAGAACAAATGGCCAAGCGACAGCTTTCCCATCCCCAGCCACCCATTCCTCTGCACTGAGAACCAGCTATGGTGCAGTAGAGCGACAGGGGCTGCTCTGGGTACACTCGGTCTCCCCCCACGGGCCCAAACCGGCCCCTCTAGGGGATAAGCCCGCTCCCTGACATGGAGACACTGAACTGGTCTGGCCATGACCCCAGTGCAGAGCACACGGGGCAAGCAAGGCCAAGAGGTGCCATCATGAGTGCCAAGTCGATTGGTAGTGGCTTCCCAGAGCAGTCTTGGGAAGGATCCTGATACCACGCCACGCTGCAGTTGATTGGTGATGTCTGCCACGGTCGTGGATCTTCACCAGCCCTGATCTACAAGCTGGGTGACTTTCCCTGAGCAGGGGACAATTCCCCAGCCAGGACTTTGGTAGCAGAGAAGGAGGCCCTGGCCACCCAGGTATAACTAACCCACTAGACTCCCTGATAGATTTCTCAGGACCTTATAGGAAGCTCATATTGGCCCATCATTCCTCAATTGGCCAGGACCACGTCTGCCCCCTTTTCTGACGATGTTGTATTAGGAAACATTTGTCTAGAATAGAAACACATTACAGGGTTAATTTCTCCTCTGTAAAAATGATTAAATGCTTTCGTTCTCACCTAGGACCCAAGGGGTGGTCTGGCTGTCACCAGAAGTAACCTTGGACCCATCAAAAAGCTCTACCCATAGGAGGGAAGACGGGGGGCCTGGGCGCTGGGCGCTGGGCTCAAGTTCACAGAAGCACTCCCTGTGATGCTCTGCTCCAAAAGCCTAAATGTCCTGTGCAGGCTGACACCTCATTTGGACACCTTGGCCTGCAGGGTGCTGGGCAGATACAGGTACCTCCAGATGGCATAGTAGTGGGTACCAGCACCAAATGCCACAAAGAGATGCCAGATGGCGTGGGCAAAGGGGATCCTCCCGTCACTCTTGAAGAACACCGTGCCCAAGCAGTAGAAGACCCCTCCGGTCACCAGCTCCCAGATGCCCTCGGTGTTGGGCTGTCGGCAAGGACAAGGGTGAGCACAGGTCAGACGAGCAGCCAGCAAGACCAGAATCACCCAGCCATTCCCCCACCACCCAAGGCGAGAAGACGCGTGGACGGTGAGGCAGCCCAGAGCCCCAGGCAGGGCATCTCAACACAGTGACGTCATCAGTTCTCCCCAAATTCATTCTCCAGTGTAACGCATTTCTATCAAAATCTCAAAGAATATGTTCTAGCTTTGTTATCTTTTCTAAAAAGCAGTCTATCTGGGTGTATCCCCAAAGAAGTGAAAGCAGAGACTCAAACAGGTACTTGTACATCCAAGTTCACAGCAGCATTATTCACAGTAGCCAAAAGGTGGCAGTAACCCAAGTGTCCATCACGAGAAGAACGGATAAACAAAGCGTTATTCACGTTACTTTATACAATGGAATATTATTCAGCCTTAAAAAGGAAGGAAACTCTGACACATGATACAACATGGACGGACCTCAAGGATGTTATGCAAAGTGCAATCAGCCAGTCACAAAAGGACAGATACTGTAGGATTCCATTTACGTGAGGTCCCCGGAGGAGTCAAGATCATAGTCAGGAAGTAGAAGGGTGGCGCCTGGGGGGCTGGGGGTGGGGGAGGGGAGTTAGTGTGGAACGGGGACAGAGGTTCAGTTTGGGACGATGAGAAAGTTCCGTGGATGGATCGTGGTGACGGATGCACGACAAGGCGAAGGTACTTCACGCCCCTGAATTGTACTTAAAAGTGGTTAAGATCATAAATCCTACGCATATTTTATCACGCTTTTTTAAAGTAATACATACTCACGGCGAAAAATTGTAGAGAAAAATGAAGTGCAGCAAGAAAAAGGCAGCAGTCCCAGCCCTCTGAGGTGCGCACCATTAACACCTGGGTTTCTGTTGGTTATGGGGGCTCAACGAACAGGAGGGACGGAGGGAACGGGGAGTAAGAAGAGCCCACTGCCCCCTCTCCCTGAGCCCACTTCCCGCAGGTATCACCGCTCACCACCAGTAACGGTGTCTGCCGGTATCCTTCCAGAATTGTCTAGACACGCACGATATACCTACGGTCTGCACTTCATATACATGTACGTGTGCAGAGGAACTAATCATTTTAGAAAAGGGGGCTCGCACCATCCCTGCCGTCCTGAGGCATCCGTTCCACGACAGAGTCTTGTGGAGATCAGGCTACATCCCCACGCGGAGGTCCATGCCAGTCTTTGGAACAGCTGGGTAGTATTTCATTGAACATACGTATAGTCACGCACCCAGTTCTCAAGCGGTGATACCTGAGTATTAAGGACATGTTACAGTAACACTTCCCAGTGCTTACTGTGTGCCAGGCCTCGTACACAGCGCAAGGGGCCTCACGTGAGGTAACTCATGCCATCTTCACAGCAATCTCACGAGGCAGGGTGACTATGTGACAGGCACGGACACACGCCCACGACAACATGCCAAGTGAGAAAAGCATGTCGTAGAACAGTGTGATCCCATTTTTGTAAAAGAAGAACAAACAAGTCGATACGTCCGCATATCCACGTAGACTTGCCTATAGATAAAAAATGGAGGGAATTCTCTGGCGGTCCAGTGGTTAGGACTCAGCGCTTTCCCTGCCAGGGTTCAGTCTCTGGTCAGGGAACGAACATCCCGCAAGCCAAGTGGTGCAGAAAAAAAAAAAAAATGTAAGAGAGACACAACGAACCATTAATGGTGGTTGCACCTGGGGCGTCACATTGGGGAGGGGGTGAGAGGGGGATTTCAGCTCTTTTATACGTTTTCAGACAGGACTTATTTTTTGCGGTGAGTATGTATTTAAATATACACTTACAATATATGTATATATGTATTTAAATTATGTAATACATAATTTGATGGATATTATGTAATTAATAGATACAACTTAAACGTACATATTTAAACAAGTAAACTTGGCGGGGGGAAGGTAATCTGTAAAAATACATACAAATCGCAGGGAAAATGTTGAGTAGGAAAACTAACGGGGAGAGATTTCACTGCCAAGTATTGAGATGCAACAAAAGCTAAAATAAGTGACATGGTTTGGTACTAGTATAAGAATAGGCCAACTTGTGAAACGGACCCACGTACACGTATATGAAGCTAACATATGATAAAAGGAACATTTTTAAATGGTAGATAAATAACTGCCTAATCGTTTGGGGAGGAATCACCACATACATAAGAAACGGCAGTGGGAATACAGAGTTTAAAATTAAAAGTTAAACCGTAAAGGAAACAGGAGAAAATATAGGTAAATACTTATGTAAACTTGGGAAAGGGAAGACCTTCCTAACCATAACACTTAAGGTAAAGCCATAAAAGTAAAAAAAAAAAAAGGAAAAAAAAACATGCTAGATTTGACTACATACATTTTCTTTAAGAGCTATGTATGGATGCTAACACACTCAGAAATTTTTCACTTCAAAATATTTTCAACTTTAAAATAAACCACTACTCATAGATAAGAGATTAACTTAGACAAAGATCAATGCCTCAAATATATATAATGTAATGTCATTTAAATTTATAGGATACGTTATTTATTGGTCATTTCAAACAGATAACAGTCAATTTTAATTTTGGGGAAAAAAAAAGAAATATCTATTTAAACACAAATTCCTCCAGCAAGATCTATAGGACATACGTCCTTTCTTCTTTCGAAATAATTTTATTAGCTATAATTGACACACCATAAAATTCACCCTTTTAAAGTTCACAATCTAGTGCTTCTCGACTACATACATTTTTAACATCTGCCAACAATAATCATTTAAAAGTAAGAAGCTGTTACCTGGCCTAGGGAGGTACCAGCAGGCTGAGTTGACCGTGCCCATTTGACAGAAGGGACAACTGAGGCTCAGAGAGGAAAGGGGACCCACCCACGGCCACACAAGCTGCTGCTCTTCCATGGCTGGGGCCCTGAGGCCTCTCCCTGCAAGGCTCTCCTGCTCACAGGGCGAGGTGGTGCAGCCCAAAGATCCCGATACTCGGGGTTGGAGGTTACGGGGCCACATCCCAGCTCAGCCCCTTGAGGGCTGCATGTCCTTGGGCCAGTCACCTTCTCTCTCAGAACCTGAGCATCCTTGTTCATAAAACGGAGGTGGTCACATCCATCTCCAAGGACGCCTGGGGCGGGGAAGTAAGGTCCTGTGAGCAAGCTTCCTGCACGTCACAAGGGCTCAGGACGCACAGTAAGGAGGTCAACCTTCACGTGTCAAGAAGCAGCTTAGGGTGTGGAAGCATCAGAGGGGGTGTCAGAAGTCTGAGACTTGGCTCTGCCTCCATGGCCACCTATGTTATTATTATAGATTTAGTTTAGCGATCGGGTGCTTACTCTGCTCCAGGCACCATTCTAATCACTGTCCGTGGGTTTTTCTTACTTGAGCCCTAAATAGGCGGGAACTGGAGCCCCGAGGGACTAACGAACTCATTGGAGGTGAAGCAGAGAGAGGAGGTGCCGTAGAACCGGGGAGCCAAGCCCTGGGGTGACCTGCACGTTCTCCTGCCTCAGCCCGCAAGTCACGCTGACCCCGGGCCTCAGTTCCCTCGTCTGCCAGAGGAGAAGGTTCAACCTGACAATCTCCAGAGTCACTGTGAGTCCCCGCCAGCCAGACCGGAGGCCCCACGCCGGGTGGGGGCAACTTACCATGGAAAGGATGACCAGGGCGGGGAAGAAGCCCATGACGACGTAGCAGAGCAGCTCCACGAGCTTGTACCTGCCAGGAAGACAAGCCATCTTGGCCTCAGGACAGCCTCCCCACGAGGGATAGCTCCCCGCTCGGGTTAGGAGGGGACACCCTGGCCGGAAGCATGAGAGAAAAGGACTCCGCCCTCTGCCCAGCACTCCTGGGCCCAGATTTCATCCAGCTACACCCAGCAGGTGCTGGCAGAGTTGGGTGGCCATGGGAGGGTCTGTTTCCCTCTCTGAGACTTGGCTTCCACATCCATGAAACGGCATTTGAGGATTGCAAATGCTGGGTGTAGCATGCCTGTGGGTGCTTCCCATGTGCAACCCAGGGCAGACATTACTATTCGATCCCCGCACCTTTCCGCACAAGGCCCAAGCAGCCACTCTCCATCCATCTGAGTGGCTGCACCAGCTGACACCTGTTTGCTGTCCCTGGAGTTTCCAGGAGTCTGTTATTCCCTTTGGCTTCAGCTCTAGCTCTGCTTCTTTCCCACACTTAATCCCTCCCAGCTTGTCACTCAGCAGGATGGAAGGAAGTGGGCAGCCCTGAGAGCCTCTCCCCCTTATCCGCTAACACAGCTTCGGGAAGGCAGGTAATACCTGACATCACTCAGTGGGTCTAGGAACCTACAACGCCTTTTTTTTTTTTTTTTAACTCTTCAGATTGACCCTATGGGCTGTGGACCTGGTGGCCATCAATGGACCTGAACACAGGGATGCCAGGCACAGCTGAGCCCTCATTCTTCTGGGGTGACCCTGGGGTCTCGTCTCACTGGGGGCAGGGAGGAGGCCCTGACGGAGGCAGCCCCCCCCCACCTGAGGCCGCTCCCCCAAGCCCTGGCTTACCGCTCGTGGAAGAAGAAGACATAGACGGTGCCCACGGAGGCCATGACCCAGACCAGCCACCGCATGTGCGAGGCCCAGGGGCCCAGCTCGCGAAGGTTCAGCCTGGGGGGGAGAGCCGAGGGCACAGCCTGAGAAGGTTCAGCCTGGGAGGGAGAGCCAAGGGCACAGCCTGAGGCGGGCCCTGGGATCCAGCCCTCCACAGCCAGCCCGTCACAGGAACACCGACCCCAGAGAACCCCTGTCCCCACGGCCCCATGTGTGGGATGCGGCCTGTCACGGGAGGACACGTGGACAGACAGAAAGGGAAACGGAAACAACAGGCAATTATTAGAGCAAAATTAGCACAACTGATAACGTCCAAGCATTGAAAGAAAAGGGCATCTCAAGCCAGTGGGCATATAAACAAGTAAAGCCTGTCTGGAGAACGTATCGGACTCTGAAGGCCACGTAGCCCGTGGCCCAGGCACTCCAGGTTCAGGGGCTGGCCAGAGGAACGCTGTTTTGCGAGCACACAGAGGCACAGAAAAGGACATTCATCCCAGCATCAGTCCCTGTAGGAAACGCCTGAAAACCACTCAAACTGGCCACCGAAAGGGGACAGGAATATAAGGTGAGTGTCCCTCCAGGCTGGTTACTAACGTACTGACTCTCAGCTCTACGGTCACCCTTTTTGCCGGCTGGGTTATTCACTGAGCTGGGCCTCACGAAGTTCCTCCTTTGCAACTGGCACAGCATCAAGTCTGTCGGTAGAGGCTGATGGAGAGACTTTGCAGAAGGAATTCCTTCTTTCCTTCCGGATTCCTGTGACTCTCTCCCCAGGCTCCCGGAAGGTGGGCTTTTCTCTCCACTGCTTGGCACAGGTGGTATCTCCAGGGCCAGGCATCTGTGGGTCCCAGCCTCCTCCAGCCTTTGGCCTCTGTGTGTTTTCTCCAGCTGTTGGCTTAGACACACAGCCGGGGGCCCCGGACAGTGCAGGCCTGTGCCCCACCCCACACACATGCATTCCCGTCCAGCACGCCGACCGTCTTCAGCCTGTGCAGCCGTCTGCACAACTAAACTGCACGGAAACGCTCCAGATTCCTGCAGAGAGGGACCCTGGTTCCAGAAGAGGGTGATCTTTCTCTTGCCCACCTCAATATTTATAACTCTACTGTGTTTGTTTTCCGAAGCACTGGGGAGGGAAGATTCTGTGTCACACTTGATCCTGCCAGTTTTTTCCATCCTTCGTGACATGGTCCTGCTGGCCTCGTGAATGACGTCTGCGTCCTCTGATTCTCTCTCTCTCAACCCCACATCCGAGCAACCGCCGAGCTCTGCCGACTCTTCCTCCTACAAAGCCCGCGAGCCAGGGCACATCTCCCCACCTCGGCACCTGTACCCCTCCTTCACGGCACAGTTGTGGTTCATTCCTTGTGTCAGTATCCTTGGGACAGTCAACGTCTGCATCCTCCGTGAGACTGTAAATCCCATAAGGAGAGAGAGTCTGCGTCTTTGCTCACAGCCGTATCTTCAAACACCAGCACGGGATGGGCACAGAGCCGGTGCCCGAGTGGTCACAGCCAGGGATAAAGAGTAGAAATCCAGGCACTGAATCAGCCAGGCGGGGGACAGTCAGAGGGCTATTCTAGAAATCTACATCGAGGAGAGTTACAGCAGCTGAGCACAAAACCTAGCTTTAGGGCTTCCCTGGTGGCGCAGTGGTTGAGAGTCCGCCTGCCGATGCAGGGGACACGGGTTCGTGCCCCGGTCTGGGAAGATCCCACATGCTGTGGAGCGGCTGGGCCCGTGAGCCATGGCCGCTGAGCCTGCGCGTCCGGAGCCTGTGCTCGACAATGGCAGAGGCCACAACAGTGAGAGGTCTGCATACCGCAAAAAAAAATAAAAATAAAAACCTAGCTTTACTCTAATTGGCAACATCCGAAAAGAAACCTGAGATCACCTGGCTCCCAACAACTACAGGTGGTGCCTGGGGGTGACACGGGGCCATCAGGAGGCGGCCTTGTGGACTGAGTGCCCAGCCACGGCTTCTGGCTTCTCCCTCCTGCTCTCAGCTTCTCCCGTGGCTCCCACCTACCCACTCCAGCAGCAGCCCCTCACCCAGGACCAACACTGCTTCTCGGAGCCTCCATACGCCTGCCCACCTGGCATCCGACAACCAGAAGCATCCTGGTCGGCAGGACAGAAGCACGTCCCCTCCTCCCGCAAAGCCCAGCTGGGTATGGGGCTGCCTCTGACGATGTCTCCAGGCTGACGGCAGCAGGGCTGATTTCCTAACACTCCCGAGAGTCGCTGATTTCCTGGGGAAAGCTGATGCCGGAAACCCTGGCATCTGCCGCTCTATATCCCCTCTCCCCCACCTTCAGTCACGCAGTCCACTCAGTTTCCTGTAAATGTCTTTTCCATCCATCCATCCATCCATCCATCCATCCATCCTCTCGACTTCAAGGCCGCTACCAGGGCCCCAGCCATCACAATCTCTCTCCCAGGTCCTTGCACCAGCCTCCTCACACCTCCCTGCTCCCAAGGCATCACCTTTAAGTCCAAAAAATAAAACTACATCAATATCCTGTTTCAAACCCCCAACCACTCCTCAGTGTAGACCAGCAGCTCCCGTCTGTACCCTGTTCACCACCACACCCGCACTACAATGACCAAAGGACCGTGGAGCAATAATCACCCTCAAACGCTGGTCACAGGAGGTGGAGACCTGTGGTTTATTCGCCCAGAGCACTGTCCAGCAAGCAGACTGGACAGTGACTCCTGCAATCATGACTCCACGACTCTCACCACATAATGTTGCCCGAAAGAAGCAAGATCGAAGGAACGATGATCCCATTAACATGAGGTAAGAAATCAGGCAAAACTACCCTATGATGGTAGATGTCAGGACTGTGGTTACCCCTGGGGGGCAGCAGACTGGGGAGGGGCTGGAGATGTTTTGTTTCTCCACCTGGGTGCTGGCTGCAGCGTATGGGAACTCACTGTGCATATCCCCCGGGCATGTTTCAAAAGCAGTTGTTGGGCTTCCCTGGTGGTGCAGTGGTTGAGAGTCCGCCTGCCGATGCAGGGCACACGGGTTCATGCCCCAGTCCGGGAAGATCCCACATGCCGCGGAGCGGCTGGGCCCGTGAGCCATGGCCACTGAGCCTGCGCGTCCAGAGCCTGTGCTCCACAACGGGAGAGGTCACAACAGTGAAAGGCCCGCGTACCGCAAAAAAAAAAAAAAAAAAAAAAAAAAAGCAGTCGTTTTTGTGCGCACCGACAAAACCCGTTGATTAGTTGAGATGATAAAAAAGAACGCTCCGTTTACGACAGACAAAAATGGGAATTCCCCAGGCAAAAATGGAACAAACCTCTGTGGCTCCCACTCCTCAGAGGCCAACGTGCAGATTCTCAGAGCAGCACACCTCCTCCAGGAAGCCCTCCTGAAGCCGCCTCTGCAGGGTGGTGCCTCCTCTGAGCTCGACAGCTGCATGCGCACAGGCCCGTGTCACCGTGTTGTCACTGTCCTGTCACAGAGCCCCTCTGCCAGCCAGAACCTTAGTGTCCTGACCCCCAGCACCGCCCAGCCACCCAGACACATTCAACAAGTGTGACTGGAACGGCCCTTCTCCCCTCACAGGGGCTCTGCAGGCTTCCCGGCTTTTCGCGTGTGACCTGAGTGTTTCTTTATTCCAGAACTTTCGAAAACCCTGAGGCACTTGCTGGGGGAGTTTATTTTTTTGTTTTTCTTTTTTAATTAATTAATTAATTTATTTATTTTTGGCTGCGTTGGGTCTTTGCTGCTGTGCGTGGGCTTTCTCTAGTTGCAGCGAGCGGGGGCTATTCCTCGTTGCAGTGCACAGGCTTCTCATTGAGGTGGCTTCTCTTTGTTGTGGAGCACGGGCTCTAGGTGAGGGGGCTTCAGTAGTTGTGGCACGTGGGATCAATAGTTGTGGCTCGCAGGCTCAGGAGTTGTGGCTTACAGACTTAGTGGCTCTGCAGCACGTGGGATCTTCCCGGACCAGGGCTGGAACCCCTGTCCCCTGCATTGGCAGGCAGATTCTTAACCACTGCGCCACCAGGGAAGTCCCTTGCTGGGGGAGTTTAAACTGGTACAATCTGTGGAGGGTGACTTGGCAACAGTTAGCCAAATGAGTAAGGCCCACTCCTGCCCCGCAGCCGTGCAGTCCTCAAATTTACCCCACAAAGATCAGGCTTGGCCACGTGAACCTGCTGTTTCTGTAGATCAGAAAAGGTTGCCTCAACAATTTCACCTGATTCGAGCCAACAGAACCAAGCACCTATGCTGAGTGGTACAACAGCAAGGACTTTCACTGCAGCCCTGTTTGTTATAGCAAAGGAAGGGGGAGTGCCTACGTCATAAATATTCATCAATAGGGGTGGCCGGGGAACATTATACTGCTGTAAAAAAAAAAAAAAAGAAAGAAAGAAAGAAATAAAAAGGAGTGGGGAAATCTTCAAGGTACTAATACGGAAAGATGTCCCCAAGTCCACGACTAAGAGAATGAAAGCAAACTGCAGTTTGTACGGTATCCTTCGTTTTGTATTAAAGTAGGAAAGTATAAGTATAAATATAAGGATATAAAATATAGGCATGTGTGCGTGTATTTGCATATATACATATGCATATACGCAAATGTGTGTCTGTACATGGACTCACACATACACGTTTGCTCTTTCCTACACAAAAGCAGTCCGGAAGGATACACAGGAAACTGGTACTAATAGCTGCTTCCAGGAAGGAGAATGGGTGGTGGGTGTCTTTTTACCTACACGCTTTTGTGCCAACACATCACCCAGCCAAACACGAAGAAATTCAGACAAAGGAAAGAGAGGACGCCAGCGCTCCCAGGGACCCGCAGAGACACTCACCAGGGCGCGTAGGAGGCCGCGATGAAGAAATAGATGACCATGCGGTCGGACATGTGCAGACAGTGCTCCACCGTCCTGTGGCAGAGAAGGCGGGTTACGGGCCCTGCCCTGGACCAACGGGCTTTGGGGGAGCCTGGGCTCGGGGCTGACGCACCTCCGTCCACCATGACCCCTCGGGCCTCGGTGTCCCCATCTGTGAGTGACCAGAGCAGTGGTTTTCCAACCAGGCTGCCTGTCACCCTAGGAGTTGAATGGAGACACCTCGGGGGTACCACCGAGGACCCTCCTCACCCTGACAGCCTCCTCCCATATTTTAATCAGAGAAAGTCTGCATTCTGTTTTATATTCTGGGCTTTTTGAAAGATTTCAAATGATAAAGAATTCAGTAGCTTAAAAAAAAGTGTGAGACACAGACTCACAGATACAGAGGACAAACTAGTGGTTACCAGTGTGGAGAGGGAAAGGGGGAGGGGCAACATGGGGGAGGGGATGAAGAGGCACAAACCATTACGCATAAACTAGGCTACAAGGGGGATTCCCTGGCGGTCCAGTGGCTAGGACTCAGCACTTTCATTGCGGTGGCCTGGGTTCGATCCCTGGTCGGGGAACTAAGATTCCACAAGCCGTGCAGCACGGCCAAAACACTAAATGAATAAATAATAAAATAAAATAAGCTACAAGGATGTATCGTGCAATCCAGGGAATATAGCCAGTATTTTGTAGTAACTATAAATGGAATATAACCTTTAAAAACATTGTGAATCACCACGTTACATACCTGTAACTTATATAATACTGTGCGTCAGCCATACTTCAATTAAACAATGAAAGAAATTCAAGGACCTACTGTATAGCACAGGGAACTATACTCAATATTTTGTAATAACCTATATTGGAAAAGAATCTGAAAAAGAATATATATATATACAAACACATATATATGTATGTATAACTGAATCACTTTGCTGTGTACCTGTTAACTAACACAACATTGTAAATCAACTATACTTCAATTAAAAAAATAAAATAAAAATGAACTTTAAAATGCATACTCAGGGCTTCCCTGGTGGCGCAGTGGTTGAGAGTCTGCCTGCCGATGCGGAGGACATGGGTTCATGCCCTGGTCCCGGAAGATCCCACGTGCCACAGAGCGGCTGGGCCCGTGAGCCATGGCCGCTGAGCCTGTGCGTCCGGAGCCTGTGCTCCGCAACGGGAGAGGCCACAACAGTGAGAGGCCCGCGTACCGCAAAAAAAAAAGCATACTCAATAGAAGTCTAGCAAGCAGAAGAAAGTACGGAAAATTAAATGTTTATTAATTCTATTCTATTCTCCTTTCATTAAAGAAAAATAAGTGCAAAACCAACAAACCTAGGTGCCCCCTGAAGACCCTCTGGGTTCTGGCATTCTGGTTCAGGTCCAGGCTCTGAAGCCGTAAGACCTGGGTTCGAATCCCAACCCTACCACAGAGGGACTAGGGCCTTGAGCAAGTTACTTACCCTCCCTGGTCTCAGCTCCCTCAGCTGTAAAACAGGGAGGACACTGGCCACCTATCGGGGTCGCTGTGAGGACGAAGAGGGTCAGGACTCAGCACAGCGCATAACAGGAAGTGCTCATAAACGTTACTGTTTCCCTTATGACCTCCCCTTGAAGAGCAAATTACAGTCATCAATACCTCTGACCAGCGTGGTAGCCAGCCTCCAAAATGGTACCCAAGGAGCCCCACTTTCTGGTCCTCACACCTGTGTGCGGCCCCTCCCACAACAAATATGGCAAACATATGGAAACAACAGGAGGTTGCAGAAACGATGGTGTGTGGTTTCTAAGGCTAGATCATAAAAGAGATCACAGCCTCTGCCTTGTTCTCCTGAATCACTAACTTTGGGGGGGGACGAGCCATGTGGCCGAGGGGAGGTCCACGTGGGAAGGACTGAGCACCCCCAAGCATCCAGCACTGACATGTCAGGCCTGGGAGGGAGACACCTTGGAAGTGACTTCTCCAGCCCAGGTCCAGCCTTCAGATGATGGCAGCCCCGGGCAGCATCACGACTACATCAGCAACCTTGAACCAGAAACACACATCTAAGCTCCCAAATTCCTGCCTCTCTGAAGCTTTGAGAAAGAATCAGGGTTTACTGTTAGTTGAAGCCTCTACTATGATTCAGGGTAATTTGTTACGCAGCAGTGGATAACTAGTACAAACTGTGATTCTATCTAGCGGCTGCAGCCTTCATTCAATTTGGCCGTGTTTCTATCTGATGCTGGCCTAACTGCAAGTCTTCCTAGAAATAAAAGGAATAACAACAGCTGATACATACAGAGCACATTCTATAATCAGAGCACCGTTCTAAGCCCTTTACGGGCATTAACTCTGTAATCCCACCTAGCAGGCAGGGACCATACTTTTCATCCACCACGTCGCAGATGAGGACACTAAAGGGCAGCACCGTCACACCACTGGTAAGCGGGCCCCAAACCCAACGACCGCTGTCTTTAGAAGAAAAAGGAGAGGGAGATTTGGACACAGAGACACACGGGGAGGAAGGCCTGCGAAGACAGAGGCAGAGATTGGAGTGATGGTGCCACAAGCCAAGGAACCATGGGAACCACCAGAAGCTGGAAGAGGCAGGGGAGGGTCCTCTCGTAGAGACATGGCCCTCCTGATACCCTGATCTCGGGCTTCTGGCCTCCTAACTATGAGAGGCTAAGTTCCTGTTGTTTCAAGCCCCCCAGTGTGTTGTAATCCATTACAGCAACCAGGAGCCACAGAGAGGAAAGAATGGGGACAGGAGGGGCTGGGATACAGCAGAGTCACAGGGCTTCTGGGGGCAAGAGGGGGCATTGGACATGGGGACCAGTGGTCACTGCAGCTGCTACAATGGACCAGAGCGTCCCCTCACTTTATGGGGGCCCTGGAAACCCAGAATCAACACTGGCTTGGACACAACTATGTGACCTTGCGCAAGTCACGTTCCAGATTCAGTGTCATCAGCCACAAGACAGGGATTCTACAAGCTGCAACGTGGATGGGCCCCAGGACATCACGGTCAGTGAAAGAAGCCAGTCACAAAAGGCAGAAGCGTCTCAAGGGTCCATCAACAGATGAAGCGATAAACAACGTGTGGTCCACCCAGACAGTGGCATACGACTCAGCCTTGAAAAGGAAGGCGATTCTGACACCTGCTACAACACGGATGAACCCTGAGCACACTGGGCTCACGAAAGGATAAATATTATACGATTCCACTTACATGGGGTACACAGAGCAGTCAAATTCATAGAGGCAGAAAGTAGAAGGGTGGGTGCCAGGGGCGGGGGAAGGGGGAATGGGGAGTTAGTGTTCAATGGGGACAGAGTTTCAATTTGGGAAGATGAAAAAGTTCTGGAGAGGATGCTGGTGATAGCTGCACAGCAACGTGAATGCAGTTAACACTACCGAACTGTACACTTAAAATGGTTACGATGGTAAATTTTATGTCCTGTGTATTTATCACAATTTTTAAAAAATTAAGAACAAAACAAATCAAAATTAAAATCCAGGATTCTAATGCCTACATTGCAGAATTATTGGAAAGATGCAGAGGGACATCTGCAGAATGCCTGGAACCTAGGGGGCGCCCGGAAGGGGGCGATTATCATGACGATGATGAGGGTCCCTCACAATGACCCTGGGAGCGAGGGGCTTGTTCTTCCGGACTCGCAGAAGTGAGCAAACGAGGCAAATGAGGGTGAGGTGGTCCGCCCACGTGGCAGTCAACCCCGCCGGCCCGAGGCCAAGACGGCACAAGGCCTTCCATCCAGGGCCCCTCCTGGCTCAGCCAAGCGTGGCCCGAGGCATCCTGCCTCACCCCTCAGCCCACCGTGGGTCCCAGCCCTGGTCACCCCTCCAGGAGCTCGCCCCCTCCCATGGGCTAGGCAGCAGGCACCTGAGGTGGCTCTTCTTCCAGGAGATCGTGTGGAACACGGTGGACACCACGAAGAGCCCACAGAGGCCGAGGCCGTAGATCCAGGCAGAGATGGTCTCCCAGTCATCGTCCGACAGGAAGTAGAGGTTGGAGCTGCCGAGAATGCTGGGAATGATCCAGAGCTGGAAGCAGGGTGGAGGGAGGTGCTGCAGGGCCAGCCTTTGGGGTGGGGTCCAGGCAGATGTGGAGGGAGGTGCTGCAGGGCCAGCCTTCGGAGCGGGGTCCAGGCAGATACAGAGCCCCTGAGCAACCCGAGCCTTTTCTCCAGACCTGCGCTGTCCAACAGAACTTCCCACGACGGAGGGAAGGTTCTAGACCTGCACCATCCAGAACTTCCTGTGATGGTGGGAAGGTTCTAGACCTGCGCTGTCCAGCAGAACTTCCCACGACAGAGGGAAGGTTCTAGACCTGCACCATCCAGAACTTCCCGTGATGGAGGGAAGGTTCTAAACCTGCACCATCCAGGAGAACTTCCTGTGATGGTGGGAAGGTTCTAGACCTTCACTGTCCAACAGAACTTCCCATGATGGAGGGAAGGTTCTAGACCTGCACCATCCAGAACTTCCTGTGATGGTGGGAAGGTTCTAGACCTTCACTGTCCAACAGAAATTCTATGATGGAGGGAAGCCTCTAGACTCTGGACTGCCCAACAGAACTTCCCATGATGGAGGGAAGGTTCTAGACCTGCACCATCCAGAACTTCCTCTGATGGTGGGAAGGTTCTAGACCTTCACCTGATGGAGGGAAGGTTCTAGACCTGCACCATCCAGAACTTCCTGCAATGGTGGGAAGGTTCTAGACCTTCACTGTCCAACAGAAATTCTATGATGGAGGGAAGCCTCTAGACTCTGGACTGCCCAACAGAACTTCCTACGATGGTGGAAACATTCTAGATTGGCACTGTCCAGTATGGGAGCCACTAGGCACACGCCGCTACTGAGCACTTGAAATGTGACTTGTACCACTGAGGACTTGACGTTTTCATTTTAATTGGTTTCAATTTCAATTCCAACAGCTACACGAGGCCAGAGGCTACCCTACTGGACAGCATAACTCTACAGAATATCGTGGTAAAACAGGAAGCCAAGATCTCCTCTCTGCAAGAAGCATCTCTGGCCACTGCCCCCGACCCCCTGGGTCCACGGATACCCCAGCCTCCCGGTCAGGGCACCCCGCTGCATGCCTCTGTGCTGTTGCACCTGTGGTTCTCTGTGAAGAAGGCATCCCTCCCTATCATGTCCGCCTGGAAAACTCCTCACTCTTCGAATCCTGGTTTATCCATCGTTCCCTCTGAGAAGTCTCGGAACTCTCCGAAGCACTGGGGGTCCAGGGTCCCGGCAAGGGTTTGCCCAATTTCGTGTGTTAGGAGCCCTTTTTCTGGAGAGAGATTCTCCAGCAGCCCCAGCCAGCAGAACTCTAACGTGGGTGGCGCAGGTGATTTTGGAGTTCGTAGTCACCACATTTTGAAAAGGAAATTACTTATAGGTGAAATTAATTTTAATATCTTGCTTAGTCCAATATACCCAAAATTTCATTTCAATGTGTAATTAATATGAAAAGTATTAAGAAGATACCTTACATTCTTTTCTTTCCACGCTAGGTCTTTAAAAGCTGGTGTGTATTTTATACTCACAGCAAATGTCAATTCAGACAAGCTACATTTCAGTTGTATGAGGCCAGTGGCTACCAAGCTGGACAGCGTAGGTCTAGAGCTTCATTAAATCCTCAAAGGGGCCCATGAGCAAAAGGGTTAAGGACCACTGCCCAGAGAAGGATTTCTTACACAAGGCTGGGGTGGGGGGAGAGGGCAAGTATTCCAGGCAGAGGGAACAGCGTGTGCAAAGGCACGGGGTCATGCCTTCTATTACGGAAACAGCAGGTGTCTCAGAGCGCTGGAGCCTGGGGACAAGATCGTGTCAGTGGAAGGTGGGCCAACGTAACACAAAGGCTAAGACCTATCTGGGAGCTTGCTACCGAGCCTGGATGCTGTGCAAGTACCAGGGAACCACTGCAGGTTCTTAAGGTAAAAGAGAGGCACGCTCAACGCCTCCAATTTCCCCAAATGACCTTCCCCCGAGATCCCACACGCTCTTCCAAGGGCCATGGAAGCCTTGAGAACAGGCCGCTCGGGACATGGCCGTGGAACGGAAACACAGTCTCTCCAAGGGCAAAGAGGCTGCGTCCCCAGACCCCTCTTCGGCTCTCAGCCCCCCAAGACTCACAGCATGGGTGGCGCAGTTGGCGGCATGCTCGTACTCCGTGGGCTGGTACCTCCTGTGGGCAGGGACTCGGTGGTTCATGAACCTGCAAGGAGACACACAGTTCCCGGAAGCTTGGCTGGGAAGCCGGGAGCGGCCCGGGTCACAGAATTCCCAGGAGGCCTGAGGACCTCGGCCCCTGCTGGTGGGAAGAGGGTCCCCCTCCCCTCCCCTGCCGTCCCCTTTCCCTCCTCCTCTCCCCTCCCCCTCACGCTCCCCTCCCTCCCTCCCTCCCTCTCTCTTTCCATTACACTTTCTTTGCACTATCCAACATTTTGTGCTTAATCCCCAAAGTGGTGTTTGCTGAATATCGGGTTGCAGGGAATTCCCTGGCGGCCCAGCGGTTAAGACTCAGTGCTTTCACTGCTGTGGTCTGGGTTCGATCCCTGGTCGGGGAAGCTGCGCGGCACAGCCAAAATAAATAAATAAATATTGGGTTGCAGCATCCTCTTCATTTCTTACTTTTAATTTGCTTTAAGCACAACAGACATACAATATAGCTCCCCAAGGTACGGCTGGATGGACTGCGACGTAGACACGTGCCCACGTGACCACCAGAGCCTCTTTTGCACACCCAAGAAAGCGGCTTTGTTACCGAACCCAGGTCCGGCCGCTCGCCGCTCGAAAGCCAGTTCTCGAGAGACAAGTGTTGGTAGGAAAGGAAAGGTTGCTTTATTACGGAGGCCGGCAATCGGCGGGGAGGGCGGACGCCTGTCCAAAGGCCGACTCCACCCCCCGCCGACAATCAGGGGGCAAGAGCTTTCACAGACAGACGGAGGGGGCTACAGGCAGGAACAGCACAGGCAGCTCCGACAGTCGTCTTGAAATTGGTCATCAGTGGTCTGACCAGCGTCATCGCGATTATTTTAGGTACAGTTAATCTTCAGTTCCAGGGTCGGTTTGTTTCCATTTCTTTGGGCCAATTCTTGCAATTGTGGCAGCTTATGTCATGGCTACAGCCTGGCCATCATGTAGTTAACTTCTTCCACCTGGTGGTGTTTCAGTACCTATAAGACAGCTCACGGGATATGGCTCAGAATATTATCTCTAGCCCTTGAGGAGGAACTAAAGGTCCTTGACTTTGCTTAATGACTGAACTATTATTATTTGGTCTCCTTTGACTGTGTTCCTCTGTTACTGCATTTTCTCACTTCTCTGATTAAACTTAATTCTTTGGCTAAATTTTTTCCACAGACAAAAGGCAGGCGGAGGACATTGCGGGGGGAGGGGCAAGGACCATAGCGTCCTGCTCCATTTCACCTTTATACCCCTTCCCAGGGGTACTGCCCGCCAAGGACCCCCCCTCTGACACTGCCACCATAGACTAGTTTTGCCTATTCTTGAACTTCCCATCAGTGGGATCACACAGCACACACCCTCTGGGTCTAGCTCCTTGGGCTCAGCGTGACTTTTGCCAGCCTCAGTAATTGGCTGTTTTCGTTGCAGTAGAGTATTCCACCCGGTGAGGGAACCACAAGTTATCTATCCCATCTCCTGGAGGCGGACGTTCCAGCCTGGAGCTGTTATGGTAACTCTGCCACGAGCGTTCACTGTAGTGAACATATGCATTCATTTCCGCTGGGCGGAGACGTGTGGAACGGCCAGGTGACTCTATCTTGACAATGAACATTCCTTTTTTTCTTAACTTTTTTTTTCTTTTCTGGCTGCACCATGCAGCCTGAGGGATCTTTGTTCCCGGACCAGGGATCGAACCCATGCCCCTTGCAGTGGAAGCATGGAGTCCTAACCACTGGACTACCAGGGAAGTCCCAACAATAAGCATTCCTGATGCCCTGGTGTCTTGGAATCTTCCAAGCCCCACCCACTGCCTCCGCCCCATTCTCTCACCTGATCCTCACGGGAGCTCCTGGTCCCTGCAGGCTACCATGGAGCCACAGAGCCACCACCATGCCGGGTTTACGGAGGGGAAGCTCCAGGGCAGAGTTAGGAAGTGACATCACCCAGGTGGGATGGGACGTGGCCACACCTGGCTGACCAAACTCTCTGCAGGGGTCTTCAGGTCAGGCTGGCGGTGGGGGAGATGAGATCTGCAAACACCTGGCTCTCGGGCGGCAGGCAGGACCACGCCGGCTCAGAGTCAGGTAAGTGGACAGTTCACCTTGGACTTTGCCAAGAGTCATCCACCAGCTGGGGTTAAACTCCACTAAAACACACAAAAAACTTTCCCCACACCCCAGGAACCTGATTATTACTACAAAGACCCACACAAATGAGAAATGGGTGTATGGTTCAGAACAAAGGGCACAATGCAGTACAGTGCACAGAGCATTTATGAAGTGCCCACTGTATGCTGTGTCCGTGCTAGGGGCCGTCCACTTAGCATTTCTTGAGTACCTTCTGTATGCTGGATCTATGCCAATAAAGCAAATACAATAACAACAAAAATAGGGTTATGGGTTGAATTGTGTCCTCCCCAAATTCCTATGCTGAAGTCCTAGCCCCGAGGACCCGAGAATGTGGGACTTATTTGAAAAGAGTCGTTGCAGATGTAATTAGTTAAGATGAGGTCATACTGGAGCGGGGGGCTGAGCCCCTAATCCAATATGACAGGTGTCAATATAAGAAGAGGAGAGACACAGAATGAAAACAAACGGCAGAGACTGGAGTGATGCAGCTTCAGGCCACGGATGCTGGCAGCCGCCAGGAGCTGGGAGGGAGGCCTGGAGCAGACTCTCCCTCAAGTCTCCAGGAGGAACCAACCCTGCAGACATCTTGACTTCGGACTTCTGGCCTCCAGAATGGAGAGAGACCAGATTTCCGTTACTTTAAGCCACTAAGTGTGTGTTCGTTTGTTACCACAACCCCGGAGACACTAACACAGGTACATACAGTGTTAGCTTTGATAGATTCTGCCCAAAAGCCCCCCAAAGAGGCGGTGCTAATTTACGCTCCTTCCACTAGGGCTGGGGGGGTGGGGGTCTGAGGCCAACCGTGAAGGGGGTGCGATGGACGCCTTTCTTCCCAGCGGGAAACCAAGTCTCCTCCACCTGTTACTGGGCTGCCCTCTCCCCTGCTCCTTTAACAAACAGCAACAAGCCACCCGTGGTACCAGCCCCTCGGCTCTGAGGGTGACGTCATGGTTGCCGTGGCGACCTGGATGGGCAGTTATTTATTTATTTCTGGGTTCCACAAAACTTTCCTTGTCTCTCACCCAGCACTGCAGCTATTGAATGAGAGAGAGAGAGGGAGAGAGAGACAGGGGTCGGGGGCCAGGGCCCCAGGGCCAGGGGCAAACGCCCAAGAAACAGAGTTCCCACAGCCCTCAAGAAAGGAGAGCTTTTTCTTTCACTCCTTGTAGCCTAATTTCTTTCTTCCTAAACCTCTAGGCAGGCGTTTGAAGAGGACAATTAATTCACTGTTTACGTTTTTAATTTTCCTTTTAATTTATATTCAGTAAAATTTCCCTTTTTGCTACACATTTTTATGAGTTTTGACAAATGGAGAGAGTTGTATAATTGTCACCATAATCAAGATAAATAAAAGGTCCATCACCGCCCCCCCATTTGCCCTCCTGCCCCCTGGTACCCTAACCCTCCCCGCAGCCCAGTAACCACTGCTCTGTTCTCTGTCCCCATAGCTTTGCCCTTTCCAGAACATCATATAAACGGGATCATATAGAAGCTCTACAGACCTTTTTTTTAATGTCTAAAGAGAACTGATTGCATAAAATCAAGTGTATTCTTAGGTGAAAAGAAACTGTGCTTTGAGTGCCGAACAGGGACTTAGTTATTAGCTCTTGTTTTCTGTGAGAAGAAAATGATGAACCCGCCTAACATTACTATTCTTGGCTGTCATCACAACCCTTCCAGGCTTCCCCCCACCCCACCCCGCCCCAGCACAGCCTTTTGAGTTTGGCTTTTCTCACTCAGCTTAAGGCAGGTGAGATTCATCCATGCTGCTGCCTGGGTCAATGGTTCCTTCCTTTTTATCGTTGAGAACTATTCCATCGTAAGGATGTGTAATGACTCGTTTATCCGTTGCCCAGCAGAGGGACACGGGAGTCATTTTGAACAGCTGCAATTCAGAGATAACGTTTAGACTATCTGGAACAGAGCTGGCAGTCAGCTAGGCAGCCTTCAAGATTGTGGGAAATTTCAAAGAGTCGACATTTCTAGCAAACTGCCGCTGGTTCAACGAAAAGAGGGAAATGGGCCTTCGGCCTGCTTTCTGGAGAACAGAATCCCCATTCTGTGGCCAACCCTTGCCACTTAGATAACCACGTGGCCACTGCATTTGATGGGGGTGGGGAGGGCAACTCCACGTGGAGGGCTCCCAAACTGAGCTGGCAGGGAGACAAGGACCGAAGGTTGCCTTCCACCCTGAGCTGGAGAGGGCAGGGCTTCGGAGCCAGGCACCGCTGGGTGGAAAGTCCCTGTATGATCACTTAGCTGCTGTGTGACATAGGGGAAATGTCTTAACGTCTCTGGGCTGCAACTTCCTTGTGTGTTAAAGGAGATAATAGTACCTAGCCTGCAGGTACCATGAAATGATACGGTTCAAGAGCCCATACGGGGATGTCTGACATACAGCGGTGCTCGGAGAATAGATGTTCTTTTCCCCTCTCCCTGGGGAGCTCCCCTACGGAGCCCAGGCACCATTTTCTTACTGGACCCATCCTGGTACTTCACAAAGAGCGCCCCATTAAAGCCCACAACATCCTTGCAAAGTAGTTACTATTATTCCAATCTGAAGAGAAGAGGTCAGACCAGCGTTTCTCAGTCTTGGCCACACATTAAGAATCATCTGGGAAAGGGATGGGTGGATAAACAAAACGCAGTCCAGCCACACAACAGAATATTATTCAGCCATCATACCTGCTACAATGAGGGTAAACCTCAAACACACGACGCTCAGCGGAAGAAGCCAGACACAGAAGGCTCCACATTGCGTGGCCCCATTTATATGAAATATCCAGCCAGGCAAATCCATAGAGACAGACAGCAGGTCAGTGGTTACCAAGGGCTGGGGGCAGGGGGAGAAACTGTTTAATGGGTACAGGGGGTCCTTTGGGGGTGATGGAGATGTTGGTTGTACAGCCCTGTGAATGTATGCATGCCACTGAACTGTTCACTTTTAAACGGTTCATTGTATGTCGTGTCAATTCTACCTCGATGTTTTTAAAAGCTAAGAAAACGAATCACCTGGGAAGCTTTTAACTATGCCAATGCCCAGGCTATACCCCAGACCAGAGAGGCTGCAATCTCTGGGGCTGGAACCCAGGCAGGGATATTTCTAAAGCTCCCAGGGTGGGACTTCCCCGGTGGTCCAGTGGCTAAGGCTCTGAGCTCCCAATGCAGGGGGCCCAGGTTCCATCCCTGGTCAGGGAACTAGATCCCGCATGTGGCAGCTGAGAGTCCGCATGTCACAACAGAGATCCCGTGTGCCGAAACTAAGACCCGGAGCGGCCAAATAAATAAATAAACATTTAAAAATAAATAAAATTCCCAGGCTGAGAAGCACTGAGGTAGGTTCATTAAAAACCCAAGATGCTAAACTGGCCTGTGACTAAAATTTACACAGACCTGGACAGAAACTAGTAACAGGAATGAACCCGAATGTTTAACAGGTGAGAGGTAAATGCAGAAAAAGAGGCCTGAAAGATAAAGGAGAGGTGGGTGGATTTGGGGGTGCTGGTCACAGAGGACTTCCCTCATATTTTAATTTCCAGGATGAGGTAGAAGATAATTTGACCTGTATTGTTTGACTTTTTATGAGATTATATTCAAATTTTCCTTGCATAACTGAAAATAAGTCTTTAAAACTGTATCATGAAGAAAAATGGGGAAAAAAGAAAACTGAAAGAAAAAAGAAAAAAACCGTATAATGACATGGGAAATGTTTGCCATGTAATACGAAGCGAGAAAGAGAGAATCTGTAATTCGTTATGATTATAATAAGGTCAAACGCTGTTGTGGATGGAAGAAAACACACATAAATGAAATACAGATTTGTGGTGAGGCAGTAGGATTCTTTTTTTTTTTTTAGTAGAATTCATTTTTGATGACATACTTCTTCTTCTTAAAAATTCTTTTAAGGGAGTTGACAGGAGATAAAGGTGGACTGCCTATCAGATCACAGTACCGTATCAAGGGCTGAATTTCTAGGAGAAGGAATACTGCGGTTACACGGGAGAATGTCTTTGCTTTAGGAAATACACGCTGCCGTGTTTAAGGATGAAGTGTCCAGATGTCTGCAACTTATCCTCAAAAGGTTCAAAAAGAAGAGAAGGCAGCGAAGTCAACATTGCAAAATGTTAACATCTGGTGACTAAGTGAATGACTGGCACCTAGATGTTCACTGAACTTTTCTCGCAACCTTTCTATGTTAGTTTGAAATTTTTCAAAATAAAATGTTGGGGGTGGAATTCTTTTCCTGTCATTATGCTAATGCTTTTACAATATAAAGACTTAATCGCACACGACTGTTGCCAGAAAAGGCAAGAAGGAAGGGGTGCGGGGCGTCCCAGAGACATGATGGTCAGAGGCACTGAAGACCGAGGAAACTTCTGGAAACCAGAAGGGCATCAGGAAAAGCTTGGTGGCTGGAAGGAGGAGGCATGTTTCGAGGCTGGGAGGGAACCCACGAGGCTGGAGTGGGAGCTGGGGAAGCGGCAGGGGGTCACAAAGCAACACCAGTTCCTATATCCCAAGGTTCCAGCTTTCCAGAGGGGGCAGGGGGACAGTCATCTCCCAGCACCCATTCTCCCCTCCTTCCCTGGGAACGCTGACCTTTAACTTGGCACACGGATGCCCAGAATAAAGGAAGTCGCCGGAGGAAAACATCTGGAGGCAGGCTGTCTTCCTACCGTCACCCAAGTACAGTACGACTGTCGAGCTTTCTGGCAGCAGGGGAACTTCAAGCTTATGCCCATAACTCCCTGAAGACATCATTGATGTACCTTGGTTTTACAGATCCCACAATTTGAACTTTCTTAATGGATCATGAAAAGCAGAAAATAATATGACTTTATTTTCTACTTTTCATGATCAATTAAGCTTTTTCATCGGCTCTCCCACTGGCCACAGGACAACAGCCATACTTTCCAATATGCTTCCAATTTACTGATGGTGCCACTAGATGGATGGGTAGGTGGGGTAGGTAAGTAGAGAGAAGGCAGGCAAATAGCTTTCTAGACAAATAAGTGGATAGTTGGATAGATGTCTGGATGGATGGATGGATGGATAGAAGGAAGCAAGGAAGGATGGATGGATGGATGGATCAGGGGTGGGGGATGCTGGGGTGGAAGGATGGGTGGAGGATGGAAGATTGGCGAGATGAGTGCAGGTGTCAGTCATTTGGGGTGCTATAACAAGATACCATAGATTGGGTGGCTTAAATGAGATACATTTATTTCTAAGAGTTCTGGAGGTTCAGAAGTCCAAGATCAAGGTGCCAGCAGATTCAGTGTCTGGTGCAGACAGCAGCCTTGTTGCTGTGTCCTCACAAAGTGGAAAGGTAGCTCTGATGTCTCTTCCTCTTCCTGTAAGGGCACTAATCCCATCATGAGGGTCCCACCCTCATGACCTGATCTAACCCTAATTACTTCCCAAAGGCCCCACTTCCAAATACCACCACATTGGGGGTTGGGACTTCAACATACAGATTTTAGGGAAACACATTCTGTCCACAGCATGCCACCACTGGTCCCTCAAACTTATGTACTTCTTGAATGTAAAATGCATTCATTCCATCCCAGCAAGCCCAAAAGTCTCAGCTCAACCCAGTATTACCTCTAAAGTCCAAAATTCAAAGTCCCATCTAAACATCATCTAAATCAGACATGCGTGAGACTCAAGGTACAATTTATTCTGAGGCAAAATTCCTCTCCAGCTGTGAGCCTGGGAAACCAAATAAATTATGTGCTTCCAAAATACAATGGTGGGACAGGCACAGGACAGACATACAGACATTCCCATTCCAAAAAGAAAAAAAAAGAAAATATACCAAAAAGACGGAAGGGGTGATGGGTCCCCATGAAGTCCAAAACGTAGCAAGGCAAGTTTCTTGAGATCTTAAGGCTCAAGAATAGTCCTCTTTGATCCGATGCCCCGCCCTCCAGGCCCCCTGGGGTAACAGCATAACCTCCACAGCTCGGCAGGTCACCCCACCCCTGAGACGCTGGGCAGGGCCCCACCCTTTGAACCAGAAGCAGCCAGCCCCGCCCTGAGATCTAGAAACTGCGTTCATCATCCTCCTTCCCTTTTCCAGGGAAACAGCACATGTGTGCAGCCCTCCTCCATTCCTTTGGTCCCGGCTTCAGAGGGAGGCTGACTCGGCCCACGGTCCGCATCAGCACTAATCTCTGTATGAATGGTCTGTGCGCCACACCCGTGATGCTCCCTTCTGAACACGTGCTCGTTTTTACACTATCGATAGGCTGAGAATTCTCCAAATCTTTACATTCCGGTTCCTTTTTGCTTAATAATTCCTTCTTCGTTCATTTCTCTCCTCCCGCATCTCACTGTGAGCAGCTGGGAGGACCAAGCCACTCCATCAATACCGGGCTTAGGCAACCTTCTCAACGCACCACCCAATCCCACCACCCGCAAGTCTTACCTTCCCCGGAACATGAACACAACTCGGGCAAGTTCTCGGCTGCGCTATACCAAGGATATTCTCTCCATTGTCCAGTAACATGCTCCTCATTTCCACCTGAGATCACACCACACTGGCCTTTACGGTCCGTATTTCTGCTAACATTCTGTTACCGATTGCTACGCATTCTCCAAGAAGACGAACGCTTTCTCTACCACTCTCCTCTTTTGCTGAGTCCACACCAGAATCACCTTTCAAAGTCCCTTCTCGGCTTTTTCTGGCACGAACTTCAAGACCCTCCCAGTCTACCCTCCTTCAATCCCAGCTCCACTCCTTACCAGCCGCGTGTCCAGGGACAAGTTACTCAAGCTTTTCGGGCCTCAGTTTTCTTATCTGAGCAATGGGGATGTTATCAGCCTCCACCCAGGGGGATTCTAAAAGGACGGAATGGGTTAATCTGTGCACAGCACTCAGCACGTGTTGACACGTGACCGAAATTGATGATTCTGTTACTATAAATCCTCCATCCTATTATTGAACCCATTTGACAGCTGAAAAAACTGAGGTCCTGAAAAACCAAATCACCTGCCTAACACATGACAGCTAGGAAAGGATGGAGCCAGGATTTAGGCCCGGGATTGTCCAAGCTTGAGACCTGGGCTCCAGGGAGGTAGTAACACCTGCCTCGCAGAGGAGAAGACATGACGTGCCAAGTGCCCCACGCACAGTAGGCACCTGTACATGCTGATCACTCTCTGCCTCCTCCATCACCTCTGGAAGAGATGCTATGACGTGTCTAAGTAAGGAAAGAAGAAGCTCTGCTTTAAAAATCAGGCCTCATCACTGCACACCCATTAGGGTGGCTATTATTTTAAAAGAAACAAACAGAAAACACATGTGGAGAAGTGGGAACCCCTGTGCACCGCTGATAAGACTGTAAACGGTGCAGCTGCTGTGGAAAACAGTATGGAGGTTCCTCAAAAACCTGAACATAGAATGACCGGCAATTCCACTCCTGGTTCTACACCCAACAAAGAACTGGAAGCAGAGATTTGAAGAGATTCTTGCACACCCATTTTCAGAGCAGCGTTACAGCAGCCAAAAGGTGGAAGTCACCCAAGTGTCCGTTGACAGCTGAGCAGATAAACAGAATGTGGTTCGTCCACACAATGGAATATGACTCAGCCTTAAAAAGAAATGCAATTCTGACACATACGATGACATGGACGAACCTCGAGGACATGATGCTGAGTGAAATAAGCCAGTCACAAAAAGAGAAACACTGTAGGATTCCACTAGTACGAGGTCCTCGGAGGAGTGAGAGTCATAGAGACAGGAAGTAGCAGGGCAGCTGCCAGGGGCTGGGGGAGGGGGAGGGCGTGTTAGTGTTTGATGGGGACAGAGCTTTAGTTTGGGAAAAAGAAAAAGTTCTGGAGATGATAGTCGTGATGGCTGCACAACAATGTGAATGTGCTTAATCCCACTGATTTGCACACTTAAAAATGGTTCAAAGAGTAAGTTTTATGTTATGTATAGTTTACAAAAAAATAAAGAAAACTTCAGGCCACAGGCAAAGCTGTGTGCATACGAAGACCCTCTGTTAACATGTCAGCAAAAAGTGACACGAGCTGAGTTTCAGGTTGTGCCGTCGTTACCCTCGCCCCAGAATCCTGCGCTGCCCAGGACAACAGTGACATCAGCACCTAGCAGGGTGGAGAAAGGGGCCAGAGCAAACGTTACCGCACATAATCACCGGGGAGGGACTTCCCTGGTGGCGCAGTGGTTAACAATCCGCCTGCCAATGCGGGGGACACGGGTTCGAGCCCTGGTTGGGGAAGATCTCACATGTCGCGGAGCAACTAAGCCCGTGCGCCACAGCTATGGAGCCTGAGCTCTAGAGCCCACGAGCCACAACTACTGAAGCCAGTGCACCTAGAGCCCGTGCTCTGCAACAAGAGAAGCCACCGCAATGAGAAGCCCGTGCACCGCAACAAAGAGTAGCCCCCGTTCGCCGCAACTAGAGAAAACCCGTGCGCAGCAACGAAGACCCAACGCAGCCAAAAATGAATAAATAAATAAATTTATAAAATTAAAAAAAAAAAGAATCACCGGGGAGATCTGAAAAATCCCAATGCCCAGGCCACATCCCTGACAATTAAAACAGAATGACGGTGTGGGGAGTGGTGTCCAGGAACTGGTATTTTTTAAACTTCCCACGCGATTCCAGTGGACAGGCAAACCTGAGAAGCAGTGGGCTGGGGGGAAGAGCCCAGCAGGGAGGGGATGATGGGCCCCCCAGACGGTGCCAGGTGCTACACAACGGGAATGTTCCTGGACCCCAGGACCACAAAATGAACACCGGGCTCAGCAGGGGCAGCAAACGGGCCTCAACTCACACGGCAATTCTGGTCCACTGATAAGAGGCTGCCTGGAGTGCTGTGCTAAAAGGATTCTGCGAACGAATCTAGATGATGAATTAGCAATGTCTGCCATGAACGAATCTAGATGATGAATTAGCAATGTCTGCCACGGGTACCAGGCAGGCGAGAGGCAGCCATTCCCTGGTGTAAGAGTTACCCAAATGCTTTCACTCCCTCCTCCTCTCGGAGCCTCACAAGGACGCTGGAAACTGAGCAGAGCCGAGATGATGCTTGTCATTTTATACAGGGATTCGGAGAAGTGAAGCCACTAGTTAGAAGTGGTGCAGCTAAGATGGCAACCCAGACCTTCTGACTCCTTGTTGAGACCGTCCACTCACTTCCCCTTTCAGCCCTGTCCATGGTTCTGATAGGAAAGGTTCTGCCACTAGTCTTTCACGTTGTAGTGGAAAGTATCTGACCATCCTCTCCAGGATGGAGGAATGGCTGTGGAGCTGGAGGCGAAGGAAGAGAAGGGACAGGGCCCTTTCCCAGCTCCTGAAACCCACACCTCATTGGCCAGTGGTTAGAGCAGCCCTGGCCACAAGTTATCCGTGACCCCAGTCCCCCTGAACCCTGGCTTTGTCAATCCCTCCCATGCTGGACAGTCCACACCAAGACTCCCGGATCCCAATGACCAAGGCAAAGCCCTGGCGGACCCGGAGCATAAACGCCTGTGCCAAGGCCAAGCACAGAAATGCCAGGCAGCTTCTGCATGGGCTAAAAGACCCTGTGCTCCAGGGGGATCTGCTTCCTTTGTTTCCCTGACTCACTCCCTTCAGCTTCTCCTCACCCCAGGAAAGCTCTCCCTGCGGCCCACAGTCATCACGCCTCTGGGCCTTCCACATATTGTTCCTTCTACATAAAAGCCCCTTTCCCTCTTCTCCAGGTGGTAAACTCCTATTCAGCCTTCAGAGTCCAGGTCAAAAGGCCCTTCCCCTGAAAATTCTTCCTTGATCCCTACCTTCACACCCCATCCAGACTGGGTTGTAAACTGCCTTCTCTCACCTCAACGCCACTGCTTAAGTTGCCTGTTTGGAATCTCCTTCCCTCTTTTCTCTTCCTGGAGCATTCCTAGGCAGAGAGAGTGGCTCTCCCCTTTGGACGCCCAGAGCTGCCTGTGCGACCCCTACTGTAGCACAATTATACATATTTGGGTGCCCTGGGTCTGCCTCGGCCCCGAGACTGCAAACCAGGGGACTGGCCCTGATTCCGCTTCATCTTCCTGGACCCAATGCAGAGCCTGCACACAACAGGTGATGCTCGGCAAACAACCTTACGATCAATCATCTCCGAGCATTTACGAAGTTGTTTAGACTCGAGGTAACAAGTTGGGGACAGTTCCAGTCTTTTAAAACCTTCAGAATTTTTGGAATAGACAGACCCCAGAGACATGGGTTAATCCAGCCAGGACCCTGGCCACTCAAGGTCACACGATTCCAGGGGCAGGGCCAGTTTGCTGCTTTAGAAAAGCAGGAGGTATGAATGGAAACCCCACTGGAGAGCCTGGGGAGAAGGGGGGAAATATTATTTCTTTTCTTTCTATTTCTGGGCTGCTTCACTGGCTACAATGTTCATTTACTACTTCAATAATTTTGTTAAAATCTAATAAAACAAAACGTTTTAAATATGCAGGTCTGTGTCTGAAATCAATATTTGAGACCAAACGTTCCCCAACCTACAGCATTCGAGTTGCGAGAGGGGAGAGGCTGTTCCCAAAGAGAGTTCCGGTAACCACCCAACTGCCCGTCCAGGGCAGGATGCAAACACACTGCAGAGGGTCCCACGTGGAACCAGACTGCAGAGAGAAGCGGCGAACGCCCTGCACTCAGAGACAAGGGTGCATCGCAGTCATGGTGCCAAACAGGACAGGCTCTCTGACTCCATTTCTATAAACTTCAAGAACCGGCACCAGGAGTCTTTGAGGATAAAAGCCAGGACAGTGGCTACCCTTGGAAGCGGGGAGGCAGTGACCAGGGGGCGTGACGGGGTTCCTGGCAACTTGCGACACTGAGTGATTTGCTGTGGGTGCTGGCGCCAGGAGTGTGTTCAGTTTTCCAGCCATAACGGAAAGGCACACACTTTCCTGTAATGACACTTCGATAAAAGGCTAGAAGATGGAGTAGCCCCAGGCCCCTACCAGCCAGGTCTGGGAGGGGTCTGTAAAAGGTGTGCTTCCGACACCCCCCCGGGGCCTCTATGGCAGCCCCGGGCACGGCCCAAGCTTGCTGACCACCTGCCCTGTCCCCACCACCTGGGCCTCCCTCCAAGCCGAGCGCACCCCAGATGCTCCTCTGCCGTCCCGCTCCCCGGCTTGCAGTCCGGAGCAGCCAGGCCCAGGCTCAGAGCTTCTGCCATTTCTCCCTCCCCTTCTGGCCTGGGCCAGCCTGGGGTGCACAGCCCCCAGAGAGAAGCAGGCCCGCTCTCCCAAATGAGCCCAGGCTCAGGAAAACCGCTGCGGCCGCCCCTTCCGGGCTGGGCCAGTGCCTGGCAGCGGCAGCCCTGAAGCCCCAGGACAGAGGACCGAAGAGATTTGTCCAGGAGACAAAGCGGGGGTCTGTCCGTCCCACAGAAGCAAGGGCAGCCCAGGGCAGAGCTGGCCCCGGGCCCTCTGAGCCTCTCCCTTTCTCCAGCTTGGTCCCGGGCTACTTCTTTGTGTCCATTCATGAATTCACAGCTCCTCCTGGACGGCAGACAGCATCTTGGCTCCATCTTTGGGAAACAGAGTCGGGGAGAAACAGTCCATGGGCTGGGGCCAGCTCAGAATTGTGGTGAGATCAAAATCCCAGAGGGGAGACAGGAGGGGAACAGGAGGGGAAGCCAAGGAAGGAGGGGAAAGGGCCAGGGTCTCTGGCAGGTCGGGAGCAGAGAACACGTGGCATTCCACGTGAATGGCGCCCCCTGGGGGTGCGTGCCTGGTGGTACTGACCCAACACAGCTGGGGCCAGACACCCCTAGCCCTGCACCCTCCCCAGGGCTCCCTGGGGAATCTCTTCCCCTCTGGCATAATGAGGGTCCACGCCTCTGAAGCAGGGGCCACCCCATCCTGCCTGCCTCACCAGGAAGCTCCCAGAAGATAACAAGAGGAGGAGATGCCATGGGAACCCAGAAGCCCGGGGTGGGCCTCCATCTCCACAGTCCTTGTAACCAGGGGCTGATGCAAGCCTGGTGGTCGACCCACTGCCTCCGTGCTGTGAATGCCCATCCCCCTCCCCGGCGTGCAGACCCCCAGCCCGAGAGCTCTGACCTGGGGGATTTGTGCTGCAGCTGCAGGAGCCTGGGAGCTGGCGCTCCGAGAAATCAGCCTCCACAGTGACTCGGGGGGGAGCTGACGGATGCCCCCGCTCCCCTGCCCTCAGCGGAGACGACTCCAAGCCACGTCCCCCCGTGTCTCCCAAGCAGAACTAATTAAGCTCCGAGTGCCTACAGTGCAACCCGCTTCTTACAAACCCTTTAGCGGCTGCGTGCCCTGCCCTGTGCTCACTTCCGCGCTCCCCTATCGCCGTATCTTGGGGTCAGCTCCCAGATACACCCCTTTTCCCTGCATCCTCGTCCCCGGGTCTGATTCTGGGGAAACCACACGAAGGCAGATTCTCGGCAGCTAAGAGTAAAACCCCGAAGGTACCAGCCACAAGCGCTCTGGGCAAGAAACAATATTGCTTCTGAACGATCCCAGTCCCAGCTGAGGCCGCTGCTGACCCCAGGAGGCTTATCTGCACAGCACTTCACAGTTTGCAAGGCTCACGCACACCCGCCGGCTTCCACCGCCTCTGAAAAGGACAGGCCACTGCCCCGTCCACCCACGACCCCCTAAACCAGGGGGATCTAGGGGATCTGCAGCTTTCCCCTCCCTGAGGCCAGGGTGGGGTTACAACCACCTTCCTCATCCCGCAGGGGCCACACCCGGAACACGCCTTCTAGGAGACACGCCCCGAACCCGAATCCACCAGGAGGAACTTTAAGAAACTCAGCAAATACCTCCCCCTACCCACCCCCACCGCTCCCAAGGGACCTTCAGCCCTTGGCTCCTGTACGGAGCCCAAAGCAGCTCTAACTCCAGAGACGAGAGCGACCACCTGCCAACAGATGAGCCGTTCCCTCCGCCTGCCGGCACGACAGGCACGCTGGGATGGCGGGTCCTCTCACGGGAAATCATTCTCTCCACGCCAGTACTATTCCCCCTGAAAGGACGGGCAGCTCGAGGGCTCGTGGAACGTGCAAGAGGCCTGGGAATGTCCCATCCCCGCCGACACAGCGCCACACACAGCCTGGCCCAGCCCAGCCCTGCCCGTGGCCGAGCGTCCAGGGTACCATCACAGGGCAGGTTTGAGCCCAGTTCCCAAGCAGCGGGCCCTGGGGTCCCCCAGAGCTGGGCCCCAGCCCAACTCCACCTCCCGTGACCCGGACTCCCGTAAGCAGGCAGCAAGGCAGCTGCCTTCAGGTAGAAACAGATTCCCCCCGAGACGCACACGTTTCTGGAGCAGAATGCACGCAGGTGCACGCACACGCACCCACATGCTCATACACTGTGCGCACACAACCCTGAAATACCAGCCGCACATCCTAAGAATGCCTCCACTACGAACAGGGACTGATCCATTCCTTCCCCCAAGGCCTTTCTTTGTAAGAAATGAACCCCCGGTGTTGTCTTAGATAATAATGAAGATCCCACCACTTTGGTACCCCAAGTGCAGAGGTGCTTGGGGGGACGACCTTTTTCCTTAAGAGCGGCTCCTGAAAATCACAAAACTAACCACTAATGAAATCATTGATTCAGACAAGGGTAACCAACGGATGCGGAGAAGGCTGGTGAGAGGCTGCTGAGCGACAGGGTGGTCAAATCCGGGGAACCCAGCATCGCTTTCTTGGCCCCAAGATCAACCTCAGCATCACCAGAAATGGGACAGTCAGATGTCTCCTGCCTCCTGGGGAGATGCAGTGCGAAGTTTCTCGCCTCTCTTGCCAAGGTCGTCACCCTGAGTGTGACAAGGCTCTGCAGCTGTGCAGGGTACCCTGGCAGTCACCGGCCATATGCAGCTAAGTCAAATCTAAATAAAATGTACAATTCAGTTCCTCAGCCACGCCAGCCACATAGCAAGTGCTCGACGGCGCTAGGAAGTTTTGCCCATGTCGTCAGGTGTGATGGGGTCTGGTGGTTACGGAAGAATTAATCCTCACCAGTTAGAGACGTGGACTGACACGTCATCTGGGATTTGTCTTCAACTGTCGGCAGAGAAAAAGCAAAGAGATGAAGCAAGTGTGGCAAAACGGTCATAAATGTTAATTAGAAATTGTTAGTCATTGTTAGGCTATGGGGTTATTACATTATACTAGTCTCTCTACTTTTTGAATGGAAGTTTTCATAATAGGAGGAATGCAATATTTGCATGCTCTCAAAACACTCCCCTTCCCGCAATGCTCTTCATCACCAAAAGGAATGGTAACTTTACAGAGAGCAATGTGGTGGATACCTACTGAACCAAGGGTCAAGGTTAAAACACCACAGTGACAGGTCGGTCATCCTGCTGCCGGCAAGCGGCCACTGAAACAGTGATACGGCAACCGGTAAAGTCTGCAGGAGACTTATTAAATAAGACTGCATCAATGCTAACGTTCCTTTATATTTTTGTTTCCTCTTACACTTAATAAATGACCTGCTTATGTCACCATTTTCTTTTTTTTAATTAATTAATTTATTTATTTATCTATTTCTGGCTGCTTGGGTCTTCGTTGCTGTGCGCGGGCTTTCTCTAGCTGCGGAGAGCAGGGGCTACTCTTTATTGCGGTGCGCAGGCCTCTCATTGCTGTGGCTTCTCTTGTTGCAGAGCACGGGCTGTAGGCGCACGGGCTACAGTAGTTGTGGCACGCGGGCTCAGTAGTTGTGGCTCGTGGGCTCTAGAGCGCAGGCTCAGCCGTTGTGGTGCACGGGCTTAGCTGCTCCGTGGCATGTGGGATCTTCCCGGACCAGGGCTCAAACCCGTGTCTCCTGCATTGGCAGGCAGATTCTTAACCACTGCGCCACCAGGGAAGTCCCAAGCCCACCATTTTCAACTAGCTTTTATTTTTCATAAATTTTCTAATGGTGGTAAAATACTCATAACATAAAATTTACCATTTTAACCATTTTTAAGGGTGTCCTTTTGTGGCATTAAGCACATTCACGCTGCTGTGCAAAGATCACCACATTCCATCTCCAGAACCTTTCCATCTTCCCCAGCTGAGGCTCTGTCCCCATTAAACTCTGACTCCCCAGCCCCCTCCCCCAGACCCTGCCATCCGCCTCCATGACATTGACTCCAGGGACCTCATGTAAATGGAATCACACAAGGTTTGTCCTTTTGTTTGTTACCTTATTAGCAGAAGGCAGTAATAGCATTTTCTTTGTTATGCTCACTAGCATAACATCCTCAAGGTTCATTCATGTTACAGCCTGTATCAGAATGCCCTTCCCGGGACCTCCCTGGTGGTGCAGCGGTTAAGCATTCGCCTGCCCATGCAGGGGACACAGGTTCGAGCCCTGGTCCGGGAAGATCCCACCTGCCGCGGAGCAACTAAGCCCGTGCGCCACAGTTACTGAGCTGGCGTGCCACAACTACTGAGCCCACGTGCCACAACTACTGAAGCCCGTGCACCTAGAGCCCGTGCTCCGCAACAAGAGAAGCCACCGCAATGAGAAGCCCGCGCACCGCAACGAAGAGTAGCCCCCGCTCGCCACTAGAGAAAGCCCGTGCGCAGCAACAAATATCCAATGCAGCCAAAAATAAAATAAATAAGTAAATGTTAAAAGGAAAGAATGCCCTTCCTTTTTAAGGTTAGATTTCATTTTTTAACCTCATTCCATAAGCGAGTACCCTGGGACTGAGGAACTACGCACTCAAGGCTTTGGGGTAAAGGGGCGTATGGGCGAGCAACCCGCCTGTAGCCAGGAAATGAGCTGAGCAGCCCTCCCCAGTAAGCTCCGGCAGCCCAGTCCCTTGGGAGTCCCAGGAAGCTCCCCACTTTCACCGCCACAGCCGTCTCTGAAGTAGCCTCCCTCCCTTGAATTCTTCCCCTTCCGGAACCCAAGTCATGACACTCTCAGCATAAATCAGCCTCATCAGTGCCACAGAGCCCGCTGGAGAAAGGCCAGCTGCTGGGCGCACCCCAGGGCCCTTGGGGACCAGAGCTGGCAGCCTCCCCACCCCATGGCCTGAGGGCCGGCCTCACCAACTCTCCCCTGGTGTCCCTGAACCTCCCCCTCCATGCTCTGCCCTCTTCCAGGAATGGCTTCCCCCTCCATCACCTCCTCTGCCTCCCTGGAGAACTATTCATTCTGAAGGGTCCACCCAAATGCCCCAACCTCTCTGCAGCCTCTCCTGCCCTACGGTGGGTACGGGTGGCTTCTGCCTGTCTAGCCTCTATCCCTCACGCAGTCAATGGCCCCACTTCCGTCTGGGGCCGTCCCTTCTCCGCTAGCACTCCATCAGGCTCAGGTGGAGCTGCACCCCACCTCGACCCCAAGTCATGGCTGACTCCTCATCTCCAAGCTCCAAAAGAGAGGCTGTGACCTAGCTCTGGCATAGCCTTTCCCCCGACCTCAGCAGCAGGTCCGAGAACGGGCACGAGATCCAAGCCAGGACAAGAACACTCAACTCCAGGGCCATGGTGATTCCGAAGGGTTCCGCAGGAAACTCTCCATTCGTCAGCACTGTGGGCGGTCCAGAGAACGGAGCCACCAGAGGAAACAGAGCCCAGAGACGGAGAGAGGCAGCCTGGTCGTCTTTGAGACCCTGGATCCAGCTGTACCTGAACCCACATGCCCCTTCCTCCTCTTTCTCCTTCTCTCTCTTTGCTTTAAGCCAGTTCAAATTGAGGCTTCGTTACTTATAACTGAAAGTGTCAATGTCACCCTCAAACCCTTTCTTACCCAGGCATTCAAGCAGAAACCATACCGACATTTCCAGCATATTTATCAATATCTCAATTATGCACTTGTTCACATATTATTAGCAGATCGAGTCCTCCCCTAAACTATGAGCTTCTGGAGGGGAGGGGGCAAGCTTTGCATAGGACTCATTTTGGTGCCCCAGCCCTGGCTCTCAACAAGGTTGTTGTTGGTTTTTTAATTTATTAATTTATTTATTTATTCATTTTTGGCTGCATTGGGTCTTCATTGCCGCATGCGGGCTTTCTCTAGCTGCAGCGAGCGGGGGCTACCCTTCGTTGCAGTGTGCAGCCTTCTCATTGCGGTGGCTTCTCTTGTTGCAAAGCACGGGCTCTAGGCACACGGGCTTCAGTAGTTGTGGCACGCAGGCTCAGCAGTTGTGGCTCGCGGGCTCTAGAGCGCAGGCTCAGTAGCTGTGTCACACGGGCTTAGTTGCTCCACAGCAAGTGGGATATTCCCGGACCAGGGCTCGAACCTGCCTCCCCTGTATTTGCAGGTGGATTCTTAACCACTGCACCACCAGGGAAGTCCCTCACCAAGGTTTCTGAATGAATCGGTGAACCACCTAACCAACTGTGGGTGCCCAACCAGTGGACAAGTCAGGCATGCCCACCACATGCCAGACCACGCTGGCCCCTCAGGGGACACAGGGTGTCTGAACAGCCCCCAGCCCACGCCTGCTCCAAGCAGCTTGCAGTCTGGCTGCGGAAGGGCGATCAATGACACGGGGCCGGCCGGCCTCTCCCCTGCTTGAGACGGGGACTTAGGACAAACCGGGGGGGGGTGCGCTGGGTCTGGATGAATCTGAAGGTGCGTGCCTGCACTGCTGGGGGCGTGGGGTCTCTGGACAATTGTCACTTCCTAAGTCTCCCTGCACATCTGTCAGCTTAGGTTTGCAGTCCAGGCACAGGGCAATGAACGGAGATCTGCTGGTGCTGAAAGGACAGCTCCCCTGGGAGCCCAGCACAGCTGCTGGCACCCCAGTCCCGCGGCAGCAAGCTGTCATGTGATCGGCACCCACCGTGCGCCAGTTTACATGCATTTCCTCCAAACTGTCCTATGAGGGGAGCAGCATCCCCGTGCCACCCGGCCCTGCCCCCACACCCGCTCCTGGCCGCGTCACCACCTGAAATTCTAGCATACGGTTATCTGTCTGTTGTCTGTTTCTCACACCAGAATGTGAGCTCCACGAGGACAGGGTCAGCCCTGTATCCCCAGCACTGGGGACAGCGCCCAGCACACCACAGCACGCAGCAATTATTGCTTAATCAACGAACAAATGAAACAGATTTCCATGCGGTGCAGCCAGGTGTCCACGGCAAGGGCGGGGCACGTGCTCCTGGCTGGCCTCACCGTGGCCCAACGCCACACTACAGACCCAAGCTCCCTCCCCTCCCTCTCCTGCCCCACCTCCAACTACAGACCTCCACCCTAGCGGTAATTATTAAAATCGGGGCCACACAACCGCCAGGGCTCCTGCTCCCTTCAAGCCCCCTCTTGGCCTCCAGTACTTCCGCCTTCTGGTTGGTGAGATCCGCCCACATGGCAGGGTCGTGGCGACTTCCAGACAGCCCCAGCCCAGATGCCCTTGTGCCCTTGGTGACTCCTTCAGCTGGACATTTGCGGAGGAGGGGGAACTTCATCATCGGGTGGAAGATGGGAGCTCAAGGGCAGACCACACCCTGCAGGTCTGACCTTCACCATCTGGCAGCTCCTGCTTCCCTAAAAAGCAGGACTGAAGGTGCAGGGACCTGGTCCCAAGACGAGACTTTCTCTTAGTGTAACCCTAATGACTCTGCTTCACTCAGAGTTATTCACTGTCCATTCTGCGGCCAGAGGGACACACCCCACACCCTGACACGTGTATGCACCTGGGCCACCCCTCCTGCAGCAATGGAGGACCTGAGTCCCAGGGAAGCTAAGTGACCAGCCCAAGGGTGCCCGGTGGGTGAGTGAAGGGACCAAGACGAACGGTACACCGTCAGAACACTCAGTCCATGCTGGGCTCTGGGCCAAGCACTTGCCATGCTCGGCATTTAGTTCTCCAACTCTCTGATGAGGGTCAATTATTTTGTCCGTTTTACAGATGAGGAAACGGAAGCTCAGAGACTCAATCAACCCTGTGAGATTAGTACTACTATTATTTCCCGTCTTTCAGAAGAGGAAGCCAAGGCACAGAGAGGCCATGTAACATGCCCGAGATCACACAGCCATTAGGGGGAGGGGCCCCGAGGCAGACCCAGGCGGTCCGACAACAGAAGTCACCTGTGGTGAAATTCCACTTTCCAATTCTCAAGTACGTAAGTCCCCTACACACGAACCTTCAAGTTGCGAACTTCCAAAGATGCGAATGTGCTACTACCCAGACATCACTGGATCGTGTTTTCAAGGGGGTAGATAGCATCGAATCCAGCAAGGAACCAGAACCTGTGCCACCAACGTCAGGCGAGAGTGACATTGCAGCTCGCCCTCCGTCTCCTACTGCTGACGACCCTTCAGCTCTGCCATCTCCCACCTCCTCTCCCCACTCCAGTCAGTACCTCTTCTTGCCTGTTCCCTCGATGCCAGCCCCTGTGTGCCAGCTGTTGTGCTGCGCTGCTGTACTTGCCAAGGTACTGTACTGTAAGATTTAAAATGTTCTCTTGGGACTTTCCTGGTGGCGCCGTGGATAAGACTCCGTGCTCCCAATGCAGGGGGCCTGGGTTCGATCCCTGCTCAGGAAACGAGATCCCACACGCATGCCGCAACTAAGAATCTCCATGCCACAACTAAGGAGCCCGCCTGCTGCAACTAAGACCCAGCACAACCAAATAAATAAATATTTGTAAAAGTTTTCTTTATTTGTTGTGTTTCTTTTTTATGTACTATTTGTGTGAAAAGTATTATAAACCTATTACAGTACGGTACTATGTAGCCGATTGTTAGTTGGGTACCTAGGCTAACTTTGTTGGACTTATGAACAAATTGGACTTACAAACACACTCTCGGGGCGGGACTCATTCTTCTGTAGGGGACTTACTGTATTTCCTATGTGCCATCCACTCCCAGGTAACGTGGAGAGGACATACCTGCTCTCTCCACTGCCCCAGGTTCGTGGGGAGACAGTCAAGGGAGCAATTCAAATGTGGGGCAAGATGGAGACAGCAAGCAACAGAGGTGAAGGAACTGAGGTTATGAGAAGGCAGAAACCGGGAGGCAAAGGAAACCAACAGAGACAAGGGTGAGGAAAGGAAAGGAGATGGTGAACGCGGAGAATGGGGTAAACACCCAGAGAGTCACCGAGGCATCTATGGGGGCACCTGGCCTCCAGCTCCGGCTCCCTTGGAGCCCTAAACGCACTAAACTCTGTAACAAGCTCAGGTGCCCTGCTGTTTAAGAAACGACTTCACTTAGTCACGGTGAGCACTGTCCACACTCACACTTGCTGTGAGCTGAGCCAGCACTCCGTGGTCAACTGCAGTGGCCCTTCCACTCATCTGGCTACGGATCCCTGGGGCTGCCAGGGAGGGGTGTGAAGAGGTCTGGACCTCAGCCTGGGAGCTCTGACAGCACGGGGATCCTTGCAGGGAGGGCTGGGTTCCCTGCAGGGAGGAATCGGCAAAAACTCAGACTGTAGGTCAGACAGATCTGAGTTTAGAGCTAGCTAGCTGTCCCTCTCACCTGCCATCAGACCAGCCTCCCTGTCAGCCTCATCTGTACCATGGGGCCAATAACACTTATCTGGCAGGGTACAGAATGGATTAGAATCAATGCACACGGCATCTAGAGCAAAGCCTGGAACATACAAAATGCTCAGGAAATGGTGGATGTCATTATTGTGGTAGCAATTAACAAGAAAAAATTAGTGACAGAGAAGCAGTCTGAGACACTGAGAATTAGTCCGCCCAAATCTCGATCCACACTTCTTATTGCACCTACCTGGCCGTGTTCTTGATTTGCTTCTCTGTTGGCCAGGAGTCCCGGGTTGAGGCATCAGAGGCTCCCTCTGCTCAATGGGAAGAATGATTTTGAATCCCATGATCGATTAGTGATGTCTGCCCTGGGTACAAGGGAAGGCTGACAGTAGGTGTGCTATGTATCCTACCCTAATAATCCTATTAATGTTCAGGCAGTACTACCCTTAAACAAGAGGGACTCTGTCCCTAAGCCTGTGCCTTTAGATCCATTACTTCTCCAACTTTCATGCACACATGAATCACTGAAGGATCTTATGAAAATAAACATTCTGATTCCATAGGTCTGGGGTGGAGCCCAAGATTCTGCATTTCTAACAAGTGCTAGCTGACGCCAATGCTATGGATCTGTGGAGCACGTGTGGATCAGGGTTTAGAGGTCCTGCTCTCACAAACTCAGACTAACTTGTTAGGGAGACTTTGAGCACCTTGGTCACGGGGGATCCAGCCCTCATCGCTGGCAGTGTGAGCTGTCATCCTGGACGTTCACTTTGTGAATAACACGGGCAGGACCAGGCAAGTACTGCTTCACATCTCCTGTCCTGTGTCCTTGGAACAAAAGGTGGGTGCAAATCCATACAATGGAACATCACTCAGCCTTAAAAAGGAAGGTACTACAATGAGGTATCACCTCACACCGGTCAGAATGGCCACCATTAAAAAGTCTACAAATAACAGATGCCGGAGAGGACACGGAAAAAAGAGAACCCTCCTACACTGTGGGTGGGAATTTAAGTTGGCGCAGCCACCATGGAAAACAGTATGGAGGTTCCTCAAAAAAAGGAAAAATACAGTTACCATATGATCCAGCAGTCCCACCCCTTGGCATATCTGGACAAAACTATAATTCAAAGAGATACATGCACCCCTATGTTCACAGCAGCACTATTTACAATAGCCAAGACATGGAAACAACCTAAATGTCCATTGACAGATGAATGGATAAGGAAGACGTGGTACATACATGTGATGGAATACTACTCAGCCATTAAAAAGAATGAAATAACGCCATTTGCAGCAACACGGATGGACCCACAGATTATCATACTAAGTGAAGTAAGAGAAAAGAAAGAGAAAGACCCTATCATTTACCATATGATATCACTCATATGTGGAATCTAAAATATGACACAAGTGAACGTATCTACAAAACAGAAACAGACTCACACACATAAAGAACAGACTTGTGGTTGCCAAGGGGGAGAGTGGGTGGGGGAGGGATGGCTTGGGAGTTTGAGCTTAGCAGATGCAAACTATTACATATAGAATGGATAAACAACAAGGTCCTACTGTATAGCACATGGAACTATATTCAATGTCCTGTGATAAACTATAACGGAAGAGAATATGAAAAAGAATGTATATATATATATGTATAACTGAATCACTTTGCTGTACAGCAGAAATTAACACAACATTGTAAATCAACTATACTTCAATAAAATTAATTTTTTTTAAAAGAGGAAGAAAATTCTGACACTTGCTCCAACATGGATGAACCTTATGCTGAGTGAAAGGAGCCAGACGTAAAAAGGACAAGTATTGTAGGATTCCACTCACACGAGGTCCCTAGAGTAATCATATCCAGAGGGACAGAAAGTAGAAGGGTGTGGGTCAAGGGCTGGAGGAGGGGGACGGCGGAGTTAGTGATTAACGGGGACAGAGTCTCGGTCTGTGAAGATGAAAAACTCCTGGAGACGGATGGTGGTGACGGCTGCACAGCAAGGTGAATGTACTTAATGCCGCCGAGGTGTACACGGAAAACTGGTCAAAATAGTACATTTTACATTAGGCATATTTTACCATAATTTTTAAAAAACTGACTGCATCCAAATGCTGTGAAGGTTTGTGGGTGATGCCACTGCCGGCATTGGCAGCCAGAAAGATGTGAGCAGCAGGCAGCCTTGGGTAAGAGAGAAGACAAACCACAGTCACGCTCCCCGTCCGTGGGTTACACATCCCAGGGATTCAACCAGCCGGGGATGGAAACTACTACGCGATCCGCGGCTGATTGAATCCGTGGATGGTTGAATCCACGGATGCAGAACCCGCGAATACGGAGGAACACCCGCAAGAGATCTGAGCATCCGCGGACACGCCAGCATTCGCGGGAGTCCTGGAACTAAATCGGCTCCCTGCTCCCCGCTCCCCGCCCCCGCGGGTACGGAGGGACGACTGCCGTTCATCCGCGAAAGCCTTGCTCTGAAGACAGCATGAACGCCATAGGCTGATGCCCAAGAAAGAGTCACAGCCCAGTGACCTCAAGCATCCATTTGTTTCTCTTCCTGTTTCATTTCCAGGTTTCAAAGACACTCATGAATTGCCTTGGAATTCCCAGTACGGGCACATGGCAGCTGAGAAGCATGTGAAATATTAATGAATTCATATCACTCCTGAACTTGTATATGTGCAGGACTAGAGGTAACTTGCATTAGACATAACTCCTATTCTTTTCTTTTTAATTGAAGTACAGTATAGTTGACTTACAATGTGCGCCAGTCTCTGCTGTACAGCAAAGTGACTCAGTTTTACACATACAGACATTCTTTTTTCAATATCCTTTTCCATTATGGTTTAGCCCAGGACACTGGATATAGCTCCCTGTGCTATGCAGTAGGACCTTGCTGTTCACCCATTCTAAATGTTGATAGTTTGCATCTACCAACCCCGAACTCTCAGTCCACCCCTCTCCCTCCCCCCAACCCCTTGGCAGTCATAAGCCTGCTCTCTACCTATTCTTTTTTTTTCCCTACCTATTCTTTATGTTGGCAACGAGGTGGACACTGAACTCCAGATGTGAGCAGTTTCATTTCCATATGATAGGTTTCAATCACATTTTCAAAAAAAATCAAATAAAATATTTCAGCTTTACTTAAATACTGTTTAACTTTAAAATGTTACACTTATTCATCTTAATCTGTATTTTGCCTTTTCAACTTAATAGAAGTTTCTGAATATTTTAGAATTAAACATCATTTAACTTTTTTCAGTTTCTGACATTTGCTTTAATTTACATTTGTGGGGTTTTTTAAATTACATTTTTCATTTGAATCCTTTAGACTAGTGCTCTTCCAGAGAAACTTCTGCAATGATGGAAACGTTAAATGCCTGTGTTGTCCCATACAGCAGCGCTGGCCACATGTGACTATAGAGAACTTGAAATGTGGCTGGTGTGACTGAGGAACTAGCCTTCTAATTTTAATAAATTTAGATGTACTTTTTTTTTTTTTTTTTTTGGCCGCATGGCATATGGGCCCTTAGTTCCCCGTCCAGGGATCAAACCCATGCCCCCTGCATTGGGAGCACAGAGTCTTAACCACTGGACCTCCAGGGAAGGTCCAAGATTTACTTTTAAACAGCCACAGGTGGCAAGGGCCACAGTCCCCGACAGAACGCCTTTAGATGATTACTGTTAACAGAACCCAAATATAAGTGAAAATCTTGACTATAGATAATGATTTTGCTGCAGTGAAATCAATCAAATAAATCACATGACATACATAATAATTAATAAACTATGTCTTTATTACTCATCCAAGCAAGGCTGCCCAGCAACGAATGCCAAAGACGCGTGTAAAAATTAACTACGCTCAGCTGCCTTTCTATTTATTTATTTATTTTTTTGGCCTCGCCACTCGGCATGCGGGATCTTAGTTCCCCGACCAGGACTCGAACCCGTGCCCCCTGCAGCAGAAGCGTGGAGTCTTAACCACTGGACCGCCAGGGGAGCCCCTTCAGCTGTCTCTGATGCCAGCCAGTCTTCAATCAGATGACGGCCACCGTTTTACAGAGGGCTCAATGTTGTCACCACAGAAGTATAGTTGTCGGAAGGAGGACAGAACCCATTTTGTTGAGAAGCTTGTTAGCCTGGTTGTTTTACTTTAAATAACCAGACATACGGCAGGTGGGCTTCCGCGGGGACATTGCTCTGGCCTGACTGCGTTTGGGGCGGGGCTGTCAGTGAATGAACAAAGGCGGCCGGCGCACAGACAGTGTATTCTCAGAGCCCTTCCAGTCCCGGCGAGGGTGCAGGCAGCAGGGAGGGCTCGGAATTCTAATCCCCGCGTCCAGTGGGGAGTAGAGACTCGGCGTGTGAGACACGTGCCCTGCAGCTGCGGGTGATGACGATGATTATTCCCCAGGGTCGTGGGGGGTGGGGGGGATGCAGACAAGCAGGGCCCAGACAAACCCAGGTGTGAATCCTACCAACTGCTCGACGGCCTCGGGCGAACCAAACAGGACTAGAAACTGCCGCTACTCCCAGGACGGCCAAGGATCAGAGGAGACGATGTACAGGAAGTGTGGGTCATCTATCTGCCCCTCCTCCATGAAGCCCTGGGCCGACCGTGCCCCAGGTAGCCCGGCAAGGCAGAAGCACCCATGAGCCCCAGCTCCCCTCCCACCCCTTCTCCAGCCATGCAGATACCTGCTGACGTCGGAGAAAGCTCTACCAAGGTGGAAGGGTCTCTCCGACAGCCCCGTGGATGTTGAGAAACTTGCTTGTTACAAACTGCCTCGAGTCCTCTCCGGAAAGAGACAGACTGGATAACAATAACGACATAAACAGCCACCACTCTGGAGCACCGGCTGTAGAAGGACCTCGCCAGATGCTTCACATGCCTCATCTTCATCACCTCAAGAAGCACAAACGTTCACGAAGCCCGTGACCTTCAGAATTTCAGAGTCCCGGCTGGTGCAGGACTGGTCCTAAGTGGCTGTGAAGGGACCTCAGATAGAAGGACGGGGACTAAACCTACAGAAGGCCTCCCAGGGCCACTGCCACCACCCCACCTGTGAACCTCACTTACAAGGAGGAAAGCAAGGCTCAGGGGAAAAGTCCCCTGCACAAGAGAAGACGACAAAGAGGAGGGTGGAATCACAGCACAGGCTCCTGGCTCCTTCTATGTTTCCCAAGGACCCTGCCATGGAAGGAGTGGGACCCGATCTTTTTTTTTTTTTTTTTTTTTTTTTTTTTTGTGGTACACGGGCTCCGGACGCGCAGGCTCAGCGGCCATGGCTCACGGGCCCAGCCGCTCCGCGGGACGTGGGATCCTCCCAGACCGGGGCACGAACCCGCGTCCCCTGCATCGGCAGGCGGACTCTCAACCACTTGCGCCATCAGAGAAGCCCAAGGGACCCGATCTTTGGCCCTAGGAGCAACTCCAAACACCATGGCAGGAACTGCGCTGGTGGTGGGGCAGGTCCCCAACCAAGTCATTATAGTCTGGGCCGTCGGTGAGCCTCGGCACCAGGCCAACACCCAGAACTGACAATGGATCAGGTATGTCCAGCAGAGATGCTCCTGCAGCGCTGTGCACAGAAGCGGAATCCAGAAAGCAACTTGAGTGTCCAAAAGTGGGAAATAATAAAATAAAGCAGGGTGTGATGACGACATGGAATATTAAGCAAAAGCCCCCCTTAAGCTGGGGTTGCAAAGCAATTATGAAAGACAAAGCAGACGGGATTACGGCAGGTCCACTTCCAAAAATTAGAATACAACGCTAGCTATAGAGTATCTACAAAAAAGCCTGGAAGAAAAGTCAACACATCTAACAGTGATGATCTCCAGACCATGGGATCAAAGGTCTGCTGCTTTCGTCTTTATACCTACTTCCCATAATTGAAAAACTTTTCTCCAAGGAGCATGTGTTACATTTATAACCATAATGTTAGCTTACAGTGGCCCACGTTTAAGGTCACATTGCATTAAGCGAAAGAGGGTACCTATGTCTTCGGAGGTTAATTCGCTCATCCTAAGTCACAAAGCCAGTATTACGCACGGATTTTGATTGGTAACTGCTCAGGTGCCGTTCTGGACATGGAAGCGGCAGGGGGCACAGACAGACAGGTGGACTACACTTCCCAGCTTCCTTGCAGTGAGGTGGAGCCACGTGGGGCTCACCCAGGAAACGTGAGACCTCGCTGCCTTCTAGGACACGCAGAACCCAGTTTATTTTTCTTCTCAAGTTAAGAATTACAAGGACCCACGAGCCCCCTGTGTATCTTTCCCTCCCTCCCTTACAGGTAGCCACTAACCTGATTTTGGAATCATCGTCGTCTCACTTCTCACGTACTTTTCTCTGCATTCCTAAATGACACAGTTTACTGGGATTTGAGTGTGACATGATTGGAGTCATGCTTTCTTCCGTGTTTTGCTACTGTTCAAACACGTCTGTGAGATTCATCCATACGTTGCCTGGGACTGGACTTGTTTTCCTTGCAGGATTACTGCTCCATTGCATGGATACATACGGTCCCATCAACGTGGACCTCTGGGCTGATTCCAGCTCTTGCTTACCTTGAACAGTGCTGCTGAGAAGATCCTGGGCCACCTCCCCCGGCACACATGTGCAGAATTTCTCTAGCGCAGACACCCAGAAGAGAGTGGCCGTGTCCAAGTTTACATGGTAATTTCTGTGTTCCGAAGTAGTTATGATAGTATTGTCAGACCTCTTATATATTGAATACAAGAATGGCGTCCCATGGACTCTTATTTTGCATTTCCTCGATCACCAACGCCAGCGAGCAGCTGTTCCCATGCTTTCGGCTCATCTGTGTCCTCCCTTCCTGAAATGACTCTCTTTTTACATTTTCTATTGGGCTGTCTTTTCCTTATTGTGGTTCTTTATAGATTCTGGATATTAGTATTTACTTAATTTTTTTTTTTGGCCGTGCCGTGCAGTTTTTGGGATCTTAGCCCCCCGACTAGGGACTGAACCCGTGCCCCCTGCAGTGAAAGCGCTGAGTCCTAACCACTGGACCTCCAGGGAGTTCCCGATTCTGGATATTAATTACTTGTTGGTTCAATATGTTGCAAATGCAAATATGTCCTTCAAGTTCGTGGCTTGTCTTCTCCTGTCTTCCTGGCATTTTGTGGTAAATAAAAATTCATCATTTTTAATGTAGTTGAGTTTATCAATCTTTTATGGTTTGAACTTTTTGTGCCTTCAGAAATCTTTACCTAGCATGATAGCCAAAAGATATTGTTTCAAATTTTCAAAAAGTTTTCAATTTTTTTTTTAAATTTCACTTGCAAATCTTTAATCCATCTAGAAATGCTTTTTCTGTATGGTGTGAGGTAGGACTCTAGTTTCGTTGTTTCCATCTAGATTATTGTCTCAGTACCATTTATTCAATAGACCATCCTTAACTGGGTTCATCAGCAAGGCAACCTTTGTCAAAAGTCAAATGCCTTTATATACATGAATCTGTTTCTGGCCTCTCTGTTCTGTTCCATTGGTCAGTTTGCCTAGCCCTGAACCAACACTACAGTCTTTAATTCCTAGAGCTTGATGATAAGTATGTTCCTGGATGTAGATAAACCATTCAAGGACTCGAGATTAGAACCTTAAAGATCAGCTGGTACAACCACCCACTGAGAAACAGAGGCTCAGAGACGGAAAGCATCTTTTGCAACGTCACACAGGAGCAGTGTTAAGAGCGGAATGTTTGTGTCCCCCCTCCAAAAAAAAAATTCGTATGTTGAAATCTAACCCTCAGTGTGATGACATTTGGAGGTAGAACCCTTGGGCATAATTAGGTCATAAGGGTGAAGCCCTCATGAATGGAATTACTGCCCTTATACGAAGAAGCCAAAGAGCTAGCGCCGTCTCTTTCTGACCTATGAGGATACAAGAAGTCGGCAGTCTGTAACCTGGAAGAGGGCCCTCACTAGAACCCGACCTTGCTGGTACCCTGATCTCAGATCTCCAGCCTCTAGAACGGTGAGAAATACTTTTCTGCTGTGTATAAGGCAGCCTGAAAGAACTAAGACCAACACCCATCTCTCACCCTGGAGGACATTCCTGTCCTGTTCAATATGACAACCACTGACCACATGTGTTTATTGAGCACTTGAAATATAGCTAGTTCAAACTGGGATGGGCTGTGAGTATAAAACACACCAGATTTTGAAGACTTGTGGTTGAAAATAAACTGTAAAATATCTTATGAATAATTTGTTTATATTGATTACATATTGAATATCCTTTGGATATAAAGTGGTAACTAAAATATATTCTCATAATTAATTTCACCTGTTTCTTTTCACCTTATGACAGTGAGATGGGAAATTAGCCACACATTAAACTGAACGGCTATGAGAAAATTTAAAACTACCTCTGTGGCTTGTATGCTATTTCTATTGGACAGGTCTGGGTCATACTATTAAATTCACTCAATCACAAAGCCTTGATTAAGGACCTAATATGTGGACTGGACGGTAGTAAGGGCCGCACAAGGAAGAAGGGAACAGAAATAGTTCTAATCAATGCATTCCATTTCCTCACTGGACTCATCACCTGTAGAAGCGTCATCAGCCCAAGCATGAAAGAAATGGTTCATGGTCCAGCCCTCAGCCCAGCTGGAGAGCCCTATTCCAGTTACAGCGGGAGCAGCACCAGTGTCAAAATCTAGAGATCATTTAGACCAACCCTCCCGTCTAACGGATTAACCAGTAGAGGTCCAGAGAGGTTGAGACGCCTACCCAAGGTCACACAGCAGGTGTGGGACAGAGCTCCTTCCCCGCATCTGAAGTCTCCAGCCCCGGGTTTCTCCCTTCCCTTCGAGTGAACACTCCACCAACTTACATCTCACACCAGCACACAGGACCCTCGAGAACAATCCTCTGAAAGTCCAAGTTCCCACACCAGACGAGACTGCCTCGCAGATCTGTGCAGCCAGCCCCTCCCACCTTCCCTCCAAGAGAAACACCACAGGAGTTCCTCCGGGCCTTCCCACCAGCAACCCCTTTCCAGCGGGACTCCCCAACTTCATGAAGGAGACACAATGCCCCCCCCCCGCGCCACCAGAGGAAACAGAGATGAGACTGAGAGGGAAAGGACCCAGTCCTGCCTCCCCACTTTCCCGCCCTGAAGCCGAGCTCAGCCCGGCCTCTGGGGTCAAGCTGTGCTCCATCTGACAGCAACTTGTGGAGACTTCATGGGACCAGGGACCCTCAACAATTGCCAGGAGACAATGAGCTGTGTAGGTGTGACAGCAAAAAGGATGCCAACCCAGCTCAACTCACCACCTGCCCACTCCACCCACGGAGGCAGGAGGCCTGGCGGGAGGGTAAGAGCAGGTGAAGGCGGGCTCCCCGGGGCAGGAGGCCGACGCCTAGGGCTGCACACCCAGAGCAGTGGGTCCTCCCGCAAGCCTCCTAGGGGCGAAGGGGCAATCCTAGAAAAGGGTTTTCATCCAGCTTTCAGGCAAGCCCACCCCGCCAAAATCTTAGAGGAGCTTAATATTCCCTCCCCTCCCCCCAGCCCCTTAATTGGGAATCAAAGCGACAAGACCTTGGCTTCCACTCGGCAATCTGAAATCACTTTAGAAGAAGAAACTGAGGTTCAGGTGGGACCACAGACTTCCCACTATGAAAAAGCCAAGATGTATAGGTCCTGGTCCTGTGCCTCAGTTTCCTTACCCATTCCTCCTGCTTGCTATGAGGGTGGTCAGGGGTGGTGCGGGGGACAGGGGTGGTCGGGGGTTCGCTGGGGCGGTGCGGGCCAACGCCTTTTATCATTAGCAAAAGCGCCGAATAGCGATTGAGCCCGTGCAAAGTGCTTTCAAGAGATCATCTCACTTAATCCTCGCGGGGACCCCAGGGGTGGGGACTCTCATTATCCCCGCCTTTGAGACCTGGAAATTGAGGTTCAGAGAGGTGAAGCGACTCGCCCCAGGGCACCACGCTAAGTCGGAGGCGCGGGGAACCCGCGCTCCTCCCGGGTCCAGGGCGCAGAGCTGCGCGCGGAGACTCACAAAGACAACGACGTCTCGTGTCCGGTTTCTTCCGGCCGGGGACAGGGTCCATTTATCACCCTGAATTCTCGGGGCGGCGGGGGAAGCGCGCTGGCGGCGCAGGAAGCCGGACCCGCCGCCCGCGCTCCCCACCCCCGCTCACCTCGCGTACTTCGTCTTCTGGAAATCCAGGAGCCGCGGAGCGAACATCGCGGCGGTTCCATCAGCCTCCAGCCCGGGGCTCCGACCGCGGCAACTTGAAGAGGCCGCGGCGCCGGAGCAGCAGGTCGGCGGCCGCGGGGCGGGGGCGGCCGGGGGCGCGCGGAGCCGAGCTGGAGCCGAGCCCGGAGCCGCCGACGCCAAATCCCGAGCAGCTGGTGGCGGGCGGGGCGGGGGGGCTCCGGGCCAATCGCCTGAGTCCCCGCAGCCCCGGCCCCCTCCCCGCGCGGGGCCGACCCCTCCCAGCCTCGCTGCGGGAAGGGAACCCTGGGGGAGGGGTGGAGGCCTAGGGGGAGCTTCCGAAAGCAGCCCCTTCTTCCTTGCTCCCCGGGCCCCCTCGTCCCGTAGTTTTTCCTGCGAGAAGACTGCCTGTTAGACGGAGCCCCGCTGTCCCCCGCGGCGGGGGCTGGGACGCCAGGGGGTCGGACCCTGCCCGCGTGCCCGCCCTGCGACCCCTCTCGTGGCCGGCCCCAGAGCGCACCTGTAGCTCACACTCCCCCCTCCGCCCCCGCCTTGCGTCCCTGCGAGGTGCGACGGCCCCAAGAGGATGGCGCAGTCTCTGGGGAACCCCCTAATTCCCAGAGGCTGTGACTCTGGGGACCCTCACGACCCTGAGACAGGGGCACACGCATATGGGCATTTGGTCGCCAGGTACCCAGGATGTGCCCACCACCACCCCAGCCCCCAAACCCTGCCCCTCATCTTTACAAAATTCAGCTTTCTCCTTTAGGGGACCCTGGCCTGGGCGATGGGCTATGTGAAACCACCTACTGGAAGAGGTGACACCCTGGGGGCTGCTGGAAGGCAGGACGGCCTTTGATGTGGAAAGACAGGTCCCCAGGTAGATCAGGTCCCTCCTTCCCACGCACACACCTCCCCCTCCTTCCCTCTCCTCCCTTCCCTTCCCAAGCCCCAGCTCCCTGCTACTTTTTATAACAAGATTTATTTGAGATCCTACTACACAGTCAGAAAATAATCCCACCCACGTTCTCTGCCCCAAGGTAGCTAGAACAAGATGAAGGAGAAAGACAAAAGGACTCCATCCAATTCATTTCTGCACTCCAGATGCTGGGCACACGGTGGGCACACACACCTGAAATTGGTGAGGACCAGAAGGGTTGCAGGTAGATGCGTTCAGAGGCCACTGCAGGGCCAGGGGTGGGATGGTCAAGAGAAGCGATCCAGGGATGCTTAGGAGGTAAAAATCCACCAGACCCTGTTGATGGAGGACTAGAAGTGGGGGGTGACCCCTGGGATTCTGGCTGGCCCTGCTGGGTGGGTACTGGTGTCACCTAGGGAGGGGGGCGGTGACAGGAGTAGGGGAGATCATGAGTCGGGTTTTGGCCAGGTGAGCTTGAGGTCAAGGTTGGCATGGGTGGAAGGCCAAGGGATGGACATGTGGGCCAGAGGGTCTGGCAGGGTCCCAGCCCAGCCGGTGAGGAGGGGCTGGGAGGGTCAAGCTGGAAAGATCCCTTAGCGCCGTGGGTTTCGAATTGCTCTCTGGACTTGCTAGTGCTGTGACTTCCAATACAATAACCACCAGCCTCGCGCAACTACTTACGTCTACGTTGAGTTAATCGAAATAAAATTGAAAATTCAGTGCCCTGGTTACTAGCCGTATTTCAAGGGGCTACCTTATCGGACCATTGCCAGCATCATGGAAAGTTCCACGGGACAGCACGACACCAGAAGATCGCGGAGTCAACCTAGGGCATGGTGAGCAGCATTTAAAAACAAAGTGGAGTAGAAAAGATGCAATGAGAACACGTCACGTTCAAGAAACTTCTGTTTGTATACATCTGGGTCCTGGTTGCGATGGAAGATCTATTTCTTACTAGGAGTCATGGTTAAGAAGGACGAGGAGGGCTTCCCTGGTGGCGCAGTGGTTGAGAGTCCGCCTGCCGATGCAGGGGACGCGGGTTCATGCCCCGGTCCGGGAAGATCCCACATGCCGCGGGGCGGCTGGGCCCGTGAGCCATGGCCGCTGAGCCTGCGCGTCCGGAGCCTGTGCTCCGCAGCGGGAGAGGCCACAGCAGTGAGAGGCCCGCGTACCGCAAAAAAAAAAAAAGGAGGGCGAGGCTCACAGCTGTGGTGGCTATAGCACCTCCTGTCCCCTCATATAGAGGAGGGAAAGGGGGGCTGAGAGGGGCCAGGGCACCCTCCCAAGGTCGCACAGCCTGAGGAGCAGGACCTGCCCCAGAACCCAGCCCTGCAGGCTCTGAGCTCACTGCCCGCCACAAAACCCCTGTTCTAACGAGTTCTTAGATCTCCAGGAGCCCAAAGTCAAACTGAGTCAGGTAAGGCTGAGCCCTGCATATCGTGGCTTCTTTCCTGACCTTGACCTCCAACGCCATTGCTCTGACCCCCAAACTCTGCCCCCAGCCTCACTGTCAGCCGCACCAGGACACACCTGTCCCCAGACACAAGCCAGACCTCCTCCAAAGCCCTCAACCCCAACTTCCAGAAAAAGGGCCCTGCTGGCTTTTCAAAGCTGAGAGCCCCACACTTTCTGGGGTGGCCAGGCCAGGCTCAGGGGGCCTGCCGGTAACCACAGCTCCCCAGAGGCTGAGCAGAGACACACAGAGAGGTGGCCTGGGCCTCCCCCGGGTTCCTGGGCCTCCCCCGGGTTCCTGGGCCTCCCCAGCTCCTGGGCCTCCCCCGGGTTCCTGGGCCTCCCCGGCTCCTGGGCCTCCCCAGCTCCTGGGCCTCCCCCAGCTCCTGGTCCACTGGCCTCCTCCCGGCCCCCACCTGCGGTCGACCTTCAAGCAGCTCTTGGCTGTGGGCTCAGCAGGGCCCCGGAGGAGACCCCCGAAAGGAAACACAAGCCTAGAAATGGATTTTCTTTTCCTCCCAGAGCAATAGAAGTTGAATAAAAAACAAGTTACTATTTTTACGGCTGGGATCCAGTTGTTATAGCAACCGAGGGCCTGACTCCTGCACGGGAGTCAGGGTTGGACTGCGTGTGACGGAGAAGACAGGTGGGCTCCGGGGGCAGCAGGGACTGGGGGACAAGCCTCAGGCCCCTGACCTTGGGGCCTGCCTGGGGTCCAGGTCTGCCCCACCCGCCCCCCCGATCGGAAGTCCGGCCCTGCTCGCTGCTGACCCACCTCACCATGGCAGGTGGTTCTAACATCCTCTCCCTTTGGTGCAAGCCCACCTCCTACTAGCGCTGTGGTCCCAGACTCGGCCCAGCCTTGCTCCCAGAGCCTTACTTCACCAATCCTGGGACTGGGTGACATGCCCCATCTCCACCTGCGGCCCTGCCACAGTGGCAACTCTCGAGCAGAGGAGATCAGATCCTCGACCTCACCTGGCCGAAACCCCACTCGCGATTCCCCCCTCCCTCTCTGCTGCTCCTCCTCCGGTCCCCTATCTCCCAGAGGTGGTACCAGCATCACCCCACCGGGCCAAGTTGGACGGGGGTTGGGAAGCCCTGAAGTGGCCTCCCTGGGACTCAAGGCGAGGCGCCAGCTCTCACGCCTCCGTCCCGTCACTTGTAAAATCGGGGTAACAGCACCCACCTTGCCAGATCGGCGAGGAGCAAAGGTGGCCTGGGGCTGACATGATTATGGAAAGTTTGCTTCCCCTTTAATCCTCTCTGTAACTCTACGTGGCAGGCGTTGGCATTGCTAATATACAGGTGAGGACACGGGCTCAGCCAGGTTAAGCCACGCAGCAAGCCACACGGCTAGATTGAAAATCAGACCCGGGGCTGTCTAAGCCTTAAGCCCCTGCACTACTGAACAGACGTTGATTATGCACTTACCGTATTCCTGGCTCTTCGGAGGTGCAGAGCGGGAAGTAGGCGGGTGAGATAAAGGCTGCCCAAGCACCCATGCCTCTGTCCCCTTCCCTGGAGCCCTGAGCACCTCACCAGGCTCTCCCTGCCCCGCAGCGAGCCCCGACCTGATCCTCAGCCTCCTCCCTCTTGCTGACGTTGATCTCCAACCGTAGGTGTGAAAAGGGCACCTACTGTGCGCCTAGCAGGGTGTGGGAGCCAGAGGGAGCCACAGTCCTGGCCGCCTAGAGCTTGGGGTCTGGTGTGACAGAGGGACGTGGGACAATTGCAAACCATCTCTTCATTCGCTCAGTCGATGAATTTGAGTAAATGGCACCTGCCTGATTCTTCACATACATCACCTCATGAATCCTTTCAGCAGCCAGACAAGGATTCCCATTCCGCTGACCGACTAAGGCTTGAAGAGGTGGCTGGTGGCAGGTAGGAAAGGTGGAGTCGGGTTTCAAACCCAGGCTGACCTCACAGCAAACCCCCTGCTCGTTTCCAGAATTTCTCTTTCAGCATCCCAGCCTCCCTGCTTGGGGCACACAGGTGAATGGGGGGCAGGCCTGGTGAAGGCAACAACCCAGGGGCAGACAAAGTCTTGGGGGGTTGGGGACCAAGGAGGGGGAGCAACTTTGCCTGGGGGCTCAGGGCTGGGAGGAAGTTGGGGAAGCTTTCTCAGCTGAGGCTGTACGATGGCTGGAAGGTAGCCAGGAGGACGAGGGGCAGCCAGCGGAGGAAGCGTCTTCCAGGCAGAGGGAACAGCATCTGCAAAGGCTCAGTGGCACGGAGCAGCCTGAGTGAGGGGTCTGGACTCTACCCTCTAGGCATTGGAGAAGCAAAGCATTTTAAGCAAGGGGGTAGGCGAGCGGCACTCTCCACGCTACGGAAGCTCTGATGCTCGTGGAAGATGGGCTGCCATTTAGGGCAGGAGCAGAGACACCCAGCTGAGCTGAGGGAGCAGAGACTAGAGATGCTGGGAGACAGAATCTACATGTCTTCAAGTGGAAATGGGGGGAAGGAAGGCATTGGAGTGGCCCCCCAATTCCAAGCTGGGGCCCAGCTTCTCAATGACAATACCACATTTCATCAAATCTAAGACAGCATCCAGGTAAGGTGCACTTTTGTGTACCACTCAGAAAGATAAATCGCTAGCAATTAATTCTGCCGACACGGTATTGTGAACTTTTTCAAGCACACAGAGCAGTTCAGAGAATTGTACGGTGAACACGCATATAAACACCACCCGGAATCTACTGCTAACATTTGGTCCTATCACGAATCTATGCCTTGATCCATCCATCATTCCACCTTCTTTTTTTTTTTGAGTGCATTTCAAAGTAGCTTGGCGACATCATAATAAACGCTAGCATACATATCTATTACGGTCCTCTTTTTAGGAGGAAATCAAAGAGTGAAATACAAGTCTTGAGCAAATATTCACTGATACAGTAAGTGAAGTAACTCGAAAAAGAAAGAAAAATACCATATGTGGAATCTAAAATATGACACAAATGAACCTATCTACCAAACAGAAACAGACTCACAGACATAGAGAACGGACTCGTGGTTGCCAAGGGGGAGAGGGTTGGGAGACAGATGGCGTGAGGGGCTGAGGTTAGCAGATGTAAGCTTTTATATACAGAATGGATAAACAACAAGGCCCTACTGTATAGCACAGGAAACTTATTCAATATCCTGGGATAAACCATAAGGGAAAAGAATTCTTTTTTAACTTATTTTTTTGGCCACGCTACGCGGCATGCGGGATCTTAGTTCCCCAACCAGACATTAAACCCGTGCCCCATGCAGTGGAAGTGTGGAGTCTTAACCACGTGACCAGCAGGGACGTTCCCTGGAAAAGAATATTCAAAAGAATGTATATATGTGTATAATTGCGTCACTGCTGTACAGCAAAAATTAACACAACATTGTAAATCAACTATACTTCAAAAAAAAAAAAAAGAAACACATTCACTGACATTTGACAAATGCATACACATATGTAAGCAAAATCCTATAAAGACGTAGAACCCCAGAAGGTTCCTTCATGCCCTGTGCCGGTCAACCCCCAGCCCCACTCCCAGAGAATACCACTCTTCTGGTTAGTTTTGCCTGTTCTAGAACTTTCTATAAATGGAATCATACAGTCTGTATTCAGCATAATGCCTTGGATGTCTTTTGATATCCTTTGATCCTCAGCATAGTGTCTTTGAGATCCATCCAAGTGGTTTCGTGGATCAGTAACTCATTCCTTTCATCACTGAGTCGTTCCCCAGCGTGTGGGCGTAGCAGGGTTAGTGCAGCCATTCCACTGTTGATTGACGCCTGGGCTGTTTCCAGTGTTGGGCTGTTACCGCCGCTAAGAGGTCATCAAATGTTAAGACACATCCTGATTTCAGGGCTAAGCTGGGAACTGCAGCTCGAGCCACTGGGAATTGAGCATTTATTACCTGCAAGGTGTGGGCTCTGCACATATTCGCTCATTTCATCCTTCCAGCATCCCTCGGTAGGTTTCTCCCCCTGTTTTACAAAGGGGGAAACTGAGGCAGAAAGAGGTTAAATCACATGCCTAAAGGCAAACAGCAAACAGAGCTGGAGTCAGGAGCCAAATCTGGGGAGGATGGGTCCAGGGCTTAACTTCTGTGCCAGCCGCCCTGGAGGCGAGAGTGGGGCTGCCTAGTGTGCCTGGGTCCTACCCCAAGAGGGCACCACTGCTGACCACTTGTTTCCTCAGGGCCCTGCAGAGATCCAGGCCTGGTGAGGGCTGCTATAGACCCCCAGGTGGGCCAGGCGGGCCCTAGAGTGGAGGGAAGACGCCGAAGCCTCCTGAGGCAGAATTCACAGGCCCATCCCAGCGCCCCAGGAGCAGAGACGGGGTAAGAACAGGGGGCCCGGGACCTGTCCCTCCCCCACCAGGGCTTCAAGGGCCCAGCGAAGTCCCTGCCAGGCCACGACCCCTCCCTCCCGTCCACCCCCTCCCTTCCAGAGCAGTCTCTCTAAAATGCAAACCTGATCAAGATACTCTCCCCATTGCCCTCAGGGCGGAATCAGGATGAAAGGGCCTCACCCACCATCACAATGGTAGATGACTCTAAACGCCCCCAAACACTCGTGCTTTCTCCCACTCTGTGAGTATGCAGATGCTGTTCCCCGCCTGGAATGCCTTTCCACCTGGCAGGCCTCGATTTGCTTTTCCAGATTTAGACCGAGAGCAAAGGGCTCTGCCAGAGCTTTTGGGAAAATAGCTTCTTCTTCCTTTTGTGCCACCTTTGAGCCACGCATATCTTATCTATATGTGTGTGTGTGTGTGTGTGTGTGTACATGCATGTGTGTGCATGTGTGTATACGTGTGTATGTATACACGTATGTGTATGTGTATATAAGTGTGTGTGTGCATATATACGTGTGTGTATATATACGTGTGTATGTGTATACATGCATATGGATGAAACTATATAAAATGGTTTCTATATACATATATCTCTCAGATTTTATAATGTATTGCAGATTTTACCATGTACATGTTCCATGTTTTATTTTATACGTGTGTATGTAACTACTGGAGTATTAGTCTAACCAGGCTCCTCCGTCCTCTGTCATCGCCCACAGCTGGGACCCCGACCATTCATTCCTTGTTCAGGCTACCACGTGCCAGGGCCCGGAGCCTGATGGAACTGCTGGGCCAGGGAAGCCAGGGGCAGGGGGCGGGGTGGGGGGGGGAGTCTTCCTCCTTTACACCCTTGACTCCCTTCCCCCACCAGCCAGCTTCAGATCTTCCCAGAAAGGAAAAGAGCAGCTCCCAGGAGCCAGCTCCAGCCTGGTTGGGTTCCCCGGAAGCAGGCTCTGAGATGAGATTAGCCTGAGGGGATTTAGTAAGGGACTATTTTTGGGGTGGGCAGCAGAGGCAGGGGGAAGAGGCAGGAAGGGGTGGAGTGAGAGGCTGGGCTACAGGGCACTCTTTTTCTTTTTTTTTTTGCATCTCAGTCTATTTTTTTTTTAACATCTTTATTGGAGTATATTTGCTTTGCAGTGTTGTGTTAATTTCTGCTGTACAACAAAGTGAATCAGCTGTATGTATACATATATCCCCATATCTCCTCCCTCTTGCATCTCCCTCCCACCCTCCCTATCCCACCCCTCTAGGTGGTCACAAAGCACCGAGCTGATCTCCCTGTGCTATGCGGCTGCTTCCCACCAGCTATCTGTTTTACATTTGGTAGTGTATATATGTCCATGCCACTCTCTCACTTTCTCGCAGGGCACTCTTGACAGTGGCTTCCGCAGATCTCAGGCGAGTTCTGGAGCTGGGGAGACCCTCCAGGAGTGAGGGAGTTGGGCCTTTACACCCTATCCGTCAGTCATCGGATGCAGCTGCAGGAAGGGGCAGGGGTGGGCGAGGCAACCTCGGAGGGCCAACAGCCTGGAGGGTAACTCCCCTCGTTCCTGCCGAGAGCTTCCCCTGATTGGGAACCTTACTGCTCCAAACTGTCCGGCTCTTCCTGAGTCCCCTTGACTCTCTTCCCAGCCTCCCACCTCCTCCAAACACATCTGCTCCACTCCTGACTTAGCTGGGAATCCAAACCCCAAACTTCCCAAGCAGCAGAGACCAGGACAGGAGGAGGTGCGTGGGTCTGGATCCCATCATGGGTCTGGTCTTTGTCCTCCAGACACCTGCTGTCTCTGCACAGTGTACCTGTGCCCAGGAGTTACTGCCCAAATCCTGTAGGAGGAGAGACTCGGTAGTGCTACATCTCAGTTTGCAAGGTGCGCAAGGGCACTAATTCAAGTGAAACCGGTCTCATTTTCAAAGAGGGCACTAGGGCTGGAGAGACCTCCTGAGAGGATGAAGCCAAATTCAAACCTATGGTCTCCAGTGACCTGGGGGCTTAGATGGAGGAGGGGGAGGGGGAGAAGGTATTTCAGCTCTAAAACTGTAAAATTAAAATATAGCAACAGCAAAAGAAGAGCAAAATTGGAGTAATCATACTATGTGATTTCCATTTACTGTAAAGCTACAGTAATCAAAACATTAAGAGGACTTCCCTGGTGGCGCAGTGGTTAAGAATCCACCTGCCAACGCAGGGGACACGGGTTCGATCCCTGGTCTGGGAAGATCCCATATGCAGGGGAGCAACTAAGCCTGTGTGCCACAACTACTGAGCCTGTGCTCTAGAGCCCGCGAGCCACAACTACTGAAGCCCGTGTGCCTAGAGCCCGTGCTCCGCAACAAGAGAAGCCACCGCAGTGAGAAGCCCGCACACACCACAATGAAGAGTAGCCCCCGCTCGCCTCAACTAGAGAAAGCCCACACACAGCAACGAAGACCCAACGCAGCCAAAAATAAATAAATATTTTTTAAAAGACATGAATACAAGGAAAGAACAAACATACAGATCAATGGGATAAAACAGACCCTTCGATTTTTAACAAAGATGTCAAGGCAATTTAATGGATACACAGGATAGTCTCTTCAACAAATGGCGCTGGGAAAAATAGAACATCCATATGCAAACAAAAGTGTTGCTTCCATATCTCACGTCGTATACAGAAATTAACTCACAGGCGTCAGTGGCTTCCAGGGGCTGGGGGGCAAGGGTAGCCACAGTTGATGACCAAGGGACACAAGGGAATTTTGGGGGGCGATGGAACGGTTCTATATCTCACTTGTGAGGGTGGTTACACAACTGTATAGATCTGTCAAAACTCATAGAACTGAACACTTCATGCAAGTGAATTTTGCTGTGTGTAAATTATACTGTAATTAGACTGAAAAGACTTAAAATACATATAATGGTACAGGGGGAAAAAGCCACATCTTTGTACCTGTTCTGTGTGTGTGTGTGTGTGTGTGTGTGTGTGTGTGTGTGTGAAAGGTAGAGAGCAAATGTGTGGTGTTCTTGCGCCCATTTGCTGCTGTAATTGATGGTTATCAACTTTAACTTACATGCGTTTTCTTTTTGTTCTGTTTTGTTTTGTTTTTTTGCGGTTCGCGGGCCTCTCACTGTTGTGGCCTCTCCCGTTGCGGAGCACAGGCTCCGGACGCGCAGGCTCAGCGGCCATGGCTCACGGGCCCAGCCGCTCCGCGGCACGTGGGATCTTCCTGGACCGGGGCACGAACCCATGTCCCCTGCATCGGCAGGCGGACTCTCAACCACTGCACCACCAGGGAAGCCCTACATGCATTTTTAACCATGGAGATGTTCAGTGCTCAAATTCCCGGGAGCTGGCCACTAGCCCTGACGGTCAGGTCAGCCCTTCTCTCATCCAGGCCTCTCTGACATGCTTAGCCCCTCATCCGTACCTGCCCCATCCACGCCACTTACCCATCTCCTGGTTACTGGACATCCCTGATCCCAGGCCCTTCAAGAGGATCCAAAGCCCAGGATCCAGACTTGGAGGGTCCCTTGGGTCCAAAATCTGGGCCTTGCTGGCCTCTTGTGGCCAGTAGAATTATCACACGTTAAAAAGTATGACAGTCTGGGAGTTGACTCTGATTGGGACTGGGGTAGAGAGTGGGCGTGAGGGGGGTGCGGGGGGAATGTAAGTTGAGAAAACCTTCTCAGCGGCACATCTCGAAATTTGAAATGCGAAGACTCTTTGACCCATTGACCCCAGCTCTGGGAATCAACAATGATATTTTCTTGCCGAAACATACTTCCTCTCGTTCTCAGTAAAAAGTTAAAAGGGGGCTTCCCTGGTGGCACAGTGGTTGAGAGTCTGCCTGCCGATGCGGGGGACACGGGTTCATGCCCCGGTCCGGGAGGATCCCACATGCTGCGGAACGGCTGGGCCCGTGAGCCATGGCCGCTGAGCCTGCACGTCCGGAGCCTGTGCTCTGCAACGGGAGAGGCCATAAAAGTGAGAGGCCTGCGTACTGCAAAAAAAAAAAAAAAAAAAGAAACCACAGAACCCAGAACGTGGGGTGCCTGCAAGAAAAGTGATCCTGTCTCTTCAACAAATCCCTGGCATAAAAACGGGGAGGGGGAAGATTCTTTTGATGAAAATGAGACTTCCAGGCTCATCATGAATGTAATGCAGAGCCGTTGTTTGGATCCTGGTTCTAAGGAAACCACTGTAAAAAAGGCTTTTGTGAGACAGTCAGGAGAGATGGAGCCCGGACAGCGTGCTTGATGACATTAAGGAATAAGCGTTCATTTTGTGAGGTGAGACAATGGTTTTATGGCCACGTTAAAGAAAAAAAGGGGTTTTCTGAGGTGTATACTGAGGCACCTATGGGTGAAATGAAATCATGCCTGGGATTTACTTCTCAAGTATTTCTACCAGATGTCAGGGAGTGTAGTTGAAACGGGGGTGAAGTGTCAATCGTCATCGAAGCTGGGTTACGGGTGTGTGGAAATGAGTTGTGCTTTCCTCTCTGCTTCTGGTGTATGTGAAGATATCCATAATTTTTTTTAAAAATTAAGCGCTTAAAGGGGAACAGAGGAATTCCCTGGTGGTCCAGTGGTTAGGACTCCATGCTTTCACTGCCGAGGGCCCAGGTTCCATCCCTGGTCAGGGAACTAAGATCCCATAAGCCGCGTGGTGCGGCCAAAATAAATAAATAAATGAAAGGGGAACAGAGAAGACAGCGGGACGGGGTCATGTTACGAAACCAAACTTGGGTCTGCTCACGCGCACACAGTAAAGCCCATCTATTGACACTCGGTCACGGTGAAGGAAAGTGCAGCATTTATTGCAGGGTGCCAAGCAAGGAGTCCAGGTAGCTAAACGCTCAAAGGCCTGAACTCCCCAATGGCTTTCAGGGAAACGTTTTTGAAGACCAGCTGAGGGAGATGGGTTGTGGGGCGTGTGATCAGCTCGTGGACATTCTTCCGATTGGTTGGTGGTGAGGTAATTTGAGGTCAACATCATCAACCTTCTGGTTCCAGCTGGTCTGGGGTCTATGTGCTTGTGGGCAGCATGCAGTTCACTTCTTCCACCTGCTGGGGGCTTCAGTCTGCAAAACAGCTCCAAGGACGAGGCTCAGAACAGTATCTACAGCCCTTGAGGAAGAAGGAAAGGTCCTTGACTTTGTTTAACGGCTACACTAATATTATTTTGTCTTATTTGACAGTTTTCTTTCTGCATTTTCTCACTTCTCTGATTAGATTTACTCTTTGGAACTCAGGGAAGGCCTAGGAAGCTAAAGTTTTTCTACAGACAAGAGGCAGGTGGAGGACAGGGTTGGGGGAATGGGGGGCCGGACCTGTTCTGGAAGTCCTCATAGGGTTCTGCTCAGTTACAGTCAGGGAGGTTGGTTGGCCTTGGCCCAAGGGGTCCCATTTAAGCCAAGACTTGAAAGATGGGAGTTGGGGGTGGGGCAGATTCAAGGCAAAGGGAAAGTCTTCAAGGTGGGAAAGAGAGAAAAAAGGGTTTGGAAGAAGAATGATGGGGCTGGAGAGTGGTGGGAGATGGCAGGTGAGATGGAAGAGGTAAGCAGAGACTGTCCAGAACAGGCCCTTGTAGACCACGGTGAGGAATTGGATTTTGTTGGGAGGTAGGGTGGGGAGAGTGTCTATGATGCCGTTGCCTTTTAGGATTCCTCTGAGTGATGCTTCCGATAGTTTGAAATGAGGCGAGGGTGGAAATGTGGAAACCAGATGGAAGCCTTTTCTCACCCCAAGGTGAGAGATGATGGTACCCAGGACATTGATGGGGGTGGACAGGGAGAAGCGGTTAGTTTCTAACTGTACTTTGGAAGTAGGAACTGCCCTATTTCCTGAGGGTGTGGCAGACTGGATATACAAACATACCATCGCCAGACCAGTAAGTCCAAGACCCCAAACAACCCCCCCTGCAGCCATCAGCCCCAAACACTGGGACTTGATCAATCACTGACAACTGCCCTCAGTTTTGTCCCCACTTCCAACTTAGGACCAATCAGAGAAAACCAAATACACTCCCCTAACCAGTGACATGGGATGCCCCACTTCCAGTGAGCCCATCTCCAGCCTTGCCAGGTGATGGCCTCCAGGCAGGACCCACCTGGAACCATCTCTTTTTTCACCATGAAGCTTCCCTGCCTCTGCCTGCCTTTGAGTCTCTGCCAAACCCAAGTGATGGTGGGCAACTCTCTTGCTATAGCAAGTGCAGAATAAATAGCCTCTGACTGTTCTCATTTGGGTGGTGTTTGTTCACTCCCACAGGTGTGAGAGAGAGACAGGGGCCACTGACTGAGGTGGTGAAGGCCTAGGGGAGGAATGGCTTCAGGGAAACCCAGAACGTGCTTTGAGTTTTTAAGTCGGAGATGTTCCATGTGGAGTCCCTGTCAAGGGAGGAGTTGGCTGCAACATTTTAGAGCCCGGGGAAGAGGTCAGGGCAGAAGGAATAAATCTGGGAGTCAAACATAGGATGGTACGAGAGAAGGGATGACATATCCTGAAACAGTGAAAAACTGGAAACGTCCTAGACACCCATCAACTCGGCATTGCTGTGTTAAACGTGGTAGGACAGCCGTAGAGTGGAATCCAGAGCAACTTGTAGAAAAGAATGCCTTCAAACTGAAGTGGCCCGGAAATGTCCCCAAGGTACATGGTTAAGCGGAAAAGCAAGAGGTAAAGGTGGTACTTCCACAGTGATGGAGTAGGGAACTCAGCAGACCCCTTCTCCAGGAAAGCAACAATTTAACTGTGAAAATATTCCAGATCCATCATTCAACATCTCTGGGAACGGTCCTCAGGGCATGCAGCAAATAGAGCAACATTCTTTCAAGAAAATCTACGAAATCTATGGAAAAGCAGCCGTCTGTGGCTTTCGAGCCAGGAGCCGCTGTATCACCTACCCCCAGCGCCACGTTACAGAAGCTCTACCGAGGGCTGGTGGTGTCAGGAAAACCGGCTCCTTCTCCTTCCAGCTCAGTCTGGGCTATGGTTTCACCTGGGAGGGGAGGACTGCCAGCGTTTCTCATCACCCCATGCTGCTGAAGCTCCAGTCCCGGCCGATGTGACCAGCCTGGAGGACTCCATCCCTCGTCTCCACCCAGTCCTCCCCAGGTGGAAGCTGCGTGCATGGCATCGCTGAGAACACTGAGGCGCCCTTGGCCCCAACCCCGGTCCACTCTCCACCCCTAGAGGTGCATGTGGAGGAAACCAGGGGCTGCCACCGGCCCCCTCCTGTGCTCACTTGAAGAGCTTGGAGTGACGTGCGTGTCACTCCAAGAAAGGCTGGTCCAGGGATCTGCATGGAGGAAGAGGCAAGACTTGAGGGTGAGGAGCTCGGCTGCTGTGGCGGAGGGGACTGGCTCTGCTGGGAACCCTGAGCTGAACGTGCCCCACCTACAGGGAGATCTTGCACGTCTTGGTGGAGATGTGCAGAACACCTGGACGTTTAAGAGAGAGAGCCAGAGGGAAAGACAACCAAGAAAAGCCCTCCTGGGATCATAGGCAACCCTGGGGGCAGGAAGACTGTACCCACTCAGGAGCATCCAGAGCAACAGGTGAGGTCAACTTGAAAGCAACCCCCACGCGCATCCAGCCCCATCCAGACAGGCGGAAGCCTCCTTGGCCCAGGGCGCTCGCCAGAGCTCCTGACCTACAGCCACCGGACCGCAAGCTGTGGCTGTTCTTGGAAGCCAGGCTGTAAGATGACAGCCTGGTCAGCCCCGGCCACCTGGAAGACAGATCCTGTGCCAGGGCCGCGCCCTCCCGGGAGAGATCGTAGAGACAACCCCAAGCTACTACTGTCTGGCTGAACGTAGGGCAGAACGAGTAAACTCTCCCAACGGTGGTGGCAGCTTCCACGCCACACACACAACAGTAAAGGGCAAACATCTAACTGGCCAAGAGGGTTACGTACAACCTTTGACCTGTAAGTGGCTTATGCTGACCCAGGGGCGACCCTAGGTCGCCAGGTTAAAAGACAAAAATAAGAGGAGAAAATCTGAGCAGGGACATCGGAGGTTTCACACTGTGGGATTGGGGGATGGGGGGGTGGAAGTGACTTCTCAGACTTAGTTCAGCCAAGTCACTGAACAAATAAGCGAACGACCCAGCGAACAGCAATGACAACGACCCAGGGGGTAGAGGTGGGGGTGGGGGGAGGATTAGTAGCCAAAATTGCTACAATATATTATATAAAATGTCCAGTTTTCCAGAGAACTTACGAGATGTGCGAAGAGACAGGATAGCATAACCCACACACAGGCTTCCCTGGAAAATTCTACCAAACATTTAAAGAAGAATTAACACCAATTCTTCTCAAACTCTTCCAAAAAATAGAAAGGCAGGGAACATTTCTAATTCATTCTATGAGGCCAGCATTACCCTGATCCCAAAGCCAGAGAAAGACACCAAAAGGAAAATAAACAAACAAAACTACAGACCAATATTTCTTACCAATACAAAATCCTCAAACAAACAAAACAAAACAAAAAACACTTGCAAACTGAATCTGACAGCTTATTTTAAAAAATTATATTCCCTGACCAAACGGAATTTATCCCAGGAATGCAACATAAGAAAATCAATCAATGTAATACACTATGTTAATAAAACAAAGAACAAAATACGTGATAGTCCAATAGATACAGAAACACTTATAAGAAAATCCAACATCCTTTCATGATAAGACACTCAACAAACTAGGAATAGAAGGGAACTTCATCAACATGATAAAGGACATCCACAATAAACCCACAACTAACCTCATGCTTAACAGTGAGAAGCTTAATGCTTTCTTTCCCTCTAAGATAAGGAATAAGACAAAGATGTCTGCTCTTGCCACTTTTATTTAACATTGTACTGAAGTTTTATGTAGGGCAATTGATCAAGTAAAAAAATAAATAAAAGGCACCCAGATTAGAAAGGAAGAAGTAAAACTATCTTTATTTGCAGATAATGTGCTCTTGTATAAAGAAAATCATAAGGAATCTGTTAAAATAAAACTGTTGAAGTAACACACAAGTTTAGCAAGGTTGCACAATACAAGATCAATACACAAAAATCAATTGTTTTTCTCTGCACTAGCAATGAACAATTTGAAATGAAACTAAGAAAATTCCATTTACAGTAGCATCAAAAAGAATAAAATACTTAGTAATAAATTTAGCAAAACAACTGCAAGACTTGCATACTGAAAACTATAAAACACTGTCAAAAGAAGTTTAAGACCTGTGCACAATCATTGTCACACACATTACATCTTTTACATTATAAGCCTGTCTACACAGTTTTATTATTACTTTTTATGCAATTGTTTTCTAAATCAGATAGAAGAAAAGAGTTACCAAAACTACATTTATCCTATCTTTATATTTGCCTATGCAGTAGATTTTCTTGGGTTCTTTATTTCTTCATATAGATTCGAGTTACTGTCTTCTGTCATTTCATTTTAGCCTGATGGCCTTTAGTATTTTTTGAACAGGTCTGCTAGGGACAGATTCTCTCAGTTTGTGTTTCTTTGTCAATTCTTTTTTTTTTTTTTTTTTTTTTGCAGTACACGGGCCTCTCACTGCTGTGGCCTCTCCCGTCCAGACGTGCAGGCTCAGCGGCAATGGCTCACGGGCCCAGCCGCTCCGTGGCATATGGGATCCTCCCGGGCCGGGGAACGAACCCGCGTCCCCTGCATCGGCAGGCGGACTCCCAACCACTGCGCCACCAGGGAAGCCCATCTTTGTCAATTCTTAATTTCTCCTTTTTATTTTTTTTTTAATATTTATTTGTTTATTTATTTAGGCTGTGCCGGGTCTTAGTTGCAGCACGTGGGCTTCTTAGTTGCAGCAAGCATGCAGGATCTAGTTCCCCGATCAGGGATCAAAACTGGGCCCCCTGCATTGGGACCATGGAGTCTTACCCACTGGGCCACCAGGGAAGTCCCTCTCCTTCTTTTTTTGAAGAATAATTCTGCTGGATGTAGAAATCTTGATAGTCCTCCCCCCACCTCCCCAGCACTTTGAATATGTCATCCCACTGCCATCTGGTGACCATCTTTCCAACGAGAATTCAGTTGCTAATTTTATTGAAATCCCTTATTTATGATGAGTCCCTTTTATTCTTGCAGCCCTCATGATTCCCTCTTTATCTTTGACTTTTAACAGTTTGACTATGATGTGTTTAGTTGCAGATCACTTTGAGTTTATTCTACTTGGCAATCATTGAACTTCTTGGATGTACAGGTTAATGTCTCTCATCAAATTTGGGAAATTTACATGCTTTACTTCTTCAATTATTTATTCCAGCCCATTTTCTCTGTCTTATCCTCCTGGGAATCTCATTATGCATAAGTTCAGGTTTTTATATTTTTCTATTTAAAAAAATTATTATTAATTAATTAATTTATTTATTTGGCTGTGCTGGGTCTCAGTTGCCATGTATGGGATCTTTGTTGCAGCATGCAGGATCTTTAGTTGAGACATGTGGGGTCTAGTTCCCTAACCAGGGATAGAACCCAGACCCCTGCATTGGGAGCGCAGAGCCTTAGCCACTGGACCACCAGGGAAGTCCTCTAAGTTCGTTTTTTTTCTTTTTAATATATTTATTTATTTATTTATCTGGCTGTGTTAGGCCCTCATTGCTGCTCATGGGCTTTCTCTAGTTGCAGCAAGCAGGGGTCACTCCTCATTGTGGCGCATGAGCTTCTCACTGCGGTGGCCTCTCTCGTTGTGGAGCACGGGCTCTAGGTGCATGGGCTTCAGTAGTTGCAGCACACAGGCTCAGTAGTTGTGGTTCGCGGGCTCTAGAGCGCAGGCTCAGTAGTTGTGGCAGACAGGCTTAGTTGCTCTGCAGCATGTGGGATCTTCCCAGACCAGGGCTTGAACCCATGTCCCCTGCATTGGCAGGTGGATTCCAACCACTGTGCTACCAGAGGAGTCCCTAAGTTTGTATTTTTTATGGCGTCCCACAGTTCTCTGAGGATCTGTTCATTTTTCTTCCATCTTTTTTCTTTCTGTTCCTCAAACTAGATTTTTCTCAGTTGAATCATCATTAAGTTTGCTGATTCTTTCTTCTACTAGCTCAAATCTGCTGTTGAGCCCCTCTAGTGAATTTTTCCTTTTGGTTTTTGTAATTTTCAACTCCAGCTTTCTGTTAGGTTCTTTTCTTGATTCCTACCTCTTTAATGAGGTTCTCTCTTTGGTGAGGCATCGTCATCATACCCTTCCTTTAATTCTGTAGGTATGGTCTCCTTTAGTTCTTTGAATGTATCTGTAATAAATGCTTTTAAGTCCTTGTCCACTAAACACACCATGTGGGCCCCTTCATAGGCAATTGCTTTTCCCTGTTTGGGGGCCATATTTTCCTGTTTATTTGTGTGTCATAGTTTTTTTTGTTGAAAATTAGACATTTAAAATAATACAGCAACTCTGGAAATCAGATGCCCCTTCCCAACCTAAGGTTTCAGGTTCTTGCTTTTGTTTGTTTGTTGAGTGACTTTTCTGTACTAATTCGGTAAAGTCTGTGTTCTTTGTTGTGTGCAACCCGTGAAGTCTCTGCTCGTTTCTCTTAGTGGTCAGATAACAATTGAATGGAGATTTCTTTAAGTGCCTTGAATCAATATGTCTCCCAGCCTTTGCCAAGGGGCTCTGTGTGCATGTTGGGGTACGCCTTCAACACTCCTGCAGGCATTTTACAATTCGGCCTTAGCCTTCACTTCCTACTTGTGCAGGGTCTCAAGACCAGCCATAGGTGAGATTCTAGGACCTTCTCAGGTCTTTCTTGGGCATGTGCACAGTCCTGCACATACACATAACCCTCTAGATTCTCAGGAATATTCCAGGAGCCTTTCAAAGTCTCCTACGCATATCTCATTTCCCAGTTATTCCTTTAAATTGTTGTTGTTGTTGTTCTTTTTTTGGGGGGGGTGTCTCTTTTTAGCCCCAGTTTGTAACACCACCTCAGGCAGTTGTAATTATTAAACAATCCCCACTGATGGTTTTAGACAAATATCTTGCAGATCAAGCTATCCACACAGGTACTGGTAAACTCTTACTCAAATGAAATAAACACAAGCTTTGAGAATTGAGTTTTTCCAAACTGCCAGACAGGTTAGATAGTGACCATTCTCTGGGGATGGGGATGTGGGGGAGCCCCAAGCCCATCCTGCCCCCTCCAGCGGCAGATGTTTGTTTTCACATCTATCATAGTTGCATGGCTGATGGTTTTCAAGGCTACTGTGGATCCAGGAAAGACAGAGGAGGTTAGGGCAAATCACAATGCCACAAAGTTTACTGGTGTTTTTGTTTGTTTGTTTGTTTTTGGCTGTGTTGGGTCTTTGTTGCTGCACACGGGCTTTCTCTAGTTGTGGAGAATGGGGGCTACTCCTCGTTGTGGTGCGCGGGCTTCTCAATGTGGTAACTTCTCTTGTTGCAGAGCATGGGCTCTGGGTGTGTGGGCTTCAGGAGTTGTGGCTCACGGGCTCAGTAGTTGTGGCATGTGAACCCTAGAGCGCAGGCTCTGGTAATTTTGGCACACGGGCTTAGTTGCTCCGCAGCACGTGGGATCTTCCCGGACAAGGGCTCGAACCTGTGTCCCCTGCATTGGCAGGCGGATTCTTAACCACTGCGCCACCAGGGAAGTCCCAGCTTACTCTTTTTTACTGACATTCAGTTGTGTTACTTGAATCAATGCTTCTTAGCTTGTTTCAAGCCTTAAGTTAATATCCAGAGTTCTGAAAAAGTTGATTTTTGACAATTTTTGTCAGTGTTCTCTTTGCTTTTATGGAGGAATGGTTTTCAGAGATTCTCGCTCCACTCTTCTGGAAGTGCTTCTCCCATCCATTCAATCCTTCTTCATAGCATTCTCAGGAGGTGAGTTATTTTAGCCCTTGTGATTATGGAGGAAACTGATGCTCAGAGAGGTTAGGTGACTTACCTAAGGACATATACCTGGTAAGAATCTGAGCCATTGCCTGATTTCAGTGTTCCGTACATCCTGACCTCTCCCCCATTGCCTCACCTCATGCAACGTGCGCTCCACCATCCTTGCACTCCAGCCCTTTGTTCCCTCCTCCATGCCAGGTGTTTATCCTACAAGTTTGTTTAGGAACTTGCTTGTGGGAGGACTGCTGATCTCTCAATGTTGCACATAAGAAGAATACTTGAGGAATGTTCTAAGCACTTGCAGATGACCGTTCTGTTCTATGGTTGATAAGAGGAAGGGAAGCTCCTCTCCCTGAGATTGGCATCAGGCCAGTCACCTAGAGGAATGTTGAAGTGATGATAGAAACTCCTTAGCATCCTTCCTCCCTACATGCCATCAGGAGTGTCAGCCCATACTGTCTCAAGATGAGCTGGAACACGAGGGTGTATGACTGAGTCACACACAGGTCAAGCTCTCTGGCACAAATCCAGCCTGCTCTCCAACAACATTTGTCAGTGTTTCCCAATACCAAGCAGATAATAAAGCAGTGAAACAAAAACTGAGTGAGTGGGCAGCAGCCCTCAGCTCCAGCCCATCCCAGTCATCAGGAATGGAGGCCTGGGGTGGGGGGAGGGGAGCAATAAATTGGGAGACGCGATTGACGTATACCCTCTACTATATATAAAATAGATAACTGATAAGGACCTACTGTAGAGCACAGGGAACCCTACTCAATACTCTGTAATGACGTATATGCGAAAAGAATCCAAAAAAGAGTGGATAGGGGAGTTCCCTGGTGGTCTGGTGGTTAAGACTCTGAGCTTTCACTGCAGGGAGCACAGGTTCAATCCCTGGTCGGGGAACTAAGATCCCGCATGCCGTGCAGCGCAGCCAAAGTAAATAAATAAAATAAAATCTAACACCTAATTGTTAAAAAAAAAAGTATATGTATAACTGATTCACTTTGCTGCACAGCAGAAACTAACACAACATTGTAAATCAACTACACTCCAATAAAAATTTTTTTATAAAAGGAATGGGGGCCTAGAATTTAGTTCTCTGGGAACACAGAGTGAACAACACTGACAAAAATTCTGCCTTCATGGAGCTTAGGTTTTAATTGGGAGGGGGCATTATATGACACATTGGATGTGATACGTGCTATACAGAAATATAACGCAAGGAAAGAGATGAGGAATGTGTAGAAGGGCGGAGGTTAGTGTTTTCAAGGATATTCAGGTGTCCATACCACATGTCTTCTGACCAAGTCATTTACATACAGGTGAAGGAAGCTTGACAATGAGCTCTTGCCCTTGGAATTCATCACCCTTATCACGAGCCCTATTACTCAGTAGAAGATGGAATGGCTTACTGAATGTTCAGTTGTGGTACCAGCTAAGAGACCACACCCTGTGAGGTCAGGGTGTCATTCTACAATACGCAGTACATGGCTGCAAACCAGGAGTGGAAGGGGTAGTGTTTTCTTGCGTATTACATCTAATTATTCACTTAAGAAATTTTTGTTTCCATCCACACAACCCTATGTTCACTAGATTTTGAGATCCAGTCACCTATTACTCCAGGGAATAGAGTCATGGTTCTGGTAAATTGGAAACAGTCAAATCCCTGGCCATTCAGGGATCTTCACTTGCTGAACCAGTAGAGAGAGAAGGAGATACTATCCTGAATGGACAGATAGATTCTGACAGACTGAAGGGGAAACTGGGTGGCATTTCAAAATGAAGTCAAGGACTGTGTCCAGAGCCCAGGGGATTCACTTGGGGACCCCTTTATGTGCCTTTGTTCAATAATAATGGCCCAAAGGAAACTGTGCCAACTAATACAGAACCACTTAAAGACATTGCTCCTGGCCTATATCTTGAGAGGTATTCACATATACATATATTTATACATTTACATACGTATATGCCCATACAGCCAACCCCTAAAATAGCTCCAGCCCCCTCATGTCCCCTCGCAAACAATTCCCCACCAGGAGTAATCACTATGCTGCCTGTTTTGACTTCATATAAACGGACTCATAGGGTCTATATTCTTTTGTGCCTACCTTTTTTCACTCAATATTACATCTGTGAGATTATCCACGGGTGTATGTCTTTTTCATTGCTGCATAGTATTCTTTTATATGAATGTACCACAATTTACTTATTCATTCTGTTGTAGATGAATGTTTGGGTTATTTCCAGTTTGGGGTTATGAATAAAGCAGCTATGAATATTTTTACACCTGTCTTTTGGGGGTAATATGCACTCATTTCTTTGAGTATATACGTAGAAGTGAAATGGCTGAGTCATAGGGAATATGCTAGTTTAACACTAGTAGATACCGTCAAACACTTTGCCAAAGTGGTTTTAACAATTTAGACTTCTACTCACAGTGTATCAGAGTTCCAGTTGCTCCACGTTGTTGTCTGCACTTGGTACTGTCAGTCGTTTTAATTTTATCCAACTTAGCAGATGCTTGGTAGTATCTTGTTTGCTCTTAATTTGCATTTCCTTGATGAGTATTGATGATGGCCACTTTTGCCTGTGCTCATTCACCATTTTGATATCCTCTTCTGTGAAGTGTCTGTGCTCAAGTATTTTATCCACTAAAAAAATGAGTTGTCAGTATTTTCCTCATTGATTTGTACAAGTTCTTCAAATATTCTGGAAATAAGTCCTTTGTCAAAAAATATGTATTGCAAATATATGTATCCCATTCCAACCTCTCTTAATGGTCTCTTTTGATGGGCAGATGTTCTTAATTTTGATGAAGACCAATCTTTTATTTTGTGGTTAGTACTTAAAAATTTTTTTTTAATTTTATTTATTTTTGGCTGCATTGGGTCTTCATTGCTGTGTGCAGGCTTTCTCTAGTTGAGGTGAGTGGGGGCTCCTCTTCGTTGAGGTGCAAGGACTTCTCATTGCGGTGGCTTCTCTTGTTGTGGAGCATGGACTCTAGGTATGTGGGCTTCAGTAGTTGTGGCATGTGGGTTCAGTAATTGTGGCTTGCGGGCTCTCGAACGCAGGATCAGTTGTTGTGGTGAACACGTGTAGTTGCTCCGGGGCACGTGGTATCTTCCCGCACCAGGGCTCGAACCTGTGTCCCCTGCGTTGGCAGGCAGATTCTTAACCACTGTGCCACCAGGGAAGCCCTGTGATTAGTACTTTTAAAGTACCTGTTTAGATGACTTTGTTTACACCAGAGACATTAAGGCATTCTCCTGTGCTTTCTTCTAGCAGATTTATTGTTTTACCTTTCAACATTTAGGTCTACAATCCATCTCAAATGAATGCTTGAGTACCGTATGTGGTAGGAGGGTCTGCATATTTTATGGAAAAGACCATTCTTTCCTCAATGATTTTCTTTTCTTTTTTTTTTCTTTTTTTTGGATTAAAAAAATTTTTTTTCAGTCCAAGGTTTTTTTGTTGTTTTGTTTTTTGTTTTAAATTGAAGTATAGTTGATCTACTTTCCTCAGTGATTTTCAATGCATTCTTGACTCCATGGCTAGAATTAACAAACTTGATCACACCATTCTGTATTTTCAATGGTGGCATATTGCTCTTGGTACAAAGACCAGTCTCTTCCCTAACGTACCTTTTTTTTTTAAGATTTTTTTTGGGGGGAGGGTTGACCATTTTTAAAGTCTTTATTGAATTTGTTACAATACTGCTTCTCTTGGTTTTTTTTTTTTTTTTTTTTGGTTTTTTGGTCAGGAGGCACGTGGGATCTTAGCTCCCCCGCCAGGGATGGAACCAGCACCCCCTGCACTGGAAGGTGAAGCCTTAGTCATTGGACCACCAGGGAAGTCCCTTACCTTAACACCCAGCCTAATCCGGACACCTCCTGTTTCTCAAGCCAAATCTTGTGTCATGTGTACCATCCCACTCCAAGCTCAGACACACACCATAGAGTTCTTTGTCCAGGTCACACTGTCATCCGTGGACCTTTGCCATACAGAACGCTTCCATTCCTGAGGTCGGTTACCTGCTACTCAAACGTCAGGCCTCATCTCCTCCAGGAAGCCTTCCCGGCTGCACAGTCCCTGTCCCTTAAGTCTAGGTTAAGCGACCTCATTACGTGCTTTCATTGCACCCCGGCTTTGTAATTGTGTTTACCTCTCCCACTGTAACTTCGCTGAAGAAAAGGAGGAGGCCTGTTTAGCTCACATGGAAGGCACTCTCTAAATATTACTGAATGAATGAATACGTGTAAAACAGAATCCTCCCCAGAGACCCAAAACGCGTGGGCCTTGGAGAAACAACGGGGGTTCCATTCTCAGATCTAACACTTAGCAAATAAGTTAATATTTCTGAGCCTCAGTTCTCAAATTCATAAAATGGGAATGCAACATTCCCTACAAAGCATTGCTATAAGCACCAAATAAGAACGCACGTATCTGGCACAATGACTAGCACGCGGCAGGCCCTTTTAATATTAATAAAAAGATGGGGGCGGGGGACACGGAACGCCTACTCTTTACAACGCGCATGCGCGGCCCGTGACCCGCCCGCAAGGCCAGCCCATCGCGCCCCCGCGCGTCCCCACGCGCGCGCGTGTTCGACCGGAACCTGGGGCCAGGCCGGAGGTGAAGGGGCGGACCTCTGCAGTACGCCTGCGCCGTGGGAGGCCGTGCGCCGAGGAGGCGGGGCCACGCAGGCGCGCCTGGCGGCCCGGCTCTGGAGCATAAACAAGAGCGGGGTCGGGATGAGGCGGCTGTTGATGTCCGCGCGGCGAGTGGCGGCGAGCGGGGCTCGGCGCCGACCCTGAGCTCACCCCGACCTGCCCTCCCGCGCGCGAGCTCCGGGCCGGGCCCACCCGCCGCGCGCCCACCATGAACCTGGCGAGTCAGAGTGGCGAGGCTGGCGCCAGCCAGCTACTCTTCGCCAACTTCAACCAAGACGTCACGTAAGGACGGGCGTGGGCCGGGGTCGGAGCCGGGGGCCGCGGGGCGGGGGCCGGAGCCTGGGGGCCTGGGGCCGGGGAGGGCAGAGGCATCCTCGGGGCGGGCCCGGCGCGTGCTGGGAGGGAGGGGCGCCCTCTCTGGGGACCCTCCAGGCTCTGCCCTGGAGCTGCGATCTCTGAGCCGGGAAAGCGATGGAGGTAGGGGACGTATTTTACCCAGCACGGGAAGGCTTTGTCTTTTCGGACCTCACTTCTCACAAAGTCGGGGCAGAACTTTGTGGCCTGACTTGTCTCGGCCGCCTCTGGAGCGGTGGGGGTGGGTTTCTCCCTTATAACCCGCCTCCCTCTTGTACCTCAGCTCTCTTGCTCCAGTTTTTCCCCTCTTCAGCCCCTTCTCCTCATCTCTTCATCATCTTAGGGTCCCTTTGATTTCCTTTTCTTCCCGTCTCGCTGTTCTTTTTGACAGGTAACTTTGATGTCCTCCTCGAGCAAGAAACAAACTTAGCAGTAAACGTGGTCTCTGACCTGGGGAGAAACTGAGCCAAGGGGGATGTGACAGAGAACCCCTCCCCCCCCCCCCAGAGGTCTTGGTGCTTCGGGGCATGGGCCATCCTTACAGGGGAAGCGAGGCCCGTGATGCCAGCCCTTGTTTGTCCCAGCCCATATGGGTTTGAAGCCGATTCTTCGGAGGCTGTCTCCAGTGACGTGTGAGGATAGTTACTAGATGAAGTTTCTGGAGAAGGAAGGATAAGTTGTGGGACTGGAAGGGAGGAAAGCCATCTTGGGAAATGAGTAAGAGGAAGTGATGTAAGAGGGGAGGAGGAGTGGGTCATTGGCTTCGTACCAAAGTAGTCGGTTGAGTTGTTCCTGGCTGAATGGAATCAGCAAAGTAGAACGTGACATCTTTTAAAAAACTAAAAATCAGTTGTAGAGCGGCAAGCCCCCAAGTCAGTGGCGTGCAGTGGGCGCTCGGTAGCACCTTCCAAAGTTGGGGAAGTAGCGCAGACAGCCCCACAGTGGGCCTCTGTTGGGAGTTGGAAGGGAGCAGATCACCTCCTCCAACTACAGGGAGAGGAAACCGAAGTTGAGGAGGGTTCAGAGCAGAGCCTGGATCTTACCCTCATTTGACCGTGGAGTGGGGGCAGCTTTCCTGAATCGTCTTCCAGTGTCCTCTCCAATCTACCACGCTGTTGTTTCTACCTACAGAGTAGGATCTGGAGGACAGTGAATGTAGAAAGCAGCCCATAGCAATCTTTAAAGGTGAAAACTACCGAACACTAGTGTTCTGTATGACCAAAAGCCAATCCAACAAAAACAGTTTGGACCACCTGTTGCAGGAGGTTGTAACTGAGATGGACTATGTTATACCAATCCAAGTGGGGAAGAGGACATTTCAAACCGACTGTGATTCCGTTTTTAAGGCCTTAGTATTTTGAGACCAGGAAGAATGGTAGCTTTATGGATTTTTATGTCTTGTATAAATTAGAGAATTTCCAAAACATTTTCTACCATTCTTTAAGTTTTTCATTGCTCATCATTTATATTGAAAGGAAATCAAATATGAGAAAACATTCTCTTTTGCTCTTATTTTAAATGGCATTCAAATACCACTTTCCCTATATAAGAGAAGAATTTCACTCTGGCCTGAAATAAGGTCTTTTTGTACTTGGAAATCATGCTTTCCCACTCCTCCATGAGTCCTGAAGTTATTAGTTTAAGACAAGATTTTTTTTTTTGCGGTACGCGGGCCTCTCACTGTTGTGGCCTCTCCCGTTGCGGAGCACAGGCTCCGGACGCGCAGGCTCAGCGACCATGGCTCACGGGCCCAGCCGCTCCGCGGCATGTGGGATCCTCCCAGACCGGGGCACGAACCCGTGTCCCTTGCATCGGCAGGCGGACTCTCAACCACTGCACCACCAGGGAAGCCCCTCAAGACAAGATTTGTGTGTCATAATTTTGATTTGCTAAAGAGACCTTGATACAGTGTGAGCATAAATTGTAAGGAATAGTAAGTTAGGATTATACTAAAAGTTTATTGATGAAAGTGACTAATTTGTTTTAAATCTATACCTGAAAGAAATACAGAAGTTCTGGGGAGAGGCTTGACAGTTCACTCCTTTCCCTCCCTTGCCCATCTCCAGCATTTACTTTGATAGAGGAACACAGTTTTTCACAAAGCAAAGAATATTGGATTCACATTCACGGTATTCAGTGAGGAAACCTGGAAACCGTTTCACTTAATAGAATATGTATTCTACGTTATACAGTAATGCTTGAACAACAGTGTTCCTTTCATAACAAACTATATCTGTCCTTTCTGTTTTTCCTGGTAATATGGTTTCAAATACTGTAATATTTTTTTCTGTGATTCTTATTCTAAAAGTGGGAACGTTTTATTTGGGGTTTTTTTGTTTTGTTTTGTTTTTACCATTTGTTTTTGTTTGTTTAACTAGAATTGGGAAAAAGGCATCAAGAAAAGCTGGTCCCCGTCGTCTTCTTCTTCTTGACTGGTTAGTTCCAATCCTGGTTTCTGAAAGTAACACTTTGGAAGGCTTATCTTGAGGAATTTTTGGTGCTTTGATATCGAAGTTAAGAAACTAACAGAAGTGCAGGGTATCACTTGGATCTTCAACGGAAATATCAGGGGCTAAGTACTTGCAGGGGACCCCACGCAGCTTGTGGAAGTCATTGATTGGGCAACGTCTACATCATTTAGAAACTACATTTCTAAAAGAAATAGAATAAGGACAGGGACTTGACTTCCGAAGTCTTCTGTTTGTAGCATTGATGTTGTTAGTGTCTAAAAGTTATGGGCATAGAGGTAATAAGGCATTGGTCTGAATTGATTGCTTTCTTGAACCAGGTTTCTTCTAAGGTTACAGCAACTGTCCTGGAAAGTCACTTCTCTCCTTTTCCCTCATCAGTAAATCAAGGGACTTGGAAGTAAGGATTCTTCCACCTTAAAGTTCTAGGTGGTTCTGCCTGCCGTGTGGAGGATGTGTTTTGAGGAAGCAGGGCAGTCACTGGGGAGGGTATTGTCCAGCGGCCGTGGCCAGTAGAGAGGAGACTGGTGAGCCATCAGGATTTGGTGTGACCCATGGGACGTGCATGCTGCACTTAAGGGAGAAGTTAAGGTGACTCCCAAGTCTCCAGCCTAGATTCTAGACGAGCAGTGACAGCACATTATGGGAGAAAGATCAGAGGGGGATTCAGTTTAGGGAGAGAGATAAACTCCGCTTTGGATATTACTGAGTTTGAAAGGCCTTAGGGATGTCCAGCTGGAGGTCTGGGATGGCCACGAGCTTGCTGAGTAGGGCCCCGGGGCCGGCCAGGTCTCAGCAGCCGTTCAGGTGGCTTCCTTTTTATGGGCGTCACTGTTTCCACTTCACCCTGTCCTCGAGTATGGCTCTCTGATGAAGATGATGAAAAGGGAAAACATTAATGGGCTGATCATGCGTAAGTGGGCAAAAAAAAGGGAATTAAGAAAATGATTTTTTTTCTTTTAAAATGCTTTTAACATTTATAAAATGTTTTCTTAAAAATTTTTTTTGTTTTTTAATGGAAATCACTGTCTTTTAAATACTGAGCAGTCAATTTTAAATTCAGTGACAGAGACTTGCAGTTAAAGATGGTGGGTTAAACACAAGCATTTATTTTGGCCCTCCCTCTCAGAACCCTAATAAAATGTCACAGTCAGTGAAATATCAAAAAGGTACTTAAAAAAGCTTAAACCCATAGAACGAGGAGACACTAGCAACAAAATTTTGGAAGCCAGCAAGTGGTAAAGGAAAGTGGATCCTCCATTGCTAGTGGGGAAAGCAGAGAACCAACCTACTGGAAACCACGGAATCCCCCAAAGGCTCAGGATGGGCGGTCTCAGGAGCTCTGCAGTGGAGCGGAGTCGCGTGTGGCGAAGATCGAGAAGGCTGGCCCAGAGTGTGTTGCAGAAGCAGTCACTGTTCCTGCCTGGTGAAGGACTTGGGCCTTGTCTCCAGAGGGTACAGCAGGGTCTCTGGGTTTTGACACCACGCACAGTTGAAGGCAGGGGTATGGTAGTGAAGTGAGGGATTAAGTAAATATATGCTTTTTTCTGTTATTGCTGGGTTTTCCCTTTGTCAATAAAAGATCTCTTACCTTAAAAAACAAAAAAACAAACCTTACCATGTAAACACTTAGTGGGGAGTGAGATTATTTATTAGGTGAATCTCATGCGTATATGTTACTGTACTTCTCCCATTAGTATATCATATGGTCAGGCAAATCATGAGATGTTATTAAAAGCAGAATCTCCAAAGAGGGGTGTGTGAACCTGACCATTGATATTCGAGATGTAAATATCAAACCTATTTGTATTTCATATCATCCTTTAAAAATGTCTGCCTTGGCTTCCCTGGTGGCGCAGTGGTTGAGAGTCCGCCTGCCGATGCAGCGGACACGGGTTCGTGCCCCGGTCCGGGAAGATCCCACGTGCCGCGGAGCGGCTGGGCCCGTGAGCCGTGGCCGCTGAGCCTGCGCGTCCGGAGCCTGTGCTCCGTGATGGGAGAGGCCACAACAGTGAGAGGCCTGCGTACCGCAAAAAAAAAAAAGTCTGCCTTTATTGATAAAGTATATGCTCACTCTATACCACATGTACATATCAAAAATACTTGGTGTATTTTTGCTTACATTTCCTACTGATTGGGGTGTGCAAGTAGGAAGCCATGCGATTAAAACTCTAGCAAAGGTATTTAATATCCAAAATCAGTTTCTGAATATCTGGAAGAACATCAGAGAGCTAATGTTTGATCAGTTTTAACAAATTCTGCCCATTTGGAGCACAGCCGAAATCCTGGGTGTATCAAAATCCAGGTCCTCATTAATTAATTCAAGCTCATTAATTTTGCCTGTAGAAAAAGCCCTCTCTAAGCTTATTTTATATATGAAACTAATAAGCTTGGTGACTTGGTTTCCAAGTCAACAAATTTGAAAGAGGGAGGGGCTGTTAATGCTAGTAGGATGCTTGGGGAGCAGTGACAACTGTCAGTGAAACAAAAGGTAGAGGGTATTTTATTACCCAGCCCAACAGACTGCTGCTTGATGTAGGTACACAAGACCCTCAACTCCTTGTTAGGGTCTGAGAGGGTCACTTTGTCATGATAGTAAAGTTGTTTCATGATGTGAGTCCAGTCAAATGGTGAGGACTTGCCGTCCCATACAGAAAACTGTATGAGGACGACTTTTATTTAAATCAGAAATGGTGGGATATAAGGTTTTGGTGCTTAAAATAGCAGCCCTTAGTTATCTGGAAAACATTTTCCTGAACATCAATTTTCCAGAAGTTATGAATTATTGAGATTTTGTTTTATTTTTAGCTTTCTTGGATATTCTTGTGTTTTTGTTGGCCCCTTATTGCTTTTCAAAAAATGTACAGGTAACAATGCCTAATTACCTCATTGATGTGATTAATTCAATACAGTGAAGCATTTTTGTAGAGAAAAATTATATAAACTGGTAGGAGTTCCATTTCTGTTTATACTTCAGGATGAACCAGTTGCAATTTCAATGTTTAGTAGTGCTTATAGCAGCTCTGTTCTTGGAATGTATTTCCTCTGCATAAGTGTGAAAGAGGTTGGAAAGCTCAAGTTTCTAATAGATGAAATGGTCATTAAAATAGCCCTAATTTTTTATCTTGGCATACACATACTCATCATATGAGATGTCAGTCTTCATTATTTCTAGGCTTCTGGTTTACCTTCTGTTTCCACTTGTTCTCCCAGACATTAAATACCAGAATGATCCCAGGATCTGATTCTTCACATCCCACCACTTCTTGCTTTATTCTCTATCCTCTCTGTTTCTGAAAGCCGTGCTTGTCCTTTTACTCCCCCTCTCGGTCAGTTACGTTCTGGACAGTGGTAATCTTCTATGAGGAAACACTTCATTTAGCGGCACAGCTCTCCTGCACTAGGGATCTGGAGAGCTCAGGGTTCCCTCCAAGCCTCTTAGCAAAAGCAGCAGTGTTGGGTGATGAATATGGAATCTTACACACAGGCCAACTGTGTCACGTAGTCTTGCCATTCCAGACTCTGAGTTAGCTCTTTCCATCCTACTGCAGAGCCATAGCCTAACGTAAGTGACTGAGCTGCATTTGTTATGGCCTTAACTGCAGTGCAGAACGACACCATCATCCACCAAAGTTGTAAATATCTTTGTTTAATATTTACAATGTTATCCTAACTTGGACTCTCCCATACACCAGGCATGTATATCAGATCACCTGAGAAACCGCACTGTGTTTTGAGGGGATCATTAATTTAGGGCTGATTACTTTTATTTGTATGTCAAACTTATCTTTAAAGTTTTATAGATTTTCAATAAGAACGTTGTCTATCTTTATTTTACTGACATTCCCCTTTTCCTGGCTGTGAGGTGTGGCGTCTTCCGCGCCGCTCTCTTTTCTGCTCTGCCGCCACTCGCCTGGTACAAACTACAAGACCTTATTTGTGCTGATTATGGGTAGATGCTGGTGACTGTTTGGTAACGTGGAGCTAGTTTGTGCGTTATCTGCCTACACGTATCAGCTCTTATTTCTGAATTTGGCTTTTTTGCAGGTCTCTAGCTGTTGGTAGTAAATCCGGTTATAAATTTTTCTCCCTTTCTTCTGTGGATAAACTGGAACAGATCTATGAATGCAGTAAGTGTTTGCTTTATTTTTCCCCCTTCTTAAAATAGACAAGTTATACTTGAATTAGGTTGCATTCTTAAATTCACACATTATGGTTAAAATCCAAATACGCCTTGACCAATAATCTTCTTTCACCTTAGTCTTACTGAGAGGTGATGGCTATGACTGAACAATTATGTGTCCTCCCAGACCTTTTTCTGTGCATTTGCATACTTATAAATGTACATGTAGAAATACTTTATGGGTTGCCATTTCCAATACGTGATACCATACTAAATGCATTATTCTATAATTTCTCCCCTTTTTAAATGCCATTTAAACCACTTAGATTTCTGTCATAGAGGGCTTCCAGAATTTGAAAAGTTTACATCCCCCTAGGAGTGATTTATTTTCTCCATTTGGCATTTTATGGTGTTTGAGTGGCTGTGTGTCAGGTACCTGTGGGGTTGCAGGAGGGCCATGAGCTTCGATACCTTGCTAAGTCACCTAGTGTGACTTTACATAGATCGCTTCATGGACCTCAGTTTCTTTGTTTTTCGTGTGTGTGTGTGTGTGTGTGTGTGTGTGTATGTGAAAGAGAGAGAGAGAGAGAGAGAGTACTTGCTGAATAAATAGTAAGTAGTAGGTACAGACCCTCCCCAGTGAGAATAGGATGGAAAGCTTTGACTCTCTGCACATACATCTTTTTTTTTCATTGCTGTAGTTGTAAGAAGCAGTACAGATCCCTGTACCCTTCTCCTAGTTTCCCCCAGTGGTAACGTTTCGCAGAAGTGCAGTACAGTATCACAGCCGGGAAGGCTACATGGATATAGTCCAGCCTGTGTGTGTGAAGTTCTGTACAGTCCAAACACCCATCTAGCTTCCTGTGTCCACCACAGTGAAGACACTGGGCCGTCTGACACCGCAGGGTCCTTCCTGTTGCCCTTGTACCCACACCTGCCTCCCCTCCCCCACTGCCACCCCACTGTCCCTAATCCCTGGCAGCCACTGATCTGCTCTCTGGTACCAGAATATTGTCTTTTCGCAAATGTTACATAAATGGAAGTATGTAACCTTTTGAGATTGGCTGTTTTCGCTCAGCATCTTTCCCTGGAAGTTCACCCAAGTTGCCGGGTGTCAGTAGCGCCGTCTTTTCTGTTGCTAAAGCTGGTTCCACGTGCGGACGCAGCCCAGCTGTTTGACCCTCACCCGGCAAAGTACATCTGGGCTGATTCTAGATTTGGGCTGTTAAAAATATAGCTGCTGTGTATGGGGTTTTGGGTGGATGTAACTTTCCACTTCTGGGATTAATGTCTAAGTGTGATTGCTGGGTTGTATGTGTGGTGTTTTGTCTTCGTCTTTTTTTTTGCAGTACGCAGGCCTCTCACTGTTGTGGCCTCTCGCGTTGCGGAGCACAGGCTCTGGACGCGCAGGCTCAGCAGCCATGGCTTACGGGCCCAGCCGCTCCGCGGCATGTGGGATCTTCCCGGACCGGGGCACGAACCCATGTCCCCTGCATCAGCAGGTGGACTCTTAACCACTGCACCACTAGGGAAGCCCTGTCTTTGTCTTTTTTAAGTGCTGAACTGTTTTACAGGGTGGCTGTACCATTTTACATCCCCACCAGTAATGTGTGAGTGAGCCAGTTCCTCAGAATCCTTGCCAGCATTTGGTGTTACCAGTGTTTTTTCCTTTAGCCGTTCTCACGGCTGCGTGCAGCGCTAGCTCGTGGTTTTACTTTGTAATTCCCTAATGGCTAATGATGTTGAACAGTTTTTCATGTGCTTGTTTGCCATTCTCTTCAGTGAAATGTCTGTTCATGTTTTGGCCCACTTTTTAATTGGATTACTTGGAGTTTTTTAATGTTGAGTTTTGAAAGTTCTTTATATATTCTAGATACTGGTCCTTTGTCGTATGCGTGGTTTGTAAGTATTTTCTCTGTACATAATGATAGCCCTGAAGCCTGCCCGTGGCGTGATCTAATTAAGAATTCTTGTTACGGAGGATTGAGGAGGTCAGTATTATTGTAATTAGTCACGCTGGGTTATGGATTCAAGGAGAGATTTAATATTTATCATTTTAATTATCTACGTGAGCATGCAGTTTGGGGGAATTGAGTTTTCTCCTTATTAATGATGCCAGCATCTCCTTCCTGAATGTTCCACTCTTATCAACTTTGCTTTCACTGTGGTTTGGTGTTCCATTTTGGAATTCTCCTTTGCCTGTTAATATCTCTTAAGAAGGGGAAGTTTCAGCGAGTTGATATGAAGAGACATCTCATATTCATTTCTGGTTCCACTCACTCCGTAAACGTTCGTTGAGGACCTGCTATGTGCCAGCCCTGTTCTGGCTGTGGAGACACAATGGTGACAAAGTTTCTGCTCTCATGACACTTATGTTTAAATGGAGGCACACAAAGAACAAGGAAATACATTTGTGTCGGATGTTAGGCTGGGGACACAGTGTGGAGCGAACACACATGTAAATACCGCCCCCCACCCTTCCTGCATTAACATAAGGTGAGGACCCAGGAGAAACGTCCTTTCTTTGTGCCCAGTACTTGCAGTTGCAGAGTTCTTGTGGCCCACTGGGGCTCAGAGGCTCGCCAGACTCCCTCCAGGCCTTGGCCTCCCCTCTCCAAGTCCGCCCTCTGGTGTCCCTCACCTCCATCAGCAGATGGTGTCTGACATTCCCCAACAAGCCCCCTGTTTGTTGCTGCCCCTGAAGGCCAGCACCCGGGCCCTTTACGGGGAGATGGCTGGAAGCGGGATTCTTACAGTAAGTGTCCCTAACTCACAGCTCCTGCCTTAGGTTTTACTCCTTTTTTGTCCTCAAACTTGCCTCCTGGTGCTTACTAAATCTTCTGAAAAAGCCTTTCTCCTAGTGTGTAGCTGGAAGGCGTGATCGGGGTGATAAAGTCTCTCTGAACTGGAGTGCTTGTGCTCGCTTATCTCAGGAGGCGCTTCTGGAATCCCCAGATTGGCAGCCTTCTCTTGATCACTGGTAGGATTGTTTCCTGTAGGGAATTCCTTCAAAGGGTTGCCTGATCCCTGGAAACAGGATTCCATCGGGCTTTTATGAATGACTGAAACATTTATTAAATCTACATGCCCATGAGCGCCTGAATCGTGCTGTTAAATTGTTGCTGTCGTGATTAGGGTCGACTGGTTTGACAACCACAGAATGGAGACCCAGTGCTTAGATGGGATATCAGAATACCAAAACCTTGTCTTGACACCTTCTCAGTTTGAATCAGTTCAGTGACTAATTTGTTTCCTTGAAGTTTATCAAGTGGGTTTTGGTGCCTCATTTTTCAGAAGGTTTTTTTTTTTTTTTTTTTTTTTTTTGGTACGCAGGCCTCTCGCTGCTGTGGCCTCTCCCGTTGCGGAGCACAGGCTCCGGACGTGCAGGCCCAGCAGCCATGTCTCACGGGCCCAGCCGCTCCGCAGCATGTGGGATCCTCCCGGACCGGGGCACGAACCCATGTCCCTTGCATCGGCAGGCGGACTCCAAACCACTGCGCCACCAGGGAAGCCCTTCAGAAGTTTTTGATGGGACACAATGTGATGCCTTGATAGCATCATGAAAGAGTGGGTGTTTACTGACCAGCATGTTGAGGTGGTATATAGATTTCTTTGTTGTTCTTAGTGAGCTTCAGCCCTTAAAATAGGTGGGAATGGACAGAGAGCTCTTTCAGGGTTAGCACGTGACACTGAAGCTGCGAAATTCTCTTGCCCCTAGAACATCGTTAAGCAGATAGAAGAACGTCTCTTAGAAAACAGGCTAGCTACTGAGTTAAGATCACTTTCCGGTATTTTCGTACATGGAGATTCTGGCAGAGTAGAACTTAACGCCTCCACGCTCAGCCCGGCTCAGTGGGCTCGCCCCCTCGTGCCTCTTGACTGTCCCTTGTAACGTCAGGTCTTCGCTGTCGGTCACCGCTGCCGGTACAGAAAGAATGAGCCAGAGCTGGTCTTGGGAGAAGCAAGATGGACAGCTATTTGTTCTGTTTCGTTTACTTAAACAAAAAACCTTTGCCCAGCAGCACTGGAAGGTTTTTGTTTTCCAACTCTCTGTATTATAGTTTCAAACTTAAGGGAAGTAGCAGAAGCTCCCATGTGTGCTTTGCCCCGTGTGTGCCCTGCATTCTCTTTCCCTCTCTGTGTGTCCTTTTAAATTTATTTGAAGGTATGTAAAGTGCAAATATGTGGTCTCTCTTCCCTGAAACATTACTGAAACAAAATCCTACCCTGTTAGGCAATATAAATAAAGGTTGTAGTTTTATTACTTGTAAAATATCACAGAAGTTCAGAAGGAAAAGTTGGCCTTTTCAGATTCTACATCGTGTGTCGTCTTTGGATTTTATGCTTCTGAGCTAGGAAATCATACCTCACAAAGCATTAGTTCTGAAACTCAGCATAAGCAGGCTGGCCGACTAGGTTCTGATTCGGCAGACCTTGCACTGGCTGGAACATTCACCTCAGTGAGATTTACACTAAAGGATCTTCCAGGGGAGAAATCCAGTAGCCTCTCTTCTTGAGCCTGTTGTAATGAAAGATCGGGTGGACTGTACACGTGCGTCTCTTCGGAGCCCCAGGCATCCACCGACACGCCTGGTTGCAGAGTGTGCTGTGTTAGTTCATGGCTTTGTCCCTCCCCTCTTCCCACCACGGGAAGTTTTATCATCGCCGGCTCTGAACAGCACCAGCAGAAGCAAAACAACATTCTTTTTTTTTTTATTTTTGGCTGTGTTGGGTCTTCGTTGCTGCGTGCGGGCTTTCTCTAGTTGCAGCGAGCGGGGGCTGCTCTTCGCAGTGGTGCATGGGCTTCTCATTGCGGTGACCTCTCTTGTTGCACAACACGGGCTCTAGGCGTGCGGGCTTCAGTAGTTGTGGCACACGGGCTCGGTACTTGTGGCTCGTGGGCTCTAGAGCGCAGGCTATAGTTGTGGTGCACGGGCTTAGTTGCATGTGGGATCTTCCTGGACTGGGGCTGGAACCCGTGTGCCCTGCATTGGCAGGCGGATTCTTAACCACTGCGCCACCAGGGAAGTCCCAACAACATTCTTTCCTAAATGAAGTAGTTTCTTAAATTTTGGATAGGCACTCTCTAGGAAGAAAGTGTGACAGAAACTGTGGCCAAGGCCACATCGAAGGGCCGTGGAAGCAAAGGCCTTAGACACTGGAGGCCACTGGGGTTTGCGCTCAGGCTTTCTCCATGGTCGCCCTGCGTGCCGACTGCCCTGCGTCTTTTCATTTGGGCACCCTGCTCCTCAGTTATCAGCCTGATTGCTGTGCGCTGGTATTTCATGGGAGGGCTGAGCTGTGCGTGCCTCAGTTCAGTGCAAACTGACCGCTCTGGGTCTGTGGGTTCTGTGGGTGCTTGTTTGTAAAAGTTCTCTGGGGAGCGAGGTGTAACGTAACAACATTAAAGAGCCGGAGACGATGCAGCAGAAGAATAACAAACCGGAACCACTGGCAACGTGTCAAAGTAGGTTGCTTTATGAAGGTGTATTCCTGAAAAGACCTAAGCACGTTGCTTCCTAGGGCTTAAAGGGTCTCTGAGGTGAATCCCGTTGGTTGTTTTTTACTTAAGTAATGACAAAAATGCGGTGACTCCGGGGTGACCGGCAGTTCATCTGCCTTTTGCAGGCAGCCTCCGCCGTTTTCTGGTTCCTGTCTCCTTTGGACATCTGATGGAAGTTGCAGGTATTTCCCAGAGAAAACCCAATATTTAGTGTATGATTCTGGCAGTTTGAGAGAACCCTGGAAGCCTGTGTGTGCTCCCGGGTCCAGGGCCGCGTGGTCTTGGAGGGGATCCCGGTGAAGGGCCCTCTATCACTCACGAGCTCATAGGAGCACAGCTTGATGTTTCAGGGCCCTGCTGCCCTGTCCTTCATACAGCAGATCTCAATGTAGTGGCCAGAATTCGAGTTTATTCAGTTGTCTGCCTGAGTGGGTTATTTTTTTTTAATAGCTTTTTTGAGATGTAATTTGGACGCCGTAAAAATCAGCTGTTTAAAGTGTACAATTCAGTGGGTTCCAGTATATTTACTGAGTTGTGCAGCCTACCTTAAGCTAATTTTAAAACATTTGAGAGCCCCTCAGTCCATTAGCAGGGCGACTGCATCCCACCCCCACCCCCTCAGCCCTTGGCCACCACTAACCTCCTTTCTCCCACTGTCCATTCGCTGCTCTGGACGTTTCAGATAAATGGAGTCACAGGTGACCGGCTTCCTTCACCTGGAGTGTTCTCAGGGTTCACCCGTGTTGGAGCACGGATGGGCACTTCCTTTCTTTTTGTTGCTCATTGGTATTACAGGGTGTGGACATTCCATGTGTTGTCAGCGGACACTTGGGTTGTTTCCCCTTTTTGGCTGTCGTAAATAGTGCTTCTGTGCACATTTGTGTGATCGTGTGGACGTGTGTTTTCATTTCTCTTTGAGTAGATAGATACTGTAGGAGTGGAATTGCTGGTAGTCATTTGCGGTTCTTTTCTTGATTTGCTTTTTTCCCCCTTTGCCTGCCCTTCTGTTGGATTATTTGTCTCTTACAGACTTAAAGCACATTAGCCAGTGGCTGTGGGTTGCTCATATTTCTTCCGGGTTGTTTGCTCTCTAACCTTGCTCGTGGTCTTCTTGCCATTCTGACGTCTTGACTTCCTGTGTATTCAGATGCATCCGTCTCTGCTCGTAAGGCTTCTGCGTACTAGGAAGGCTCCTCCTGTTTCGGGGGTGCATGAATAGTCTCTCACGTCATCTTCTGGTTCTTTGGGTTTGTGTTTTACGTTAAATACTCGTCTACTTGCAATTGATTTTGATATAAGAAATTTTCCACTTCACTCATGAGCTGGAAAAGACATTTTTCCTATGTCTTGATCTATTTAGAGGGGTTACTGAAGTATTTAGGGGTGAAATGTCAAGATGATGAGCCTCTCTTTGAAACTTCAGCAAAGAAAAAGATAGCTGAAGCTGAATGGTAGAAAGATAACATTTGTGAAATCCAGGTGATGCAGGTCTGTGGAGATTCATTATAATGTTCTCTTCTATGAATGTTTGCAGCTAAAAACAGCTTTGCTGCCTCCACACCACACTTCCCCTGTTGTTAAAATTCTAAAAGGAGTCTCTTCTGCTTGTTTTCATTAAAGTTTAAAAAAAGAAATTTCAAACTTATAGTTGGATGGCAACACCCTAAACCCATTTTCTTTACTTTCTGTACACCTGGTTTAACCAAATGAACGATACATCCCTTTTCTTTTTCCACCATTTTATTAATGGACATTTTCAAACACCCAGAAAAGTTGAAAGTATTTTACAGCCAGTACCCATGTACCCAGCATGTAGTCTATTGTTAGCACGTTACCATACTTACCCATCTCTCCGTCCATCCGTCCATGTATCCATCCATCCTATTTTTTGTGTCTGCGTTTCTGAGTACCTTGCAGACATCAGTACACACTCCCTGAAATACCATACCATGAATATTAGTTACGAGCGTTGTTTTCATTTTTTCCTTTTGAGGTAATATTTACATACAGTGGAATGCACAGATCTTAAGTCAACATTCTGTGTTCTGACAAATGCACAGACATCTGTGTAACCTGAACTATCAGGGTTCACCATCACTCCAGAAAGTTCCCTCATACCGCTTCCCCCATCACTCGCAGCTCCCTTCCACCTGCCAAGAGGCAAGGAGTTAGTTTGGCCTGTTCTGCATCATATAAATGCAGCATATGCCCCCTTAGTAAGGTTTCTTTTGCTCAGAGGCATGTTTTTGAGGTTTGTCCATATTGTTGCATCTCCGTTGTCCAATATATGGATATACTGCTGACTGTATATTCATTCTCCTATTGAGGGGAGTCTGGGCTTTTTCCAGTTTTTAGCTATTACTTATTTATTACGAATAAAGCTGCTGTGAACATTCTTGTAGAAATCTTTTTGTGGACACATGTTTTCATTTGTCTTAGGTAAATAGGAGTGGAACCTGTGTTTCGTTTTACAGGAAGCTCTCAGGTCCTCCTAGTGGCTGTCCGTTGTGCGCTGCCACCAGTGCTTGTGACAGTCTGGTGGCTCTGCATTCTCACCAGCATTTGGCGGTATCGGGCTTTTTCATCTTGGGCGTTCTGATGTGTGTCTAATAATATCTCCTTGTGGTTTTAGTTTAAATTCCCCCGATGGCTAATGATGTTGGACACATTGATGTCTTTGTTGGCCCTCTGTGTATCTTTTGTGAAATATCTGTTCAGATCTTTCGTCCCTTTTAAAATTTGATTGTTTTGCCTTTTTATTGTCAAGTTGTCAGAGTTCTTTAGATATTCTGGATACCAGACCTCTGTCACATACGTTTTGTAAATATTTTTTCCCAGTCTGTGGCTTGGCTTGTCTTTTGAGCAAATATTTTGAATTTTGATGAAGTCTGATTTATTTTTTTCATTTATGATTTTTGCCTTTTCTGTCCTTTCCAAGAAACCTTTGCCTACTGTCAAGTCATGAAGATCTTTTCCTATGTTTTCTTTGAAAGCTTTATAGTTTCAGCTTGTATGTTTAGCTCAGTGGTTCCTTCTCAGACTAATTCTGGTGTGTGGTATGAGCTATGAGTCACCTTAAGCTTCTCCCTAGGAATTCCTGCTCCACCATTTGTCGGAAAGATTTTTCTTCCATCACTGAATTGCTTTGGTGCCTAAAAACAGTCCTACAAGTGTGTGTCTGTTCCTGCTCTTTATTCTCTTTTGTTGGTCTGTTTATTAGCCTTTATGTCGGAAACATACTGTCTTGTTTCCTGACATTTTGTTTGTATACTGAGGTTTAAAGTCACATGATGTGTGAGCCCTTCAACTTTGTTCTTTTCCAAGACAGCCTCGGGTATTCTAGATCCTTTGCCTTTCTGACTTTAAAATCAGCTTGTCAGTGGCTACAAAAGAAGTCTGCTGGGCTTGTGATTGGGGTTGCATTGGACCTAGATGTCAGCTGGGTGAGAATTGGTATCTTAACATATAATGTTGAGTACTCCAGTCTGTGAACGTGGTATATCTCTCCATTTATGAAGATCTTCTTTAATTTCTCTTAGCAATACTCTGTGGGTTTGGGTATGGAGGTCTTACATCTTTTGTTAAATTTCGTCCTCATGTTTTGGTTTTTGAGAGTGTTGTAAATGGAATTTCTTCGTTTTCCTTCCCAGTTGTTGGCTAAGAGTGTATAAAAATATGGTTGATTCTTGTATTCTAACCTTGTGTCCTGTGACTTTGCTAAATTCATTCATTACTTTTAATAGGTGCTTAGCAGAGTCCATGAGCTTGCAGAGTAGTAGTTTGCTGTCTTCCTTTCTGGTCCTTGTGCCTTTGATGTCTTCTTCTTGCCTGTGGCCTTCTGTCAGCTTCCAGTCCAGAGTGAGGAGAGGGGCTGCCCTGCCCTGTTTACGGTCTTAAAGGAAAAGAGTTCAGTGTTAGGTCCACGACGAAGTGTGGTGCTAGCTGTGACATTTTTCGCAGAAGTCCTTTATGATGGAAGACGTTTCCTCTGATCCTTAGGGTTCTGAGTTTTTACTGTGAACAGGCAGTGAGTTTTCTCGTGCTGCTTCTGCATCTCTTGCATTGATACGATTTTCCTCTGCTTGAATTTTAATTGATTACCGCGGCCTCAGCGGGAGACTGGCAGTGCCTGCTGATGATCCGACCTTTTTCTAATAACTGTTTGCTTTTACCCTGGGAGGTGATTGTTCATGCTGTCCTCCCTCATTAAACCTCCCACCTCTGTGCCCCTCAGAGCTGATAGCCGCTCGCATGCCTCAAGGAGAAACGGCTGCTTTCAGCGTGGAACTCCCTGGTACTTCCTCCCTCAGAGGACCACCCCCCTCACCCCGATCTGTGCCATCTTGTCATCTCCCTCCTTTCAAATGGGGAAGAGGGGGGTACCTGTCTGTTGAAACCAGTCCTGCGGGGTCTCACGCCTTCCGGTTTCTCAGACGTCATCCTGTCGCTACTGCATTGTCTGTCTCTCCATCGGTGCCTCTAGTTGCTCATTTATCTCAAGACGGGCACTTTCTTTGGCCATATGTGTCCCGCACGTGACCATCCGTCCCTCCCCCGTCTCTGCATCGCCTCGTTACACAGCTCCTGCTGTCAGCTGCCAGAGTTCTCTGTCCACTTCCCCGCTCACCTCCCTTTCACATTTTGTTCTGCCTCCCCATCAGAATCTGTCGGGGTCTCCGGATGGCGTCCGTGTTACCACATTCAGTGTGCCAGCCAGCGTCAGACCCGATAGGGGGCAGTGTGCCCAGGCAGACACACTCCTGCCCTTGGAAACTGGGCCTGGGCGGGGGTGGGAGGGTCACCCTGCTGAGCCGGCCTCCGGGTTCCCAGGGATGACAGGACAGCGCTGCGTGAGAAGTGCAGGGTGCGATCCATCAGGGCCGTGTGCCTCCAAACCGTCTTCAGATCTTGAGGAGAGAGTGAGGTGACTCGGAGGTGGGAGCCTGAAGGGTGAGACGCCGGGCAGGATGGGCCTGAGCCTCGTGGGAGCAAGCGTGGCTGTGGAGATGGCCCTCCCTGCCCTTCCCAGCCATGGGCCCAGCCCCTCCCTGCCACGGGCCCAGCCCCTCCCAGCCCACGGGCCCAGCCCCTCCCAGCCATGGGCCCAGCCCCTCCCTGCCACGGGCCCAGCCCCTCCCAGCCCACGGGCCCTGCCCCTCCCAGCCATGGGCCCAGCCCCTCCCTGCCACGGGCCCTGCACGGGAGAAGGTGAGGATCTGGGCCCGAGGGAGGTTATCTTTACTGCACATCATTGCCGTTCTGGGTGGCGGTTGGTCTCTCCCGAGTCGTGTCGGCCTGATGTTGGAACACTGCCTGTGCAGGTGCTGGCCTCGAGTCAGCCGATGAAAACAGGCCGAGGCCGCGTCCCCTGTGCTGGAGGTCACGCGTGATTGTGCCCTTCAGTCCAGGGTCAGATCCTGGAAGGGGTTGGCAGCTCCCCTGAGATGCTGCGGGGCAGACAAGCTTCAGGCTTGCGTGGTTCTTTTTGAAGGGAGGTTAGTTTGTAGCTGCAGGCAAGAGAAGTGATTCTCATCTGTGTGAAAGCAGCTGTGATTAAATTACTGTGAGGAGCTTGGAATCACGCACTTGATCTTATTGCCTATTCCGTCTATGTAATGGCGGCATCTTAATTTTTTTCCACAAATATGAGTTGCGCCACTTTGGATATAACTCTTGGCTGACACCCAGTAGCTGGGCCCTGTGCTGAGCACGTAGGGCTGCCAGACCCACATTGAGATGACTGATACCACGCGCTTTCCTAGAACAGTTTGTGTCTTTCTACGGGGACCTGTAGAGCTCACTTGCTCACTGTAGTAGTTTGGTTTTGAAACTAACCTACGTGTGTTTTTAAGTTACACCATTAAGGTCAGCGACAGCTGAGTGGAAGGAAGCCTTTCGAATAGCCATGCACTTGGTCTGGTGTGCGGACTTGCACAGGAGCGTTCCTGTTCACGGTGGAGCTGCTCTTGAGGCTCCGGCTAGTCCGGCCTCCCAGGTGCCCTGGGCTCTGATCCATCTGGGTGTCTCTGTTCTCTGTGCTCCGCTCAGCTCCAGACAGAGTGTGGCCGCAGATCATTGTTAGGGTGGTGAACGGGTCTGTGCTTAACCCCGGCTCGGCGGTACTTCCCGGAGCTCAGGTCGAGACAGGCCGCGCATGAAAGTCATCTAGATTCTTGGCTCTGAGCTCTTCCCGCATTCCAGAATTCTCTTTGCCCCTCCGTCTGAACTTGCCCCAGGCAATTGCCAATGAAACCAAGGGGAGAGTAAGGAGAGAGTGCGGGTATGGGGGCCTCCCAGGAGATGGGGGTGAAGTAACAGCCGCGCAGGGTCCGCCGTGTCTGTTCTTGTCTGTGTGGGCTGCTGTGCACACAGTTCATTACCCACCGTCTTCTGAGCGGGGGTGGGGAGCAGGGAGTGAAGGGGGTCGAGGGCTGCCTGCGTGCTGGAGTCTGTAAGTCCCTCCTCACACCAGGGTGGCCGTGAGCCCCGTTTACAGGCAGGAAAGCAAGCTCTCCAGAGACGCAGTCATTCAGGGAACGCTTGGGGGCCCGTCATATGTCAGGTACAGTTGTAAGTGCCGGGGTTACAGCTGTGAGCCCGAAAATGAGGCCTCCGTCTGGGCGGGGCTCACATTCCAGTGAGCCAGGGAGCAGATGAAGGTGGTTCTGGGTGACCCCCCGGGGGGGCAGTGACAGGGTGCCACGTGTGGAATGGGGGGGCCTCTGAGGAGTGGGTCCTCCTTGCGGAGTGCAGGGCGACCTGCCGGCGGCTTGTCCAGGCCTCATAAGCAGCGAGCTTGACCCGCTCTCTTGGCCCCAGAGCTTGCAGTGGGGAGCCCGCCCGTAGACACGTGTTTGCGCACACGAGCGCGTTGTGCCTGTTGACAGGGATACACACAGATGTGGGGTTTTTTCCTCCTTTCAGCTGACACTGAAGATGTGTGCATCGTGGAAAGATTGTTCTCAAGCAGCTTAGTGGCCATCGTCAGCCTCAAAGCCCCCCGGAAGCTGAAGGTTTGCCACTTTAAGAAGGGGACCGAGATCTGCAACTACAGCTACTCCAACACCATCCTGGCTGTGAAGCTGAACAGGCAGGTGGGCCGCGCTCTCACCCCACTCAGCTGCCGGGGCCTCTGGCCTGTGTCTCCGAGTTCTCAGTGGCGCCCCTCGGACACAGCCGACCGTCCCCAGGCGGCGTTTCTGGTCCCTCTGGCCATGCTTCTGCTCACCTGACCCCCCACCTGGACTCAACTCTGTTTTCTCGTCTCAGCAATTTTGCTCAGATAGCCCCATTCCTGACGATTCCCTGGCCTCTGCCGTTTGCTTTACTCATCCCTCAAGACATGAACCTTCTTTTGCTTTTTATAAATGTTACTTTTTTAAAAAATCTGTGAGCATCTTTATCTTTTTTTTTTTTTTTTTTTTCCCACCTCTTATGGCTTGCAGGATCTTAGTTCCCCTGACCAGGGACTGAACCCGGGCCCTGGCAGTTGAAAGCACTGTGTCCTAACCACTGGACGGCCAGGGAATTCCCGATCCCTTTAACTGTTAATTTAACTTTTAAGATGAAGGATTTATTACTTTTTTGTGTCTCTCCCAAAACCCACAAGAATGTCTGGCCCGGAGTGTAGACCTGGTGGCTGGCCCTTGAGTTTATTCCATGAGATGGTCACATGGCTTTGGCTTACAAAGTACAGCCTTGTCCTTAAGGGCTGTCACCACGTTCTGTCAACAACCAGTTCTGTGCAGGGAATGCTTGTTACGTGGCCTCGGGTGGCCCATGCGTGACTAAAATGGACACCCCTGACGTGGCTGAAGCTGGGTCTGTTGACAGGAGGTTGGTTAAAATGGTAAATTACAAAGTGAACACGTTGGACTCATCCCCTCGGTGCGTCAGCTCCGCATCCCTCTTCCTTAAAATGGAGCGAGAACTTCGACACCTGCAAAATGGTCTGCGGGGAGGATTTTACACTTTTTTAAAAGCCCTAGTTTTTACTTTCATCCTGCCGTGCCTCATTCAGCATCGGTTTTGGAAACCTTCACCAGACCTGTCCCAGGCTCTAGACTGGTTTTCGTGAGGGGAGGGCCGAGAGCGCAACAAGAGCGAACCATGTCTTTCTTAGCTGGAGACTAGTTTCTATAAGGTTGGATTAAATCGTGCAGTTAGAAGTCCTGGTAGAGCCGGCGGAAGCAGTTGTGGGTACAGACGCCACCCTGGGCGAGCGGGGACTGTGCCATGAGCACCCAGGGCAAGGGTTCCGGAAGGGACACGGCGTCTTGGTGCAGGAGTCCGCTAACTGGAGGTCGGGAGCGAGCGTCGTACCGGCTCTGCCTCACATTTGGTTTTCCGTGTTTTGCTGTGTCTTTTCCAGAGGCTGATCGTGTGCCTGGAGGAGTCTCTGTACATACACAACATCCGGGACATGAAGGTGCTGCACACCATCCGGGAGACGCCCCCGAACCCCGCAGGTGAGCACGTGGGGACCAGACAGTCTGCCTTTCTAAGAGCTGTCAGTGAGAGGGATTTTCTTCTGTTTTTAGGTTCCACAGATTTTAAAAGTATTGATCTTAAAGCAAGCTACCGTCCTTCTGGCTCTGGTCTTGTGACCACATAAATTGTTGGTTCGGTCAGCCTCCAATTTTGAGGTTTCTAACCAGTTCCAACCAAAGGGCTTTAGTCTGTTTTTACAGTCCTGCTGTCACCTACGGTGGCAGTTTGGGGCGTGTGGAACTTAAAACCCAGTGATACGGCGACCAAGGTCGCGTCAGAGCTCCCCTTGATTTCTGTGTTCTTGCTAAGTGACGAGTTCTGGTGACACTTGGAGGATCTGACCCGCGTTTGTTCCTCGTGTGTTGCTCGCAGGCCTGTGTGCGCTGTCGATCAACAACGACAACTGTTACCTGGCGTATCCAGGCAGCGCGACCATCGGGGAGGTGCAGGTCTTCGACACCATCAACCTGGTGAGGGTCTTTGGTCCTTGGAGAGCTCTTTACAGCACCCCTGCTTCCTAAGAGGAGGGCCAAGGGGCCTCTGCCCTCCTCGTTTCCTGGGCATCGTTTCCACTGCCACCCTCTCCGTCGCCAAGCAGGTCCGAGTCATCCTGCCTCCGGACGTGTTCCTGTCCCCGCGGTGCTGCACGCCTAGTGGCACAGTGCTAGAAACAATGGAGAAAACCGTAAAACTCCACGGAGACATTGCTTTGCTTATTTTTAAAAGGTTTTGAGCAGCATTTCCTTGGACCCCTCACCCCTGGTTAATCAGGGGGATTTGGCGTCTGTGTTAACCGTGCTGGTAGTAACAGCCGGTGGGCAGCGCAGGGCACGGTAGTCATGGTGTCTCTTTACCCTTCCTTCCAGAGAGCTGCAAACATGATCCCGGCTCACGACAGCCCTTTAGCCGCACTGGCCTTCGACGCCAGCGGAACCAAGCTCGCCACTGCTTCCGAGAAGGTAAGGCTGCTGCAGCCCTGTGGAAAACTGGGTCACCTCTGTTCACACAGTTAGTTTGCTAACCAGCAAAGCAGTTTTGTACCAGCTAGCTCACATCCAGGCACAGTCCACGGCCTGGAGGGCGGGTGCGGGGAGAGACAAGGCAGGGCTCCACGGCCGCACTCGCCTCGGTGGAGCACGTGTCACGGCTGTACGTGTTCAGCTGTCATTTACTTAGCCATCCTTCTGGGATGGTTTAGTGTTTCCAGTATTTCAGCTGTATTAATATATATTTATAGTAGTAATTTTTTTTTTTTTTTTTTTGCGGTACACGGGCCTCTCACTGCTGTGGCCTCTCCCGTTGCGGAGCACAGCCTCCGGACGCGCAGGCTCAGCGGCCATGGCTCACGGGCCCAGCCGCTCCGCGGCATGTGGGATCTTCCCAGACCGGGGCACGAACCCGCATCCCCTGCATTGGCAGGCGGACTCTCAACCACTGCGCCACCAGGGAAGCCCTATAGTAGTAATTTGAATATAGATAGAGTATGTAAGTCTTAACGTATAAACTTTTCATGGTCACCTCTAAACATTAACATGAGTTTCCAGTGAGAAGGATTTTGGGGTAAGGGGACGTGGCCCTTTTTAAGCTCCCTGCACGGAGGACAAAACGGCTTGGGCATCCCTTCCGTGTGCCCCCTTCTCTTGGCCCCGTGACCCTGGTGGGCCCTTGTCCTCTCCCAGCTCAGCTGCTGTGTCTTCTCCCTTCTCTGCCTGCTCGACGTTCTCCTGGCTCATTGCTCTCTTCTCAGTGCCCACTGCCTAGTTTACTTTGATGCTTTCTCACTGAAAACCTAAAGGAGCCCCCTCCTAAGTCACCTCTCCCCTGGAACCAGCCACCCAAACGAGGTACATAAACGTCGGCTTGCTTCTCTGCCTTTCCCGCGTGGGTCTGGACCCTCACACCCACTTTCTGTGATAACGATGCTACTGTTTATGGGTCACTCACTAGACCCTTGATGTTCATTTACCTCATTGACCCCCTTGGTAAGGTAAACCTTTCCCTACTTCATATTGAGGGCTCAGAGAGGTTAAGTCGTCGGTCCAGGGTCACCCAGCTGGGCAGCGACAAAGGAACTGGACTCCAAGCCTGACTGTTCTGAACACTGTGCTGGGTAATCACAGCGTCACCTTGTCCTTTTCTTCTCCCCTGGGAGCATCACGACAGCCACGAAACTCTGTTATCCCTTGATTAATCAGTCTTAATCTTTATGACCTTTTATTAGGTATTAAGAGGCCTTAAAGCACTTCATGGGATTTCAAGGCTAGTAAAAATAGAACATTTTTTTTCTGGGATTTAAAGAGCAAACGCTTAATTTCACAAATTGCAGTTTGTGACCTTAGACCACCAGTGGCCTTCTCGGCACTGCTGTGTACTAGGTGCTGGGGCTTCGCCGAGGAGTGTGGCTTAATCCTGTTTTCGAGGAACTGCACAGGCTGTGACCCCCAGCTCTTAATTAGTCTTACACAGTAGGTATGCCGTTAAGAACATATCTAAATCTAAAAGTTTAGGCTGCAAAGGACAAAACCTTTGCCATGGTTATTTTTGGATAACCAAAAGTACAAACTTGGCGTCCTTCTGTCCAGAGAATCATTGTCTTTATTAATATTTTCCAAAAGGGGCCCATTTTATCTCCGGCATGGTCTCTGGTGGCTGCGCAGCGTCCTGTTATATGAATTTACCACAGTTTATTTAACAGTTCCTGATGCTGTACATTTGGGTTGGTCATAGGTTGGGGTTTTTGTTTTCCTGTTTATAAACATGTCAGGTAATCTCAGTGCCTCTTAAATTTAACAGCTCGAACCTTCTAAAATTTGTACAGTATGAGGTTAAACGTCTAATAACTCTCCTACCCCAGAGATTCGAGATGCTGCCTGTTTTAAGGTGTTTCCATTCTGCTCTGTCAGACTGTCTCTGTGTTAGTCTGTTACTGTAGCTTGTAGTTTTCTTTTAATATTTAGATGTTGAAAGTACCACTCATTTTCACGTACTTGGCTGTCCTGTCTCACCAACTTACCCAGATGCCCAGGTCCTGCCCCGCATCCACACAAGCCCTGGGAATTTGGGGGGAGGGGTGGGGAGATCTGCATGTTAACAGCATTTCATTCCCCTGCCCGATGTGATGTGCTGCAGCTCCCCGTTTAGTCAGATTTTCTTCTGTCCTGGTTGTAGACCTTTTCTTGGTGTAGGTCTTCCATTTTGTAAGTTTGGCTTCATTCCTTTTTAGGCAATTAAGTAACATTTCCAGGTATTCAGTTGCTAATCAGCGCTTGATCAGTGGCTCCACTTAAAAGAGGGGCCTCCGGGCTTCCCTGGTGGCGCAGTGGTTGAGAGTCCGCCTGCCGATGCAGGGGACACGGGTTCGTGCCCCGGTCCGGGAAGATCCCATGTGCCGCAGAGCGGCTGGGCCCATGAGCCATGGCCGCTGAGCCTGCGCGTCCGGAGCCTGTGCTCCACAACGGGAGAGGCCACAACAGTGAGAGGCCCGCGTACCGCAAAAAAAAAAAAAAAAAAAAGAGGGGCCTCCAAGTAATGCTTAAGGGTATTTTTGTTTTCTTTGTTTTTGGGGGGTTTTTTTGGCCACACCACGCAGCTTGTGGGATCTTAGTTCCCTGACCAGGGCTCGAACTCAGGTCCACGGCAGTGAAAGCTCCGAGTCTTAACTGCTGGACTGCCAGGGAATTCCCAGGGTGGATTTTTAATAGTTTAAACCTCAGATGGCTTAGGGAAAATAGAACTATTGTATTCCAGCTTTGACTTCAAGGCCCTTAGTGTTTAGAAGAAGTAGTGAGTTAAAGTGGGTTGACGTCATATTATCACGTGAACAGTGGAGCAGGGCGTGCTCTGGTGAGGGCCTGTCAAGTGTGAAGGGGGTGCAGGGGCCCCCGAGGCCCCCTGGCCCAGGGCAGCTGTCATCACTCCGTCCACTAAGGTCTGATGTGCAGGAAATACAAACCTGATGCTACCCAGCTAAAATTCCTTTTTCTTTCCTTCTTTCCCGATCACAGGGGACCGTGATTAGGGTATTTTCCATTCCAGAAGGACAAAAGCTCTTCGAGTTCCGGAGAGGAGTGAAGAGGTAAAGAGCGTAAAGCTCCAAAGCGGATTCCGCAGCGTCAGCTCAGAGTTCACGCTCACGCTCTCGTGGAAACTCAGACCCTGGGGTCCCAGTTCAGTGACCAGCCGCTTCAGCCCAGCTGAGTGGTCACGCGGGGTTTGGAAGTCTTGTTGTGGGAGGCTAGAGGGACATTTTTATCAGAGCAAACTGGGTTTTGTTTGTCCGTGATTCCCCCGAACGCAGAGCGGTGGCCGGATGGCCCGGGGTTGTGGAAGGATGAGCTCGCCCAGGCGGGCGGGGCGAGTGCAGCCGGGGGCTCCTGACCTGGTCAGCAGCTCTCCTCCCCTCAGGCTCTGCTCGGAAACCTGTAACCAGCGCCCCCGGCTCCCCAGCACTCCGGCAGATAGCTTTGGCCCTTATAGTAGTTTCCTTCTTTCTAAAGAAACACCAAGCCACAGTCACCGCACGGCGCTCCGTCCGCTTCCCCATCTGCAGTACCGGTCTCCTCAGACCGGGGAACACCCTTCTCCGGGTCCCTCCCACTGGCGATGCTTGGCCTTCAGTGCCACACACAGCAGGGCCGGCCTCTCCCCGTGCGGCCCCACCCGGGTCACCATCCAGCCTCGCGCTCGCCTTGGGCTCTGCTCTTGTCCCTGGGCTCTATCCTTCAGACTTGAGCCCCGCCTGTCGTTCTTTGAAGATGGGAGTATCGTGGGAGCTGTTTGGAGCCTCTCAGGGTCGTCTTCTTGCCCCTGGGATTGGCTCCAGACCCCGAAAGGCCTTGGATTTCAAGGCCTCCCAGCATCCTTCCTTTCCAGCTGTGGTTGGTTTCCCTTCCCCGTCGCTCCCAGCTCCTCAGGAGAGGAACCTCTGTCTCCATGGAGGTCATGGCTGTTACCTGCCGACTCCTTAACCTCTGGGTCTGTTGAGTGTCCCTGGGGAGGCCTTTCCCGACCTCCCGCGGAAATAGCATTTCCCTCCGAGCTCCTGTAGCACCTTCCACTAAACTTCTCAGTCCCTTGCTTGCGGTGAATTGAGTTCCTGCTCACACCTCCCTCCGGGCTCCACTGAGGCAAAAATCATATCCTGAGCCTTAGCACAACGCCAGGTGCGTCGTGAGCTCTCGTAAATATGTATTGAATTGAGTAAAGCCCTTGACTGTTGACAGGGCTGAATACATCTTGCATTTCTAGGGTTACGAGGAAATGTAGGTTTGTTTGGTGGCTTTGGGATTTTAACAGGTAAACTGTAGAGTCTTAAGTTTATCGAAAGTTTGCCTTTAAACATTATCAATGTTGCCAGTTTACCCTCTTCCGTGTTAAGAGTTGCTATATCTCAATTATTGGGTTCTTTTACTAAGCTTAGTGCTGTAAAGCCAGCCTCATTCAGCTAAAAATGGTTTAGTGAAGTCCTGATTCCCTTAGGTACGTGAAATCTCAAAGAGTTAACCACATAAGGATCTATTAAAGGGTTACTCGTACTTGATGTCACCTTTCAGACATTCTGCTTCCTTGAACACATGTTTTGAGGGGGTGACTAGAAAGGAATAAGAAAGATACCAGTAGCCCCACATGTGCCTGTCACGGGGCCCTTCCTTCGCTGTGACTTTCGTGAAGTCCCCGGGGGCACTGCTGGTTGCACTCTGTGCCCAGAAAACAGTGTGACTCGGGCCTCCCTCGCCCCAGGTGTGTGAGCATCTGCTCCCTGGCCTTCAGCACGGACGGCGTGTTTCTGTCCACCTCCAGCAACACGGAGACTGTGCACATCTTCAAGCTCGAGACTGTGAAAGAAAAGTGAGTCTCAGAGGTGCATTTGTTCAGGTAACGCAGAGCGGTTCGTCCGCCGACTGGGTGGACACGTGAGCGCTGTCCTGCTGGCTCCGGGTTGAGCAGCGCCACGTCCGGGCTCAGCAGCGGGGCAGGTGGAGTATGGAATGCATGGTGGGCGGCCCGTGAGGCCCCGAGGGCGGTCCCCTCAGCGCCTCTTCCCACAGCCCTTCTGAGAGGGCTGCCCTGGGAGGGCTGCTTGCCCCCCTGCTGCACAGAGGCTGTTTCCATTTGTGAAGCGGTTGGTTTGAATTACGTATTGCTGCAGTGGGCGTGCACGGCAGCGGGTGTGGTCCTTACCTTTTCTCTTACACTTGATGACCGTGCAGTAGGATCAGTCTTGTTTGTTTATAGTGTGTCTTACCCTAAGGAACGTTTGGGATGACTTACAAGCATACATACACGATGGATAGCAGCAGAGATGGGCTACGGCTTAGGATGACTTACAAGCATGCATACACGGTGGATAACAGCAGAGATGGGCTACGGGAAAGTGGCAGCTGGGGTTTGTGTGGCTGAGGTTTTTGGAGACTCCCCGTTAGAAAGATTGGGGCGGGGGACTCTGGATTTGGCCCTCGTGTCCTCACATAGGCTACAGAGCAGGGAGTTAATCGTTTGCCATCATCTAAGGTGGCCACTAGGGAGGGGCCTCAGGGCCCCTCGGAGGACACGCTCTGTAATGTCCCCAGGGTCCCGAGAGGTCATCGCTTCCTGTGCCCCCTCTTCCCTGAAGTCTGGGAAATTTCTCTTGAGTTTGGGGGTTGATCCTTGCCTCGGTGAGACTGGGACGTGGTCGTTCTCAGTGAAGGGCCCAGCCTTGTATGCCTGACAGCGTTTCCTCCTTCCAGGCCTCAGGAGGAGCCCACCACCTGGACCGGCTACTTCGGGAAGGTGCTCATGGCGTCCACCAGCTACTTGCCCTCCCAAGTGACAGAAATGTTCAACCAGGGCAGAGCCTTTGCCACAGTCCGCCTGCCTTTCTGTGGCCACAAGAACATCTGTGCGCTGGCCACGTGAGTAGAGTGGGCGCCGCCTCTGGGCCCACCCCCATCCCCCGCGCATGCAGCTGGGAGCCAGGTCGCGGGGCGCCGGGGACTGTGGCGGTGTGGCGCCAGGATAACCTGCAAACCTAGACCTTGGATTTAGGCAAGAGTCACAGGAGTGGGGGCGGATCGTGAGGTGGGCCTGTGCTGTTTGTGGACCCTGGTGCTGTCTCTGCGGTGTCTGAGCCTCACATCTTCCTCTTTCTGTTCTTGTTGAGAATGTTTAGAAAAACATCATTAGGTCAAGACCACGTGAGAGCGCCGGTATTTAACCCTTGGTCCTCCAGCGCCAGCGCCTCACGAGGTTCAAGGCCCTCGTGTAGCCGAGTCAGCTGCAGGCTGCACAGGGCCTCTCTGAGCCTCACTGTGATAGTCCCAGTACAGCCACGCAAGAAAAGACTGGGGCTTCCCTGGTGGCGCAGCGGTTGAGAGTCCGCCTGCCGATGCAGGGGACACGGGTTCGTGCCCCGGTCCGGGAGGATCCCACATGCCGCGGAGCGGCTGGGCCCATGAGCCATGGCCGCTGAGCCTGCGCGTCCGGAGCCTGTGCTCCGCAACGGGAGAGGCCGCAACAGTGAGAGGCCCGCGTACCGCAAAAAAAAAAAAAAAAAAGATTGTCTTGAAAATTCAGTGAGAGCACATCTGCACGATTCCATGGATCTCAGAAACATTCTTCTACATCGTTTTTATCCACTTTGCATCGTTGAAATGTTTATGAAAATATCTACCGTTAGTAATCACAGAAACCACGAAACTGATTTTGTTTCCACCTGTTCTCCTGTGGGCCTCAGTGTTTATTCACACCAAGTTCCCCCTGGCCTTGGTGTTACGGCCTCAGGTAGCACAGCAGAAGCGATCCTTATTCTCTTACACGTGGACAGTATGTTGAGTTCATGAAACTAAATCTGCCCGTTTGGGGCAGGGGGGTTCTTCCCCGGCCAGGCTAAAAGCTGCTGGTTTAATGAGAACTTTGTGAAAGTTTCAGGCTTAGAATTCGGTTGCTTTTTATTCTCACTAGAATCCAGAAGATTCCCCGATTGCTGGTGGGAGCCTCGGACGGGTACTTATACATGTACAACCTGGACCCCCAGGAGGGAGGAGAGTGCACCTTGATGAAGCAGCACAAGTGAGTTGGCTACACCGCGGCCACACCTCCTCCAAGTGGTCAGGCTGCTGCTGGGCGCCTGTTGTGGGTTTGCTCATTTCCCCAGAAGCCGGGGATGCAAAGGGACGTGTCCCAGCGCAGCCGCCTGTGCTGCGTGGGAGCTTCGCTCTGCCAGACGGAATTCCATGGGGGTACGGAGCCCGCTCTCCACGGCTCTGCCCGTTTCCAGCTCAGTAGCCAGGCAGAGACAGGAGCGGCCGGTGCGCACTGTCCTCCCTGTGGAGGGGCCTGTGGGCCTCTTCCTTGGAACCGGGTCCACTAGGGATGCAGCTCAGCACTGCGCACAGCAGGGATGGCCCCAGGGTGCGTCCACAACGCAGGGCACGTTCTCTGAGAGCCTGCTGTCTCACTGAGATGCAGCTTTTCTCTTTGAAAAGAAGGAATTAATATGAGTCAGTTGGAAGGTAGTGCAGTTGGATTTTCTGTTTTTGCTTTTTTTCTTAAACAGTGATACCGTAATACCCTTACAGTCAGGGTGAACGTGGGGGTGATTTTGTTTTTTCCATAGTGTATTCTGTTTATGTTCAGTCTTTAAAAATGCGATGAGATTGCCTTCCTAGGTACAGCTTTTTTCATCAGACTCAGCGTGTACAAATGCCCGTGAACAGACTCGCGGGGGTCACTCCACGGTCAGCGCAGTGTGACGAGCGCATGCGTGTTCCTCCCGCGAGGGGCCTTTGCCTTGTGGCCGCAGGTCCATCCCAGCTGGCCCACGGGCTGTGTTGTCCTCGTGCCCCTGACTGTCCCTGCTGTCATTTTTTCTCTCCCCTTCCAGGTTGGACGGCAGCATGGAGACGACCAACGAGATCCTAGACTCCACGTCCCACGACTGCCCCTTGGTGACGCAGACGTACAGCACGGCCGTGGCCAAGGCTCCTCACGTGCCTTCGTCCCCAACGGCACTGGGTAAGGGCTGCGGACGGGCCTGGAAGGCAGATCAGGCCAGGCCCGTGGGTCTCGTGCTTCCTGCTCTCGCTCTCACCAGGGCTGCCCGCCTGCCTCTTGCCACGGGGACAGGGCAGGGGCGGGGGCAGGGGCGCTGAGACAGGCCAGCTGTTATAAAGTGCGGTTGTCAAGGCCTCGCGAGGCTGAGTTCGTTTTCTCCATCTTTGAAGAAGCGGCAGTCCTCGTGGTTTTGGGTGCACATGGATTGTTCCCTGCTTGCCGCCCCTCAGCTGAAAAGCTGCCCTGCACCCTCAGTCCTTACCCTCCCGGCTGCGGAATCACTCAGCAGGCAGGCCCAGCTGGGAGGCGGGCAGGACGGAGCGGGGAGGCCCTTGGGCAGACACGCACAGCGGAGACCGGGGCGCCCTGTGAGCCGTCTCCCCCCAGGCCCACCGGGACCTCACCCGGATGGTGCTGTGGTTGCTCACGCCGCGACGTCCTTGCTCACTGTTTTACTCTTAGAGATGAAGGCCTCTTACGGTTAGGGGAGGCTGTGTCCCTGTCGCTGTCCTCAGCATCCCCCCGCTCACCAAGGCTGGTTTGCAGCCTGTGCACCAGGGCCCTGTTACCATGCCCGCTCCTTTCTGGCCTTCGTGGGTCTTGGAAGGTCAGCGACTTCCTCTTGAGGTGCCTGAGGCTGTAGGGAGCTTGCTGGTCAGGGGAGAGGCAAGAATTCCAAGCCCCGTGGGCTCTGAGCTCCCCACTGGCCCAGGTCCCGCCTCGGGTGTGGCCTCAAGGTCTCCCGCCCGTGGCCCGGCCTGAAGCGCCCGCTCTCTCCGCAGCCTACACAGACGAGCTGGGCGCGGTGGGCGGCGCAGGCCTGGAGGACGAGGCCCGCGCCCTGCGGCTGGAGGACGACAGCGAGCAGCCTCCCATGATCCTCCGGACAGACTGACCGTGACCTGTGAGAACGCTGGCTGACAGAGGACTTTGCGTCATGCTGCTATGAACTTTGACCTGAGTTGGGGGAGAGAATGGCAGAGACTTCAAGAGGAAAAAAAGATTGTAGCTGTAGTCTCGCTCCATACTGTCGAGAAATACATTGGTTTCACTTCAGTGGCTTTTAATCCTGCTTATGAATTTCAGCTTTTTGTTGGTTTTCTCATTTTGCCAAAATTAACTGTTTGGTGAAGCCCTTGAAACCGCCTTGCTTTGCATGTATTAATGTGCCGATCCAGCCTGGGAGAGCCACTTCCTAACCACCTGCAGGCGTTTGGGTTTTCAATCTGTACAGACTGAGGAGCGGCCCCGAGAAGGCAGCAGCGACCGGAGCGGGTCCGGCGGGGCCGGGTGGCGACCTGGAGGGGGTCCCCTCTCCCTAGAGCCCCTCCGGGACCGTTTTCCCCGTTTTATTTTGTTAATTAAATTCTTTCCAAATTGGATTTTTCTGGGGTTTCTTCTGCGGTGGATTTTTGTTTCTGGTCTTGTTTTCCACGTGGGTGTTAGAAGAGAGAGGTTCTTCCCAACATTGAAAACCTTTTTCTCTGATAGCACGTGAGCTTGAAAGACCGCCAAGGAGCAACAGAGTGAGGGAAGGCCACGTAGGTAAATCATCTGGTCTTTGCTGTGATCTTCCTGTTGGACAACTGTGTGTGTGTTTTTTTGTTTTGTTTTTTTTTTTGCGGTACGCGGGCCTCTCACTGTTGTGGCCTCTCCCGTAGCGGAGCACAGTCTCCGGACGCGCAGCCTCAGCGGCCATGGCTCACGGGCCTAGCCGCTCCATGGCATGTGGGATCCTCCCAGACCGGGGCACGAACCCGTGTCCCCTGCATCGGCAGGTGGGCTCTCAACCACTGCGCCACCAGGGAAGCCCCATGTGTGTGTTTTTGTGTTTGTTTTTTTAAGGAACATTTGTAGCTGCTTCTTTGCCCATAAAGCACAGAATTCAAATGTGATAGGCACCTGAATTGTGCTCTTAGCTCGAGCTCCATTGTCTGGGGGGGGGTCCTTCCTACCTGTGTCAGGAGGAGGTGAGAGGAAGCTGGCTGGAGACATCTTGCTTACAGGGTGACCTGGGCCTATCTGTTTTCGTCTTCAAAATTGATCAGCAAAAGTGATGAGAGATTGTGGTCACAAGCTCAGTGTTTGCCTGGCTTCCCTTCTCATTCTCATAGAATTTAAACAACCTCAAATACCTCGAACTCTGCATTCCAAACCAAGACACGTAGTAGTTAAAGTTTTGAGGGATTTTAAGAGGAGTTGGCGGCATAAAAGTGGGTTCTGGCTTTTTGGGGACGGTGATGGTTAAGGCTGGAAGCGGAAAAGCGACAGTGTCTGCCTTCCCTCTTTGAACAGAGGAAGGGTCTGCGGTGTCTGTTCCGGGTTGTGTGTGTACCTGGGTTGTGGCGGTCGAGTGGCTCGTGACGGGGAAGCAGTTGTCAAACTGACTGCCCCCGTCCAGTGCCCAGCTCCGAGGTCAGTCCCCGAGCGTCAGGCTGTTGTCGAGTGGTTGGCCCGGTGGCGGGGTGCCCGGGGCGCATGTGACCGCAGCAGAAATCTGCAGCAACGCTCGTTGTGGCAGCGATGTGAAGTGCTACGTTAGAGGAGAAGGTGGGAACACAGTCAGCTTTCCCCCAGAGCCTCTGTGCATCTGCCCTGGATCCCTGACAAAACAGGAAGCCCCGGCGATGGGTCTGGTACCCGGGCCCCTGCTGAGCCCTGAGCGAGGACAGAGGGGCCCGGCGGCCCTGTCCACCCGGCCGTGCCTGGAGCTCCCTCCCTCTCTGTCTCTTGAAGCAGGCTCGGCGTCCAGCTCCTTAGTGTCGGGGTGTCCGTGGCTGCTGTGTTGCCCAGGAAGAGAGCAGCCTCCCTGTCAACTGGTCCCGGCCCTGCTGGTCGACTCCACGCTTGGGGTGATTGGGGGAATCAGATCTGCTTCGCCAGGTTTCTCTTGTGAAAGGCACGTGGTTTCGTCGTTCTTTGGGGTCAGTCATCCCAGCAGACGGGGTCAGCGTCAGTTCCCCCCGCCGTGGGGCCCAGCTGGCCCAGGCACTGTCTTCTCGGACATGAGAGCTCTTTGCTCGCCCGGGTCACTGTGACCTGCGCGCCGCCGAGAGGGGGTCCGAGGATTCTTGGTTGAGAAGAACTGAAAGGATGGGTGGGTGTTTGCTGACCAGCCTCTGGAGGGGTGAGCGCCCCTGCACTTCCCTTTGCCTTTTCCGTTGCCCAAGCATATCCCTTCCTCTGCTCCACGTGGGTCTGAGTCCCAGCGTCACCGGCCTGAGGCCCCTGCAGGAGACTTGGACAGGAAGGCCAGAGGCCGCTGACTGGTCGACAGCAGGACTCTGCCAGGACGAGGGGGGACTCAGCCAGACCCAGCAGAACACGTGTCCTGGGTGGCTGAACCCCCAAACTACACACCAGTGTTAATTTTTCATGTCATAGTTTTCCAAACTTAAGATTACTTGTCACTGCCGGGAAACTTCATGGACTTGGCGTGCATCGGGACCAGTTCTTTTGTACTTTCTAAATGATGGGGCCAAGCGGCAGCTTGAACCTGGAGGTAAGGACTGAATTCAGCCCCCGATTCTACCACTGCTGGCGGTGGCACCTGGAGCCTCGGGCTCTGGACTGGACAGCGGGAGCCGTCCCTGCCTCACGGCTCTCGCGACGTGTAACTCGAAGTGGGCGCCCAGCCAGCATTGAAACAGAAACCCGTCTTACGGAACTGAACGCATCGTTTTCCTTCAGCTCTGGTTCCTGAGCACAAAGCCGGTGGGAATCGGTATAAACCACTTCCGCACACCAGGTTCTGTGTGGTTCCCTTTCATCCCCTGACGCCCAGAGCAGTGGGTGGACATGGGCATCGGTCTGGAGACTTGCCAAGTCTCGGACGCCAGCACCACCCATGTGGCTACGGTTCACCACCAGGCCCTGGGGCCTGCGCTCTCGTCCCAGCACAAACCCCCTTCCGGCCGAGACAGGACATGAACTCCTGCCTTCCTGGTGTCGCCTGGAGCGTCCAGCCCTGCCCTCTGTCAGGGCTCGCAGCCCAGGAGTGGGCGACCGAGCTCTGCCTGTTCACGGGTTCATTTGGGGAGGAGAGAAGAGAGAGAATCTGGTCTCCCCCACGGCCAGCAGTGACCACGTGCTGAAAAGACGAGAAGTGCCCAGGTCCCTGCTTAGCAAAGGAGCACAGGACGGCCAGCAATGGGGTCATCTTCCCGGCCTGTTGCCAGCCAGCAGCTGCTGTTCCAGTGATGCGCTGGCGCGGGGCTGCCCGTGAGCCATGCTCGGGGGTGGTGTTTGTCCCCCAACCCCCCCAAAAAATCTCTGTAGGTCCTCTTTTGCATGCAGGGAATGACGGGATCTCTGGTTTTAAATGTCCATGTGAAACCGTAGCTAGCACAGCTGAGAATCCAAATACGTTATTTTACAAGTGTACTTAATCATTCTTAAACTCCAGGTGGGTGGGCTGAAAACTTGGGCTTGGGTTTGGTGTCAGAAATGTGAAAACAAAGTGCACGCAAGCCACTGGCATTTGGTTTGGGGGGCGCTTTGCACAGGGGTCTCTTCGTGAGTAACTTATTTCTTACTGAAAATGCGTAATGATTGCTGATAGCCAAGCAGACAGATTTCACTGCTGTGTATTCTAGTTCTTACCCAGGTCAAAATCCTTGGCCCGTGTTGTACCTTTTTATTCTGTGGATTTTGTGAAGCACAAAAAACATTGGATTTGGAGGCGTGACCAGCCCTTAGCCTTCCCTAAGGTATCTGACCAGAAAAGTCTTTAATTTGGGAGAATTAAATCTTTTTGAAGCTCCGAGTTTAAAGAGACTGTTTTGATTCCTCAGCCCTGTATTTTCCTTCTTTACTGAGACGTAATTTAATTATTCCTTCTTACGTTTCCCTTATCGGGAGCCTGTCGTATGCACTGCCAGTATGCATGGGGGGAGGGCGGGGTGTGTCTGTATGTGTGTGATTGTACGTGTCTACGCCGTGGTTGTGCTTACTGGTAACATTTCATACCACATTGGACCAGAAGCCCCATTAATGCTGGTAGCATTTTATAACTGCATTAAGAAATTAAAACCTAGGACTCCCCTGGTGGCACAGTGGTTAAGACCCCGCGCTCCCAATGCAGGGGGACCGGGTTCAATCCCTGCTCAGGAAACTTTAGATCCCACATGCATGCCATAACTAAGAGTTCGCATGCCACAACTAAGACCCGGTGCGACCAAATAAATAAATAAATAAATATTTTTTTTAAAAAAAGGCAAGAATGACTTGACTGTCATTCTTGGCTTTCAAAAAAAAAAACACCTGTGTTGTTTGTTTTCATCGATTCATTGCCTACTCACAGGCCATACGGTTCATTTGTACCATATTTAAATGCACTGTCACTCTACTTAGAATATTATAGCGAAACAGCAGGATCCTGCAGCCCAGCTGAGATCTTACAAAGCTGTGCGTCCAGAATTGATTTTCGTCCTTTGCGAAATAGGTTATACGCTTCTTTCTACTGGAATTCTTGGCCTTATCTGAAAGATGAGAAGAAAAAACCCGAGTCTCACAGGACGGTGGGATTAAGCAGGTATGTGCTCCTGGTGTCCCTGAGGCAGCGTGACTGTTGGTGGAGATCATTAGCCTGTGAGTGATGGGGCGGAGACAAGATGAACCCGCTCTGCTCACGTCTGTTCTGATTAAAAGGGCTGGTTTGGTGGCTTCCTTTAGGAGTACATCCTTCTTTTTTTTTTTATTGTGGCCGTGCTGTGTGGCTTGCAGGAGCTTAGTTCCCCGAACAGGGATTGAGCCCGGGCCCCGGCAGTGGAAGCGCGGAGTCCTGACCACTGGACCACCAGGGAAGTCCCTGGAGCAGACCCTTCTGTCACTGAATTGCTGTGTCACAAATCTCCCTCCGGGTTGGAGAATCCATTCCTTTTATATCAAAACCAAGAAACGTGTTGTGTCTGTGCTACTGAATAAGGCATGAGTGACACCAGCCGGGGAGGTTGAAAGGCCAGCTGCTCGTAGCTGCTGGAGTTGCGTCCGTGCCTGAGATCTTTGAGGCCGGCCCCCTCATGGCCGCCATCCTCTCGGAGGAGACACCTGGGGCAGCCTTCTACTTCTTACGAGACTCCATGAGTCTTTCCTGATTTCCTCATGTGCTGATTTTGGTTCCTGTCAAAGGGAGAGCATTTGTGATTTTCTTCCTACTGTATTAAATTACGTTTTTTAGAGGCGAAACACAACGAGGTACCCGAGTTCCTTTAGAACAGCCAGGTGTTTTCCTCAAGTGAGTGTGAAGGCGGATGACGGGGGGGTGGGGGGAGAAGGGCGCCCTTTTCCTCCCTGGAGGAGGTCCCGTTGCCCCCACTGTCCACCTTCCCCGATGGAGTTAGCGCCTCATCCCCGCGGGCTCGGGCTGGGGCGGGGGGGTCACACTGCCATCTGCACACGGCTGGGAGCTGGGCCTGTAGGGAATAGAGCACCTGGCATAACAAGGCGAAGTGCGTCCTAAGCAGAGGATGTTATAAACTCCAACCACCGTCTTTTGAGATGGTGCCCTTGGGATGCTCTGTTCAAACCAGCTTTTCAGAGACAGAGCTCTAGAACAAGCCCTTCAGTAAAATCAAGTGAGTTTTAAACCAGAAGCCCTTGGCAGGTCCCCTGCCCGTGTCATCACCGCTGTCCCTGCGGCAAACGGGGAATAACAACCGGACGGCTCTCAAACAGCCGCGCTTCCGCCCATGTGCAGCCCCGGGTGATGCTGGTCACCGTCTTCTCCCACCTCGTTCTCGCTCATCGCGCTCATCGCGTGGCCTCCCGGGAGGTGTTGCGAGGACAGGTGGGCGTTGTCACCAACTGGGTTCGGCGAGGGCGCGGGGATCTGGAGGCTGTGACCTCTTGGGGGAAACAGCCAGTGCGGGAAGCAAAAGGAGCGATGCTTCTGTGGGCAGGTCCCCGCCACCTGTGCTTTCCAAGGGAACCTGCTTCTGCGTCCCTTCCCTTCCGCCAGGCCCGGGCAGCGTCACAGGAGGAGAAACGCGTGTCCTTATCCTGCGTGTTTGGGGCTCGGCTGTGCCCCCGTGTGTTTAGGGGTCCCGCAGCCTCGCAGTTCCCCCCTCGGCCCACTCCGTTCACCTGCGAGGGCAGTGTGCAGAGTTCCCTAGTTCTGCGGTCGCTGTGCTCTTTTCCAAATAAAAAGTGTGAATATATTTGAAACTATGAAAATCTTCTGGTTCACAGTTAGGCTACAGTTAAGGGCACTTCCTTGGAATTCAGGGTAAGGCTTTTCCTCTGGGCAGCGGCTGCAACAGAAGCCACCGCCCCTGGCACCCCGTGGACCCCCAGCCCCTCGGTGAGGCTGGGCCCGATGCTGTCTCCCAGCCGCGTGCCCTTACATCCTCCGCGGCGCAGATCCCAACACGAGAAGCGAGACGCGCAGGGGGAGGCCGCCTCGCCACCTTCCTCCTCCTCTCAGCCCCCAGGCTGCGGGACACGGGGTGGCCCATCTGTGGGGCTGCCTGGGGTGGCGCACTGGGCGGGGTGCCTGGTTGGGAGAACTCACAGTGGGAGACACGGGAGGTGCCCGGCTTTGTTCTCCTTGCCACCTGGGCATCACTGTGCTCCTGAGGGCGGCTCTCCCCTCCCCGGTGGGGCTGAGAGAGGGTCACTTCATTCCGCTGGCTGTTGCCCCGCCCCCGCCCTTGTCCCTGCAGCTGGCAGGGGCCACGTGGAAGCTTGTGGCGGCCCTCACAAGAGAGGTGTGCCCTTCCCAAGAGAGGACCTGATCTGTTGCCACTTAAAAATGCAACGTGGTGCGTGGGTCCCAGATCTTCAGATGAAGGAGGACACTTCCAATTGTCACCATAGCTGGCTGCTGTGACCTCAGACTGGCGGCAGACGGCACACCCCCTGCCCTGTGCAAACCCCCCAGGAAATGCTGTGTGAAGTGTCCCCTGCAGGGGGCCTCCCTCTGGGGCTCCATCACTGCTGCTCCCCTGCTGCTGTTCTGGGGGGCCGGGCACCCTGAGAAAGTGGGGTGCGGTGTCTGGAGAAGGAGGCCAGAGCCTTGGTTGAGGCACTCTCCCCACTCCCCACCCACTCGGGCTTCCCTGAGCCCCTTACAGGATGCAGAGCCTCTGCCGTCTGCCCCCAGCCCAGCTTACCCACCCCCTGGGGACCCGCAGCCAGGGTGATCTCTCCCAGGGTGAGGCCCCAGCGTGGCCGAGGTCCAGGCTCCCCCTCCCAGCCAGCCCTGTGCTGCCCCCAGGAGACAGCTTGGTCACACGGAGGCTGACGCCAGCCCTGCATCCTGGCTTCTCGCCAGCTCGGTGGTCATTTACATCTTGGGTTCCATGAGCAGATGCATCCTGGGAAGCTCCATTCCATCCTGCCAGCTCTTGAGGTGTGACCTGTCGCAGGGCAAGCCGGGGCCTCGCCCGTTGAGGGGAGAAACTTTGCTTTGTTCCAAGTCCCATTGCTCGAGGGGTGTGGGGAGTCTCTCCTGGTTCATTTTCTTTTACACAGCTCAGTTCTGGTTAGCGTAGGTTAGTTCCTGCTCCTTTTGCCCATGATCGGAGTGTGCGATCAGCCCCCTCGCTCCCATCTCCAGCAGGCGGGATGAGTTCCCAGGTTCTGGGGTCCCACACATAGAGGGAGGGCTTGGCGGGGGTGGAGGAAATGTTCCTAAATCTGTAAAAGCCACCAGGCTCCTGGGGGAGATGATGACGCCGTGTTTGACATGATGGTTGGATCATTTCTATCCCAGAGGCCCATGAGAATTTGGCCTCCTTGTGAGGAATCTGGGTGTGGGCGTCTCCACCCACCTGCTTCAGGGCTGGTCTAATGACCAGCCCCGTCTGCCCCAGGAGCACAGAGAGGGTGGGAACGCGGAGAGCCGGCCGGGGGCCAGGGGCTTGCGTGCGCGCGCCTTGAAGCTGAGTCAACCCAGCTGGCGGGTGGGTGGGCCCCCAGGCCCGCCGTCAGGAGCTCCCCAGACAGCCTGGGCTGGGGGTGTGGGCTGCCCCACTCTGAACGCAGAGGCCCCTGCAGCCCAGCCCGGCTGTGAGACCCAGGACCCGCCCTGCCCTTCGCAGAGCCACTGCCCCGACCACCCCAGCAAGACCCTGGACTGAGCGTGGATGGAAGGGACCAACCGGTGACACCCCGATGACACCAGCCTCCACTTACTGAGCACCTACTGTGTGCAGCACACTTGCTGGCACTAGGTATGTTTCCTCGTTCAGCTGTCACGAGTGGGAGGCATTGCTGTCCCTGATGTGGGAACAGACTCAGAGAGGTTGAGCAACCTGTGTGAGGACACACAGCCATAAGTGCCAGGTGGCGTTGCTGATCCGGTCTTAAGGCCAGGCCTCCTCTGGGCACCACTTCTCCTTCCCTGCCAGCCCTGCTTCCCTTCACCCCACCGCCCAGGGCAGAACCCAATCCCACCCTCCCCAAAGGCAGCAGGTGTCTGCCTCGGGGGGCTGGTTCTCCCTGGAAGACCCTCCACTCTCCCCATTTAGCCCCTGAGAGGCAGCGATGGGCACTCAGAGGCCTGTGTGGGGCCTCCCTCCTCCCTCCTCCTGTCCCACTGGCAGGATTGATGCGGGGACGGGGAGGGAAGAGGCCCGTCAGCCTTCCAACTGGTCACCACGGCCCACAGCCCATGGCAGGAGAAGGATCCCTGGGGCCGGGGAAGTGGAAGGGAGATGTCATTGCTGGTGGGAAGGGGCCTCAGTGCCCCCGGGGACCAGGAAAGTGGCTCTGCGGCCCTGCTCCGTGGTCGCCTCTGTCCTGAGTCTGTCCTTCAGTCGGCCTTGCGGGGAGGCTGGGAGCCTGGGGCTGGGTGGAGGCTAGAGCAGAGTGGTACTCCTGGGACATGATTTCCTGGGCCTGGTGGCAGCAGAGAGCGTGAGCTGGGGTCCCTACGAAGCCTGTGACCGACTGGGTCCTGGGCCGGCATCCCCAAGTGTGGTCGCAGGCATGCTAGCCGAGACCCTGGAGAAACCCAGCAGGGCAGCGCGTGACTCAGCCGTGCCAGCCACCTAGTGAGGGGCTGAGCTGCCCGGCTGGTCATACCTGCGTGCGGACGGGCCACCCTCGCATGGGAACGCAAGCCCGGAAGGTGATGAGGGAACCGGAACTTGGCCGGAAAGGTGAACGCAGCCGAGAGGCGTCTGCACCCTCCCGTCAGAGACCCCAAGGGCTGTCCCAGGAGGGTGAGGCTCCCCCGTCACCCAGCTGGCGGGAAGAGGTTCAGTAAGCCATAGTTGTTCTCATCAGTTCTGGAATCCTGATAATTTGACCTGTTTAAAAACAACCACTGCATACATGTTGGGATAGGGTGGTCATCAAAACCAGTGACGGTGACAGTGCTGGCCAGGAGGCAGAGAAACGGGACCCCTCGTGCAGGGCTGGGGGCAGCGCCAGGCAGGGCCCCCACCATGGAAAGTCTGGAGGTTCCTCAACACGCACAACGCAGGATCACACAACCCAGCGATCCCACGCGTGCGCGTGTACCCAGAGCACTGGAAACCGGTACTCAGGTGGTCGTACGCGAATGGTTTCGGGAGCGTTATTCACAATGTTCCAAAAGTGAAACAGCCCACATGTCCACAGGCGGATGGATGGGTAAGCAGAAGGTGGTACATCCACACGATAGAATATTATTCAGCCATAAAAAAAGACCTCGAAAACACGATGCTAGTGAGAGGAGCCGGACACAAAGACTGAATATCGTGTGATTCCGTTTATAGGAAACCCCCAGAGACAGGCATCAGGTTGCCAGGGCCTGGGGGGGGGGGGTTGAGGGTGGGGAGCGACTGCTGGTGGGCACGGATTTCCTTCCGGGGCAATGAAAGCTTTTCAGAACTAGAAAGAGGTGGCGGTTCCACAGCATCGTGAACAGCCAGTGTTGGCGAGACAGTGAGGCCCCGTCGCTGGTAGGTGAAGCAGGGCTGGGTGACCCCTGGTGGGCATGACTCACTCTATGGGCTGTCTTAGCTCAGGCTGTCACAACAGGGTACCACAGACAGGGGTGGCTTAAACAACAGACATTTATTCTCACAAGCTGGGAGTCCAAGATCAAGGTGCCCACCGACTCAGTTGCTGGGGAGGACTCTGGCTCGCAGACCAGCCTCTTCATTACGTTCTCACATGGCAAAGAGAGAGATCTCTGGTGTCTGCTTCCTCTAATAAGGGCACTAATCGCCTCAGACCAGGGCCCCCGGTCCTGACCTGATCTGAACCTGATTGACCCTGAGGGCCCCACGTCCAAATACTACCACATGGGGGTTAGGGCTTCGACGTGCGAGTTTGCAGGAAGGGGACACGGTTCAGTCCATGACATCCGGACTAGACAAGATCTGAGGCCGTGAGAGTTTCTTTTTTCTTTTTTTTAATTTATTTTTTAAATTTATTTATTTGTTTGTTTATTTAATTTTTGGCTGTGTTGGGTCTTCGTTGCTGCGCGTGGGCTTTCTCTAGTTGCCACGAACAGGGGCTGCTCTTTGTTGCGATGCACGGGCTTCTCATTGCGGTGGCTTTTCTTGTTGCAATGCATGGGCTCTAGGTGCGCGGGCACACGGGTTCAGTAGTTGTGGCTCACAGGCTCTAAGCGCAGGCTCAGTAGTTGTGGCACACGGGCTTAGTTGCTCGGAGGCATGTGGGATCTTCCCGGACCAGGGCTTGAACCCGTGTCCCCTGCATTGGCAAGCGGATTCTTAACCACTGCGCCACCAGGGAAGCCACCGTGAGGGCTTCTAAGGGCTCTGGCTCCCGGTCCGTCCACCTCCACTGGGGAAGTTTGCCTCCGGACCACCGTGATTGGCTTGTGCTGGTCTTGGCGTCCCGGAGCACTGTGCCTCTCCAGCCCGCCTCCTGATTTGAAGCAGGTTCGCAACTGAACACTTGGGGCAGGAGGGCCACGTAGGGACAGATTCACAAGGACCACGAGGGGTCGTCTTGGTTGAAGACAAGCACATTTCAGCTGATCCCTGGTTCAAACATAAACTTCAGTAACCATTTCCTGACTATAAACGTAGAGGCTCAACATGGAACATTCTGGAAACATAGGGATGCCGTCAGGAGGATCAAGGTCGCCTCCAATCCCCCCGGGTAACTCTGGGCTGACATCGTGGTGTGTTTCCTTCCACGGAGAGGTCCCTTTATAAGTTGATTTCTCTAAATTACCGTTCAGCTCTGCAGCGACCCCATGTTCTCCCTGCATTAGTAGTGGGGGTCTTATTTTTCCAGCCCCCCCCAAACTGGAATGTGCTCTCTGACAAAGGACATGTGGGTTGGACACCAAGGCCTGGAAACGATGCCTTCTCTGTGGTGGGCGCACAGGGTGTTCAGAGGTTTGGGGCCGCAGAGCAGGGGTGAGGAGTCTGAAACCACGAGTGTGCACGCACGTGTGTGGGACTCGTGTGAGTGATGCCGGGTGTGTGCACGATCGTGCCCGTGTGCGTTGTGGTGCACGTGTGCGTGGTGTGTGTGCACACGTGTGATGTGTGTCTGATGTACGTGATTAAAGTGTGTGAGGGATGTGTTTGTGCACCTGTGTGTATGTGTGTAGTGTGTGTGTGAGTCACATGTGCGTGCACATGTGCGTGTCTGTGGGTCAGTCCGTTCAGGCTGCTGTTAAAACAATACCAGACACCGGGCAGCTCAGAAACAGCCGTTCACTACTCACAGTTCTGGAGGCTGGAAGGCGCGGGGGCTCCGTGTCTGGCGAGGACCCTCGTCCTGGTTCTCACTGTGTCCTCACGCAGCGGAGGGGGTGGGGAGCTCCCTGGGGTCTCTTTCGTTAGGGGCACTAATCCCGTCATGAGGGCTCTGCCCACGTGACCTAATCACCTCCCAGAGTCCCACCTGCTTGGGGTTAGGACTGAACGTAGGAGAATTTGGGACACGCAGTGGGTAGCCGTGCGTGTCCGTCTGCACACGTGTGCGTTTGTGTGTGTGGTATCCCAGCCACTGGGACTCTGGTCTGGGCTCTCAGTAGCCGTGTGGCCGTGGGCAGTTGGACGTGCAAGCCGGCAGGCCACCTCCTCCATCACCTGGTCAATGTCCCCAAAGTCAGGCGGGTCCCCTTAGCAGCCTCAGGGCTAATGGCCGGTTGTGGGGACATGTTTGCTGTCTTTTTCCTCCAGTCCCGCTTCAGGCCTCCCGCCCTGCACCCTGCTGCTTCCCTTGCAGCCTGCAATTTCCTCGAGAACAGGCTATTTCCTTTACGGTCCGTAAATATTCGATAGGTTCCGAGAGTGGATGAAAGGAATTAAAAGGGTTTTGTTGGGTTTGCAGACACAGCCATGCTATCTCAGAGGATAAATTTGGAAAATGACACCTAAGTACATTTTTCTCTTGGGCTTTTCAGGAAAGTCGTATAATCTGCCATATGGAACCCAATGAGCTCAATTTGCCTATAAATTCTCACGTCCGTTTGCTCAGGCAAACTCTGAACTTGCTTTCCTCATTGCGTTTCAAAGCCCGGCCTTATCCAGTGCCCTCTCTCCTCTTTTCTGACCAGGGTTGTTTGTTTTATTTTGAACGCAGTCACTGCCCGGGAACCCTGGGAATTTTCTGCATCTTCTGTTTGGGCTGAACCTTCCTTATTGAGAAAATAGGAGACATTTGACCCCCATGGGTGCCCCACCCCCATGCCCTGTGGTCTCACTCTGTTTAATAACAAATCATCAGGGACCACACCTGATTTGTGTTTCTTCGCATTATTTCCATATTTAGCTCCCCTTGACTTTTCTGAGCCTGGGGACACCCACATAGGGAGATAATAGTTGAATAAATGGTGATTCGATTACATGTTCATCCTAGTGGAGACCAGCCAATGCTCAGTACGACTCTAGAGACCAAACTCGAGGTCACCGTGGCTGGTCCACGGCCCTGCCAGCCAGCTCCCCACAGATGCTCAGCTCCTCCCCTTTCTGTTTCCACTGCGTGTTTCTCCCATAATAATGTTCCCTGCAGGAAAGCAGAGCCTTGTTAGGCTCAGATACGTAAAGGTCAAAAAGGAGCCAGAAAAGTCAGGTGTGGCCTGAGCCTCGCCAGGATGAATTTCAGGCCGGCCTCTGGCGCTGTGGGAGGATGGAGGGGGAGGGAGGAGGACAGTGAGTGGCCCGGCGGGGGGTCAGTGATGATCGGACAACAAGATGCAGTCCATCCGCAGCCAGGGGTATCATTCAGCCATCAAAAGGCAGGCCGTGCTGACAGCGTGGATGAACCTTGAAAACGCCACAAAGTGAAAGAAGCCAGACACAGAGGCCACGTGCTGTGTGATCCCATTTATAGGAAAAGTCCAGAAGGGGCGGATCCACAGAGACAGAAGGTACACACGTGGTTTCCTAGGAGCAGGGAGATGGGCTTGACAGCTAAAGGGAGGGGGGTTCTTTTTGCGATGATAAAAATGCTCTAAAATCAACTGGTGAGGGTTGCCAATATCTGTGAATATGCCCAAAAAAACCCCACCAAATTGCATGGTGTGTGAATTCCATCTCAATAAAGCTCTTCTTAAAAAGAGAGAAAAAGGGACTTCCCTGGTGGCACCGTGGTTAAGTACCCGCCTGCCAATGCAGGGCAGACGGGTTCGATCCCTGGTCCGGGAAGATCCCACGTGTTGCAGAGCAACTAAGCCTGTGCGCCACAACTACTGAGCCTTCACTCTAGAGCCCGTGAGCCACAACTACTGAGCCTGCGTGCTGCAACTACTGAAGCCCGTGCGCCTAGAGCCCGTGCTCCGCAACAAGAGAAGCCACCACAATGAGAAGCCCCCGCACCACAATGATGAGTAGCCCCCGCTCGCCGCAACTGGAGAAAGCCCGCGTGCGGCAATGAAGACCCAACACAGCCAAAAATAATAAATAAATTTTAAAAAAAGAATGAAGAACGGCAGGGATGCATTTCCCTGCTTGGTTCCGCTTGGAGAGGGCTGTCCTAGAGCCAGGCAGAGCAGGGCCGCTGATCAGACTCTGAGTCTGCAAAAGACAGCGCGGGGGAACCTTGTCGGGTTAGGAGGGCTGGCTGCTTGAGCACGCCGGGGCCTGGGGGCTTCCCTGCCGTGGCTGCTGTCTGGGTCCAGGCCAGCGACAGCACCCAGAGCTCCCAGAAGTTCCCATTCAGTCAGGCCAGAGGCGGCATCGGAAAACATGTCCTCTCCGTCATTCACTGAAGCACCACCTAACAGCCCACCGGCCACAGCACGTGGCCTGTGGCAGAAAGCATCGCAGTCACAGGGAACCCAGACCTTCGTCTGCATTGCAAAGAAAAACCAAACGTGTCCCGAGCCTCCCTGCCCCTCTGTCCAGGCTGGGTCCCTGCCAATAAAGACGGGCCCAGATGGGCCCTAGGCAGCCCCCAACCCTGGGCAACCGGGCCTGTGCCCTGAGGGACCGTGCCCAGCGGGGGCCCTGGGCTGTTTGGAGAATGAGGGGGACTTTGCACGAAGTACCAAGGAGGCAGCCATCTCCTTTCTTAGGAGCCCAGGACTCGTGTCTATTCCGATGCGGCGAACCCGGGTTCAAATCCCAGCTGGACCGCTTGCCAGCTGGGTTGGCATCACAGGGTGGCCTTAACCAAGCACCACAGACGTTTATTCTCTAGCAGTTCTGGAGGCCGGCCGTCCAAAGTCAGGGTGTCGACAGGGCCACGCTCCCTCAAAGGCTCTAGGGGAGGAGCCTGTCTCTTCCAGCTTCTGCCGGCCCCCGCGTCCCTTGGCTGTGGCCACGCCCCTCCAGCCTCCGCCTCCCTCCTCACATGGCTCCTCTGTGTGTGTCTGTGTCCTCTCCTCTTCTGCTGAGCACACTGGCCACTGGGTAGAAGGCCGGCCCTAAATCCATCACGATCCTTCTCAAGAGCCTTAATTAATTACATCTGCAATGACCCTCTTTCCAAATAAACTCAGGCTCCAGATGGACATGGGTTTGGGCGGGACGCTATTCAAACCCCTCCCATAGGTTGCTGCGCAGGTTATTAACCCCATGGCGTTGGTTTCCCCACAGGTGAGCGTAGTAGTCCTTCACACCTACAGCTCATCCATTAGGTGAAATAATTTACTGAAAGCACCTGGTCCAGCCCTCGGCCCTCAGCTTTCGGTAAGCGTTACTTTCCTTTCCCACAAAGCTTCCTGACCCAAGACGATGTGCCGGGGGAAGCTGGTGGTTGCATTTCTCCTTCCCTCTGTGGGATCCCCCCGCCCAGACTGGCCTCAGAAGGTGAGTATGAACCAGAGCCGCCCGGAGGGCTCGTCAGAACCCACCCCAGAGTTTCTGGGTTTTTTGGTTTTTGTTTTGGCCTCGCCGCACGGCACGTGGGATCTTAGTTCCCCAACCAGGGGTCGAACCCCCGTCCCCTGCAGTGGAAGCGCAGAGTCTTAACCACTGGACCGCCGGGGAAGTCCCCACCCGAGAGATTCTGATTCAGTGGCTGGCATGGGGCCAAGCCTGTGCATTAGCTGAGTTCCCAGGAGATGCTGATGCTGCGGGCCTCGGCCCACAGTAAGGACCACTGTCCTCAGGGCCAGAGAGCGAGCCTTAAACTCAAAACAATGGGGTAGCAGGACCAGCTTTTGGACACAGTCAGTGGTCGGGCCGGCTTGGCGCCCGTGAGGCGCTCACTGCCTGCCTGACTCTTCAGGACGGGCACTTTCATCCTCGTGCCTGATGCTCCACAACGCGGGGTGGGGTGGGGGCCGAGAGGCCAGGAAGTCCTCCAGGGGGTGGTGAAGGACAGGCTCGTCCTGGCGAGCCTTCCTCTCCGCCCTCCTGGGCACCGCAGAGGCCTCTGGGGCCGCCTCCCCGCCTCCATGCTGCCCCTGGTCTACGAGGAACTGCGTCCGGTTGCTGGAAACGGAGACCCAACGCCACGCTCTTGTGTCTGGTTCTTTCACTCAGCGTTACATCTGTGAGGCCCATCCTGGTGCGCGGCAGGAATTTGTGTGTTCTCCTTGCTGTGTATTTCTCCGTTGTGTGAGAGCAGCGGCATTCGTCCTGTGGACGGACAGGTGGGTGTCTTCACTTCGGGCTATTACACACTGTGTGCCTGCATCTTTGGGGGCATTCCTGTGGGGTTAATGCCGAGGAGTGGGGGGTCTGGGGCACGAGGGATGCCAATGTCCAGCTTTAGAAGACAGCGCCAAAGTGTTTTCCAAAATGGTTGTTGCTAGAGCTCTCCTGCTGCGTGACGAATCACCCCAAACTTGGCTTTTAAACGATTTCTTGTTCCTCGGCAATCTGGCTGGGCCCTGCTTCTCTCCACTCTCCGGAACATCCCGGAAGCATCTTCACTCACTTGGCTGGAATAGCCCTGAGATGCCACCCCTCCCCCTCCACGTGGCTGCCTGGGCTTCCTCACAGCATGGCGGCCCCCAGGCACCAGACTTCTTACCCCGTGGCTGACTTCCCAAGAGTGGAAGTGGAAGCTGTCAGGCTTCTTTAAAGATAATAGTAATAGGGACTTCCCTGGCAGTCCAGTGGTTAGGACTCCACGCTTCCACCGTAGGGGGCACGGGTTCGATCCGTGGTGGGGGAACGAAGATCCCATGTGCCACGTGACGTGCCAAAAATATAAATTAATAATAATAATAACATAATAAGTGGCAGTGTCACTTGAACTTCATTCTCTTGGCCAAAACCAGCCAGGAGATCAGGGCAGGTTTAAGGGAGGGAAATCCACTCCCTTGACCAGCGGTGACCTGCAGGAAGGACGGGGCGATGGTCACCGCCTTTGGAGGAAACCCCAGGATTGCACCAGTTCTCACTTGCAGCATGTGAGACTTCCGATTGATTCACATCTTCCCCAACCCCGTACTACGCTGAACATCTGTGATACATTCATATTTTTAAAACACAAGAAAAGGAGCCTTTCACGCGGCAGCCCTGCGTCCAGGAGGCTTCACCAACTCCATCGCAGGAGAGCTGAATCGAGGCTCTGGGGGCGGCGGAGAGGCTGCCTCGCCCCCAAGCCCCGCCTCCCCCGACCATGGCCCCCGATGGTTGAGGACCCAGAGCTTTGCGGGATGTGCTGTCTCTGTCCTTTGCAGTCTCGTGGGAGCCGCCTTGTGGGGGGATTGATATCTGCATAAGCTGGGGGAGGGCTGGGCCGCCAACGAGCTCTGAGCAAATGTTCGCAAGAGCAACACAAATGCTCTGAAGCGCTTAAAATAAAACCTGGTAAAGGAACAGGCCAGTTAAGAGATGCGACTACCCAGCCGGCATCATCTAGAATTCGTGTTCAGCCCTCAAATCCTTTCAAGGGTTTGCCTTACTTTGATTTTAGACTGGTCATTGAATAGATAACACTATTCACTTGTCCAGAGAGAGGCCCTGAGAGCCTCAGCTCGTGTCCTGGGGGTGTGCGGACGGACGGCGGGGATGTAGGCTTCATTGGTCCTGCTCCGTGAATGGAAGGCTGCAGGAGGCTGTGTGGTCTGGTGGAGGGTTTGAGCAACAGGAATAAACTGGTGGATACAGACACCCCTGCTCTCGGCTGTACACGCAAATGCATAACTGAGCTCCAAAGAAAAAAGGAGAAATTCTCAGGTTGAGAGATTCAAAGGCAAAGCAGTGAGACTGTGTTTCCAGGACAGGGGCCTGGGGTACAGACCCCAGGGGCAGACCCCCACTCGGGGCTGGATCTTGAATCCGTTTAAGGTTGGAGACAGGAAAAGAGGCTGCTTTTCCAAACACGAATCACTAGGTGCTGCCCAGGGAAAAGGGGCAAGACAGCCCCAGCCACAAGCCCTGAAGAAGACTCAGGACGCTTGCATCGCCCAGGGGGCCTGGAGTGGGTGCCAGGGCCCGGGGCAGGGGTGGTGGGGAGTGACTGCATAAGGGGGACAGAGTTTCTGTCTGGAGTGATAAAAAGGTTCTGGAAATAGATTGCGGTGCTGGTTACACAGCGTGTGAATATGCTTAATGCCACGGATCAGTGCACTTAAAAATGGCTCAGATGGGAGATCTTGTTATGTGTATTTTACTATAAAATATAAAAACAAAAAAAGCCAAAAAATATTGGAAAGGAGGAGACAGAATTATCATTATCCTCAAACGATGTGACTGTCTACCTGGAAAACCATGGGAATGTGTCAGGACCAATAAGGATGCTCAACTAGGTGTGTGGTTATGAAATTAATACAAGTCAATGGTTTTCTACAGACCAGGGGATACTTAGTTAGAAAATAGAACGGTGACAGAAACCCACTACAATAGGCTGTCACTCACAGTAGCGGCAAAGATATAAAACAGTAATTCATTTAACGTGATGAGAAATGAGTAGGATTTCTAGGAAAAGGGCTGCAATGTCTGCAGCTGCCCAACAAATACTTGTTGAATGAGTGAACAATTATATATTTCTCCAGAGAGATATTAAAAAAAAAAGAATTAAAAAAAAACAAGAATAAAAGAAAAAAAATGTATCCCATTTAAAAAAATAAAGGAATGATGAGCAAAGACATGGAAAATCTGTTGGTGGATATAAAGACATACTGATGATTACAGAAAAGTAAAAACAGTAATAATGACTTGTTGGGGGGGGGGATGGTTTACAATGATGTGCACCTGGGGACTACCCCAGGTGGTGCAGTGGTTAAGAATCCGCCTGACAACGCAGGGGGCATGTGTTCGAGCCCTGGTCCGAGAAGATCCCACATGCCACGGAGCAACTAAGCCCGTGTGCCACAACTACTGAGGCTGCGCTCTAGAGCCCATGAGCCACAACTACTGAGCCCACGTGCCACAACTACTGAAGCCCGTGCCTAGAGCCCATGCTCCGCAACAAGAGAAGCCACCGCAACGAGAAGCCCACGCACCGCAAGGAAGAGTAGCCCCTGCTCGCCGCAACTAGAGAAAGCCGGCACGCAGCAACGAAGACCCGCCACAGCCAAAAATAAATTAATTAATTTTTTAAAATGATGAGCACCTGGGACTTCCCTGGTTGTCCAGTGGTTAGGACTCCGCGCTTTCACTGCTGTGGCCTGGGTTCAATCCCTGGTCAGGGAGCTAAGATCCTGCAAGCCTCGCGGTGCGGAAAAAAAAAATTGATGTGCACGCAATAATAAAACACTGGACATCAATAATGCAAGATGGTGATCTGACCAACTTGTGACTCGAGGGGAAGGGTCTATAGGTTTTCACTGCCCTATTCTTGTGCCACGCGGCTGGCAGGAACTTGGTTCCCCAACCAGGGATTGAACCTGGGAGTTCAGAGTCCTAACCACTGGGCCACCAGGGAATTCCCTCTTTCAACATTTTGTAAGAGTGACTTGGGGCTAGTTTTAGGCTGCCCTAGAGGCAGAACCAGAGAGAAGAATGTCCCTGGGGGCTAGAGGGTGTCAGCGCCACAGAGCTCAGCCTGGGGGGGCCTCTGAGCTCTCCCACCCCAGGGACAAGGAACCTGGGAGATTTATCCACCAGCTGCCACCCATCTCGGGCTGGGGCCCCTCCCAGGACAGGCGGCTCCTGGGACAGCATGTTCTCCTGTGTGTCTGGGCCGGGAGCGCCCTCAGGTGGGAGGTGCAAGCATTTGCAGGTAGATAGGTAAGTTAAGATGTAGGGGGCTTGTACCCCCAGCTGTAGGGGTTGCCGGTGGAGAGATGGGGGAGACAGAAGGGGCGAGGGGGATAGAGACAAGGAGAGCGACAGAAGCGCCACCCTAGCGAACGAAACACACCCTCCGAGTCCCAGCGTTGACCCTGGCTCTGGTCACTGAGCCCTGCTGTCCTGCCATCCCTGGTCACCCGTCCACCAGACCAAAGTTCTGCTTCCCGGGTCTGTGGGCAGAAGAGGTCACCTGGCGGCCTGACCCCCAGACACGCAGTCCCCTCCGCTCCTGCTGATGTCCTAGGCCCTCTGCCCGGTGTCTGCCTCCAGGGCTGGCGGGGCCAAGGTGTCTGGAGGGCGTGACAGACGCCTGCAGCAGGCTGGTTATCCCTCATCACGGCCAGTCGGACTGAGCTATTCCCTCCCCGCCGCAGAGGCGAGGTCAGCGGGCCAGACACGACCCCTGTGCCCCTTGTGCCCCCGTGCCCCCCGTGCCCCTGTGCCCCCCATGCCCTCCGTGCCCTTGTGCCCCCCGTGCCCCGTGCCCCCTGTGCCCCCGTGTCCCCTGTGCCCCGTGCCCCCTGTGCCCCCCGTGCCCCTGTGCCCCTGTGCCCCTTGTGCCCCCTGTGCCCCCCGTGCCCCCGTGCCCCCTGTGCCCCTGTGCCCCCTGTGCCCCCGTGCCCCCCGTGCCCCCCGTGCTCCCCGTGCCCCCCGTGCCCCCTGTGCCCCCATGCCCCCGCGGCAGGCTGTTCTGTCTGCACAGCACATGCCCATCTTCTCCCCGAGCCAGAGCTGACGAGCCCTCTCCTGAGGTCAGGGACCCATGAAGAGTCTGTAAGAGCCACTCACCGGGAAGCCTCGCCTCCAGCAGCGCTCAGGGTTCACAATCTCAGGAGGCGTGAAGTGTTTGCAGAAGGATGCGCCTCTCAGCCACTCTGCGGGGCAGAGCCGAGAGGTGGGAGGGCGTTTCCGGCTCCTGCATCGCGGGGGCCCCTGGGAGAGGCTGTGGGGGATGCCCGCCTGCCGAGGGGCCAGGCGCCCGGCCGTGCCGCCCCCGAGGCCCTCAGCCTGGGCCGCGGCAGCTGGGGCCCCCTCACAGGCCTGGGACGCCCTTTCGGGAAGGTGAGAAATCTCTCTTACCTCTAACATCTCAGAAGAAATCATTCCCACCAGCTCCAAAGCAGCCTGCTGGCAGCGGCTCAGGTCGCTGTGTCTTTGACCCCATTCGGTCCCACCCGAGAACCCTGATCTCCTGCTACCTGCCAAGCGGAGTGTCAGGTTCTGGGGATGGGAGCAGGCCCGGCCTCTGTGCTCTGGAGCTGGTAGTTCCATGGGAAGACACACACAAAAGAGACAACCCCAGCCCAGTTTGCGACGTGAATGTCCCCCAGGTCCTGCTTTGAGGCCAGCAGGCGGGAGTCAGGGATTAACACCCACGAGGAAGAGCAGACGACGGGGCTTTGATGGTCCAGAAAGGGGAGGCTGGGCAGGCAGAGGGCCAGCTGTGCAAAGGTCCTGAGGCACAGATCACTGGTGTGTAGGGTGCTCTGGGCAGCGTGGGGGACAGCACGGGAGGGGACAAGGCTGCGGCGGCTGGCAGGACCCCAAATTTCACCCCTGGATGTACTCACGAGCAGCAGAGATCCACCGCCCAAGCCACGAAGGGGCTGGCGGACACACGCCCAGTGTGGCCCTGGTAGCAGTTGGACTGAGGTTGGCACTGGCCCAGGGCCGTGGGCTCCAGCAGCACGCGGACCTCACAGAGAGCTCTCTCTTCCTCGCAAGGCTGAGCTCCGTTTCTGCTGAGCACCCACCAGGCACCAGGCTCCACGTGGGGCATTCCCAAGCGACCGTTGGTCCTTACGTCAGCACCAGATGGGTTTTTCCCATTTTACAAGAAATCTGAGCCTCAGAGAGGTTGAGATATGTGATCAAAGACACACAGCAGAGCCAAGGTTTGAATCCAGGGCTGCCTTGACACCGGCATGGAGAGACTGGTCAGCAGAGAGAGGGAGGAAGGCAGCGTGTGTGTGTGTGTCTGTGTGTCTGTGTCTGTGTGTCTGTGTGTGTGTCTGTGTCTGTGTGTGTCTGTGTGTGTCTCTGTGTGTGTCTCTGTATTTGTGTGTGTGTGTCTGTGTGTCTGTGTCTGTGTGTGTGTCTGTGTGTGTGTGTCTGTGTGTGTGTGTCTCTGTGTGTGTGTGTCTGTGTGTGTGTGTGTGTGTGTGTGTGTGTGTGTGTGTGATGGTCCATCAGTGTACAGGAGCGGCTCCTACCAGCTCAGGAGCTGATTATGCGCCCTCTTCGCAGCTCCACATCCAGCAACGTCACTAGGGTAGCTGGACACCAGCCATGGTGGGACCATTTACACCATAGGATTTGGCAATGGCTACAAATCAGACAGCTGTTGTTGGCTGTGCACCTGCCTGCTGTTGACAGTGTGTGTTCGTGCGTGCGTGTCTTTGTAGGTTTGTGTCTGTGCGTGGCTCATGCATGTCAGTGTGTCTGAGTGTGTGTGTCTGTGTGTTATCTGTGTGTGTGTCAGAGTGTACGTGCATTTCTCTGTGTGTTGGGGGTGTTTACATGTGTGTGTGAGTGTCACCGTGTCTGTGTGTGTCACTGTGTGTCATTGTGTGCGTGTCACCGTGTGTCTCGCCTCGCAAGCTGAAGATTGCAGTCTCAAGTGAAATCCAGTCTGAGCGAGTAGGTGACACTCTCCAATTTGCTTGCAAACGTCCCTGAAGAGGCAAAGGACACACGGCTGGGCCGCAGCCAGGAGCTGGGGAGGGGGAAGGGCGCGGGAGCCAGACAGAGGCCAGGCTTGTGGCAGAAACGAGAAATGATGTCACACAGCAGAGTCCCAGGCAGCCCCCTTGGTCAGAGCCTGGGCAGAGTGGCCCCCATCCCCAGGGGCACCGTGGGCCCCGAGACCCTTCCGTGCCTGACCCCAGCTCTTGAGAACCCAACCGCTGGAGAGGATTCATAGAGATAAAAATACAAACTTGTTTGCTTACAAAAAATCACTGGAGGCTGAAGAGTGTTCATGTCCTCGTCACGGAACTGACAACACCGATAAGAATCAAAGGGACCAGACGCAAGGGCTCTGTTTCCCACTAACTCTGAGAAGCTTTTCTCCCCTAAACTTCCTCCCTCCGCAGCAGATTCTAGATGCTACAGTGCTGAACGCCGGCACCCTCCGCTGTCCTGAAAGAGCACCGCTTCTAGAGAAGAACCTCTAGCACTCCCAGCCTTGTGTCTGACCCTCTGACTGCCCTACTCCCAGCCGCCGGTGGCCCTGCGACCAGCACTGGACCAACCAGCGTTCCTGGCCCGACAGAGAAGGGTCAGGCATCTTGGGAGGTGGCAGTGGTAGTGGCGGACCAGGCGCTGTGGGTGGCCAGAGACAGAGACCCTCGCCCCCACTGCCAGCATGCTTGTCCCTGAGTCCAGCTGCTTCTGAGGCCCAGCCCCACCCTGGCTACGTGAGCTGGGCTTGTGTTCCCCACAACTCCCCAAGTCCCGATCCCCCAGCAGGGCGAGCGCTTTGCAGAGAAGAGGGCCCCAGGCAGGCCTGGCGGAGGCGTCTGGGAACGGGGAGCCGTGGGTGGAAAGCACACGGGCACACGAGCAGCTTTTGGCCGGTAAGATGTCGCTGGTTGGTGGTTCGGAGAATCAGGATTCCACCTGCCTTCTTGGCCCGATAACACGCCCATCTCACGGGAAGTGATGACCAGGCCCGGGGTGGAGGTGGGACCTGCCCGATGTTACACGGCTGGGGTGCTGGGAGACAGAGTCCCAGAGAAGCTTCTGGGCTGCTGCAGCTTCTCCTCCTCTTACGGGTCAAAGTGGAGAAACCCAAAGCTCCCTGGGCTCCCCGTGGCTCAAAGGGCAGCCATGCCATTAATTATTAAATATCCCTTAAAAGCCCGAGAAAACTGAGATGGGCTGGGCTGGGATAGGCTGGAAGCCATCAGCCCCCTCCCAGCCTTTGGCTAAAAAGGGAGAATTGGGTCCGGGTGGGAGTGGGGTGTCAACCCACAATCTCAGGAGCCTAGAGCTCCCAAGTCTGAGGCTCCCCGGGAGAAGGACAAATGCCTGCTGAGAGCGAGATTTTGCAAACCACGGGAGGGTCTTCAGGTAGGCTGCGTCCCTGGGACACCTTGGGGACGGGGGCACTGTGACATGTGACTCCGTGTCAGCAACACGGAGGGATGGACGAGGCATATTGTTCGAATCCTCCACCCTCCTGGGCTCCACAGACAAACGCTCAAGAACCCAGAGACGAACGTTTGGCCAAGGGCATGGCTTTCTTTTCCCCACAGATTTATTTATGAAGCCCCGTAAAACCTGGCTTACACGTGTGTCATAAGGCGATGCAGTTTCTGCGTTTCCCCTGGATGTTCTATTGTGTATATTATTTCATTTCATTACCATCTTCCTTTTTCTTTTTTTAGTTTTTAAATTTTTTTAATTTATATTTTTTTAATTTAATTTTTTGGGCTGTGCCGCGTGGCATGTGGGATCTTAGTTCCCCGACCGGGGATCGAACCCGCCCCCCTCTGCAGTGGGAGCACAGAGTCTTAACCACTGGACCTCCAGGGAAGTCCTCCATCTTTCTTTTTAATAACCTTCCTTCTCCCTCTTTCCTTTCTTACCAAGCCATCCACCCCGCAGTGGGAGTCCAAGGGCATCTGCAAATTCTTTGCCATTCGCCCATCAAGAGGGGGCGTCCCTGGGACTTCCCTGGCGGTCCAGTGGTTAGGATTCCGTGCTTCCACTGCAGGGGGCACGGGTTCGATCCCGGTTGGGGAACTAAGATCCTACATGCCGTGCGGCCAAAAATAAAAAATAAAAAAGAGCAGAACGAGGCGGAAGTGATGACAACGGAGGCTGTGTCAGAAAAGGCCACACGGTCTCTTGAGAAACCCGGCCTGTGAGCCCTGAGCTATCACGTATGAGTTTCCTGTGGCGGCTAGAGCAAAGAAAGTTCCACCAGCTGGGCGACTTACGAAAACGTCATACGGGCTGAACTGTGTCCCCCCAAATTCATAGGTTGAAGTCCAAACCCCCAGCACTTCAGAATGTGACTGTATCGGGAGATGGGGCCTTTAAAGGGGTAATTAAGGAAAAATGAGGTCATGGAGGTGGGAGAGGGATCCTTCCAGCAGGAGGAGACTAGGACACAGACACAGAGGGAGGACCGTGGGAGGACACAGGGAGAAGACGGCCATCCGCAAGCCAAGGAGAGAGGCCTCAGGAGACACCGACCCTGCAAACACCTTGATCTTGGACTTCCAACCTCCAGAACTGGGAGATCACAAATTTCTGTTGTTTAAGCCACCCTGACAGTAGTACTTTGTTACGGCAGCCCGAGCAAACTAACACACAACAGATGTTTATTGTCTGTTCCAAGGAAGACTCTGGGAGGCCAGCCTCAAGCCGTACGCCCGTCCCCAACCAGCCACCGTGTCCCAGTGGTGCCGTCCCATGACTGGCCTCCTGCTTTGAGACCGACAGCCCTACCTCCCCCTTGGGGCGATGGGCTGGGGAGGATTTCCCAGCCAGCACTCACCATGGCAACCCCAGCTCACCTGCAACGTTTCGGGGACCACAGACCACCATCAACTCCTTCCCTTTACGGGTAAATGAATGGAGCCACAGATCAAGGTCACCCAGAGAGTTGAGAACAAAGTCATCTGGGCTTCCTCTGAGAAAGCCTGGAGCCTATTAAATCCTTAAACGCATTATCAGAGGACATACGTGCATTGTTTCCTTAATCCTCCGAGAGGATTAGGAGAATTCAGCCAAGATAAGCTCCTTCCAGGGAGCCAGCTACCTTCCCCCAGCACTGCGCTTCTCCGGAACTGGGACCGGCCTCTGGAGGATAGAGTGGGCCCCGCAGCAAACACCCCTGGGCCTCGGACGTCTCCACCTAATGATGCTACAGCCCGTGATTACATCAGTGGTGTTCTGACAGCCCAGGAAGGCTTCCCAGGGGGCAGGGATTCTGGGCTGGGAAAACCGCACAAACAAAGGTGTGGTGTCTGGAACTTGGAATCAGATCTGCTCCTAAATTGGCAGGGCCTGGGGCAAGGGTCACATGGGGAAAAGCCCACACGCTGTAGGTCTAGATGTTTAAGAGTTAGAAATAGAGCCAATATTAAGCAAATGTGTCCTGTCTTCAACTGTCTAAGAACCTGGAAGGCCAGGGATGAGCTGAACTCCCCGTCAGGATGCGTGAGCACGGACAGACGTCGCATCCTGTGTGTACACGCACGCCCCCTGGTCACCCTCGGTCTCGGGCTGCACACGCCAGCCGTGTGGCCGGCCCTCAGGGGCTTGGGACTGCTGGGATGGCGAAGCCCAGGATGCTGAAGAGGACCGGAGTGGGGCTTCGGGAAGGGGCCCCTGACCAGGGCGTAAGAGTGGTTCCACTTGGCAGTGTCCGTCTGGCAGAATCTGGGAGCGCACAGTGAGGCAGACAGCTGGCGGCAGCCACCCCTGCAGGACCTCAAGAGCCTGGTTCAGGAGCTTGGGTTTATCCTGAAGGCAGGTGGGAGCCATGGGAGGATTTGGAGCCATGAGAGGCACAGTCAGCTTCGTGCTGGGAGAGATGCCTCTGGACACCGTGGGCGGAGGAGGTTGGAAGGGGCAGAGCAGTGCCACGGAGACGGGATGGAGAGGTGACCCCAGGCTGGAGTCCAGGGCACAGGAGTCTGGGATGTGGTGTGCTGGTAAGCCCTTAACAACTGGCCCTCTGGTGGGAAAAGCCCTGATTTGTAGCCTCGGCTGACTTCCCTGGTGTAAATTCTCCCAAGCCTGGCTGATTTCAAGATGCCAGCATGATGTCATGGAACAGAGTTGGGAAGAGAAATGAGGTAGCCCACCGACACGTGGTGTTCCCACCATCTCGATACAGTGGACGTGACCTCGACAGCATAAATAATAGTAAAATAATTAGGACGCCATGAGTTCTGAGTATGTATTACCTTGGTAAGTTTATTTAATTTTTAACAATGGCTGAGTTTAACAACTGTCTAGCAAAATTTCCTAAGAATGTCATAATTGGCTCTCAGGGCTGGTAGGAACAGCTCCCGCACAGCAGTGGGAAGGCGGAGCGTGGCATCTAGAATGTTCCCTCATTAAGTGCACCGTGGGATGGGGGGTTACGGGGGAACTGTGCCCACTGCCCCCAAGGGCCACGTCCAGCCTCGTTCTCAGCCTGAGGGCAGCCTGGCCCCAGATGCCAACCACACCCGCCGATCCTGACGCCATCCCTGGTGGAGACGTCCTGTGTCCGCCCTGCATCCCAGCCCACACGCCCTAAGCGTTCTGAGGAGCCCCAGCTCCTCTCCCCACCCACCCCACCGCAAGAGGAGGGGAACCCCAGCTGGGGTCTGCCCTGGTCGCTGGTCCCCCTACCCTGCAGCCCGGATGATCCGGAACTGCTCAGGCGGAGGGGCGTCCACCACCACCAGACCACGCGGGTCACTGGTCAGCTGTCCCAGAACCCCCTGCAGCCGAAGCTTTTCCCTTCAACAAAGCGGCCCGGGGGAAACGACCTGGATGTCCAAGTCCACCCTCAGGTGGGACAGTCCGGACTCACCCGGAAGTCCTGCCCGCCTGGTGCCAGCCCCCCAGTGAACAGTTACTACTGACTGGCAAGGTGCCCCGGGCATTGATTGTTGACCCTGCCAGTCACAGGCCAACGGCCAGAGTACCAGGCCGGGATCGATGACTGTCACACGTGATTAATGTGATTTAGCTGTGATGACACAGCTACCGTCGTTACCCCATTTGACAGATGAGGCAACAGAGCCCAGCTCAGCGAGGCTAGGGCACGTCACAGGTCATACAGCTGCGAGGCAGAAGGCTCGGGTCAAACCCAGACCTGTCCGATGGCAAGGCTCAAACTCAACCTTTCTGCTCTCCCGACTGGGGACAAAAACAAGGCACAGTCTCTGGGGACCTTGACAAGGAGCGAAAGAGTCCTCAGATGAGGGTGGTAAACCTCTCTCTCCACCTCCATCTCTGAAATAGCCTAGTCAATCTCACCCCCTACATGGACCCCCCCTGCTTAGAGAGGGGCCTCTGGACAGATGCTCTCCATTCACAAGGAGAGGTGTATCTCCCGGTTGACTTTTCTATGGCATAAATTTCTGGGTTGGCGAATTATCATCTTTATAATCAGAGGAAACAAAGCTATTTTCAGCTTGAGAACATATGAGTCCAATGGTAAATAAAACCCCAAAGACCGTTGCTGGGGAGGCCGGCGCTGTCCTCCTCGTGGCTGGCAGCCTCCCCCTGCCGGGGAGGGGCGCGTCTACACAGTAAGGGGTGGGCAGTGAGGACGAGGGAGGCGGGCAGGGAGCATTCTGGAGCTCCAAGGCTGGACAGGCCCCCTCAGCTTTACAGGGGCAGATCCCGAGGCCCAGAGAGGGTGAGGGCCCTGCCCCGGGGCACACAGCCTGCGGGGTCCGGTAGCGCCCTCTGCCGCTCTGCTGGGCACGGCGGCCCCAGTGACTGCTCGGGTGTTCTCTCAGCGCTTGGGAACAGATGGCTTCAGCTCCCACCCACGGAAGCCAAACATTTTCCCTGGTTACCCTGCTAATTTGCTCACAAGCGTCCTCTTGTAAATAGAGAGTACAAAGGCTCCTTCGCACCGCGTGTCTGACAGCAAATTCTGACTCCACCGGGAGAAGCCTCAGAGGGAGCACAGGAAAGTCCCAGGTAAGCCTCAGGTAAGGCCCAGGTGGGGCCCAGGTGGGGCCAGGAGCGTCGGCCGGTCTGGGTTCCAGTCCTGGTTCTGTCACTCCCAGGAGCCTGGCTGGGAAACCTTGGGCCGGCCTCTGGCATCTGTCTTCTCATCTCTGAAATGGGCACGCTGATTGCAAAGGAGCCGGACGTGAGCTATCGTTTGGGTGCTCTAGGAATCAGAGTATCGGTAAGAGCCTGGCCACCCTGCCGTAATGCCATCCTCTGAGATCAGCATGGTGGCCCTGGGTCCAGTGCCACTGTGCCCCCGACCCCGACGGTAGCTGGTTCACCCAGCCCCTCTCACTGACCGAGACCTCCTCCAGACCTGGCCTGGCCCCGAGGCCCAGAGAGGCCCAGACTTCTCGAGGCTTCTTAGGCGTGCGACTCTGGGCACCAGGGCCACCCCTGGCATGCCAACATCAGGGGAACTCCCTGGAGGAGGGGACAGTGGTGCTGAGTCTTTACGGATGAGTAGGCGCTGGTGGGCGCCGGGGAGTGTGTGTTGACGGGCAGGCCCTCCAGGTGGAGGGAACTAAGTGGGTAAAAGCTTGGGAGGAGTCGCCTCATTGTTGAGGGAGGGGAAGCCAAGGAAACTGGGTGCGGCTGGTGCCTCAAGGGAGGGGCTGGGGGGTGGGCGGGAGCGCGTGGGAGCCTGGAGCCGTGAGGGAGATCTGCTCCCGGTGGGGCAGCAGCCCAGGGTCCCTGGGGCTCCCATCCCCCCACCGCATCCTCCAAGGCGGCAATGAAGAGCTCTTGCAGCTACGCGCTCCTGGAGCCAGGCCAGCAGCTGCCGCCGTCCTGGCCAGCCTCCAGCAGCGGCTCCCGGGAGCCTTCATGCCCGTTGGCTGGCTGGCCTGGGGGTGGGCTTCTGGGGGGCAGCATGGCCCCCAGGACAGACAGGGTGGCTGAGGAGAGGCCGGCGTCGGCCTGGCCTTGCTGTGTGACTTGGCTCAGGCAAGCCACCTCTCTGAGCCTCGGGCCCTCCCGTCCCAGAGTCACTGTGAGGGTCTGAGCAGACAGTGCTGACCTTGGCTGGGCCTGGCTCCCAGCGGGTGTCCGTCAGCGCCAACCCCTCCCCCTACCGCGTCCCACTCAGCACCTCACCACCACCCCTGTCCTCTTGGAGAGAATCCTGGGGTTTTATTTATTCCATTTGCCTTTTTTGCCCAGACGGTTGGGTCTCATTTTCTCTCGAGTTTGATGCCACGGTGCTCAGAGGCAGGGGCACAAGCAGGGACGGGGCTGACGGCCTCCGGGCCTGTGATGCTGCCGGGGGCCTGCTCGCCTTGAGCTGGGGGGCGGGGGGGGCAGTCCAAGCAGTCCCAGGGGGCCTCTCTGTCCAGGTCAGAAGCCTGGTCCCTGCACCTGCCCTAAGGTGACCGACAATACCCGTGTCCCGGGGTCACTGTGAGCGTGAAATCTGGCTCACGTATGGCTATGACTGTGACCAGGGTCATGGTTACGAGACCCACTATCCCCGTCATCCCAGCGTCACCACTCCCCCGCTGGCTTCCTCGGCTCTAAGCAGGGGCTCCCAGGGTACCCCGGTGCCTATAAGAATTAGAGGAGGTGACGCAGATGAAGGCTGCTCCCTGCGCCGGGGGGGGGAGACCCTCACCCTTCCACCGCCTGCTGAGGCCTGGCCCTGCCCGGTGCCCCATCTCTGCCCAGCCAGGGCCCCTGGACCTGGCCAGCCGGCTGCCCCTCCCTCCCCGGCTGTGTCCTAGGCAGGGTCCTCACTCCTGTCTCTGTCTGGCTCTTGGCTGCGTGTACACGTTGATGGGAAGATTCTAATGGGCTTTAAGTTAATAAGTTGGGAATAAATTAGGTTGGAGCTCTGCAGGAAACAGATGGCAGAGCCACGGTGGCCTGGGACAGCCTGGTCGGAGCAGGGCTGGAGGTGGGGTGAAGGTGGGTAGGACCGCTGGGCTCTCTTCCTTCTCTCCTACCCCCGACACTCTATCACAAACATTTTCAACATAAAGGAGAGTCGGCAGAATTATGCAGGGAACCCCCAGAGGCTCCCTGCCTACATTTTGCTCTGAGAGAGCCGTCCATCTCTCCGACACCCTATCCATCCACCAACCCACCTTCCTTTCTTAAATGCAGTTCAAAGTCAGAGGCAGACATCAGGACACTTCACCCCTAAACCTGCACGGTGTTAGCTAGAGGTTATTATTTGGTTTGGGTTGAGGGATTGTTTTAGACACAATTTACCAACAGTGAAAGGCACAAATCTGAAGTGAACATTTGCTGAGTTTTGACAGATGGACACATTGGATTAGCCAAATCGCTATCAAAATATAGAGCATTGCTCACTCCTTCCGCCCCACCCCTGCCCCCACCCCAAAGGCAATCACCATCTTGATCACCTTGGATTCATCTCGCCTATTCTAGAATTTCACGTGAATGGAACCATGTGACACGTGTTCTGTGTCTGTCTTTTCCACTCAGGATAAGGTACTTGACATTCATCCAGTTTGGGAGCGCCAGCAGCGTGTTCCTCTTCATTGCCAAGTAGTATTCCGTGGTAGGGATGGACCACAGCCTGTTTAACCATCTCTCCTTGAAGGGCCCTGGGCTGTTTCCAGGTTTCTCCTATTATGCATAAAATCCGTGCATGTCTCTCTGCGGACACTTAGTTTATTTTCAAGCTTATCTTCAGTCCCTCCCTCCCCCTCCAACAAGCCAAGCCCACTCTGTAGCTGGAGGGGACAGGAAAATACCTCAGCACACCCGCTGGTCTTTGGGTGGGCGGGTCGCCCTAGAGTCACCTTGGTGGGCCATGGTGGTCTGGGGTGGTGCCTAGTCCCTGAGAAGGGATGGACGGTGGGTGGGCAGGCTGGAAGCTGTTGCCACTGAGACAGTGGGAATTATTCTAAAAAGGCTACCTTGGGCCCAAAGTGCCTCCTCTGAGATTCGTGCACAAGGGCACCCACCTGGAGGGCTGCTTAGAGGGGCCACCAGGAGTCACAAACCCAAGAGCCCCCAGGAAAGGGGTCACCCTAAGACAGAGATCAACACGGTCTCAGGTCAAGCAAACTCTCAAGATATCACTGTCACGTGTTAAGGGCATGGTTAAGAAATATTTAAGGTAGTGTCTTGAAACACCCTCAGCTAGATGAAAAGGCTTCTAAGAATCTTAAAAGCATGCATCTTAGACTTTCTCTATTAGACGAGAGAGCCTCTAAAAATCATAAGGCCCTTGTTCCACAGCCCAGCACAGAGAGATGCGTGGGTGCGGCTTTCACCTAGTGGATTGTATTATAATCTGATACACAGGAAGCCCACAAAGTTTTTATTTATTTTATTATTATTATTTTTTTAACTCTTTATTTATTTGGTTGCGCCAGGTCTCAGTTGCGGCAGGCGGGCTCCTTCGTTGCGGCTCGCCGGCTCCTTGGTTGTGGCAGGCGAACTCTTTGTTGCGGCATGCGTGTAGGATCTAGTTCCTGACCAGGGATCCAACCCGGGCCCCCTGCATTGGGAGCGTGGAGTCAGCCGCTGTGCCACCAGGGAAGTCCCCACGAAGTTTTTAAAGCAATTATATCAGCTTGGAATGAGGAGCTGGGCCACATCCCTGCTGGTGGGACCTGAGGCATAAGAACTCACTAGGCCACCCACCCTTCCCGCCCATTCCTCAGAAGTGAGTGTGCAGGAGGAAACAGGGAGGGGCCAGCTGGGGTCAGAACACTCTGGGCTTTGGGTGTGACCCCTGCAGGCCCTGAGGAATCATGGGAGAGGGGTAGTGGGGGAAGGACACCTTTTAGAAAGCTCGCTCTGTCTGCCTGGGGAGCTGGGTCAGAGGGCACAGTGGGGGAGGACGAGAGACCAAGGGGGAGGCCCCGGTAGCCATCCTACTGAAAGATGACCTTTGGGGGAGTGTCTGAGGCCACTGAGAACAGCGCCCAGCACTTGCCAAGTGAGGGCCAAGCAGGGGCCTTAGTCCCTGGCGGTGGCAGCCCCCTGGTCACTCTGCCCATGGTGCGGACCCCACCCCAGCCTCTCCCTGCGCTAACCCAGCTGCCTTCGTGAGCCCAGGTGACAGAACAGGGGTAGCTGCAGGCCTGTCCCTCAATCCTGCCGTGGCCCGTCAGCTGCTTATTCCACGAGGCCTTCATTGGCTGCGTTTTTCATCCTGGCAGGAGGCTTTTCTCCAAGGGAAGGTTGCTAACAGGGACAGGGGAACAGGCATCGATTAGCAGAGTCATTGCTGCTGTCAGTGAAGCTTGGGTGTCATCGAAGTGACAGTGGGGCTGGCCCCAAGCCTGGCATCCACCCTGGCACCCCCCCAGAGAACCATTTCCTGGGCCTGCCACTCACCCCCAACAGACGAATCCACGGCTAGCGGCAAATACGCAGGATGCAGAGCCGCAAGACTCAGCTTTGACCTGCCAGCTGGGGACCCTTCTGGGCCTCAGTTTGCTCACACGTAAAATGGGTGATGACAGGAGCGGTCTCCCAGCACAGGGCAGCTGGGAGCAGTCAATGGAAGGATGTCTGTAAAGTGTTTCCCGAGGACTGAGCAAGTGTCAGCCCCCCTGTGAAGCATGTTATGTCTTTTACTCCTCACAGTGCCCCTTTTCCATGTGAGGCACAGAGAGGGGCGGTGAATGGCCCAGGGTCACATAGCAGGAAGGCTGAGCTCTTACCAGCTGCTGAGCTGCCGGAGGGCTGAGGGTCCCCGTGGGGAAATGAAGGCATGCTATCTCCCTTAGAGGGTGAAGCAAGGTCCTCGTGCACGAGACCCACAGCATGGTGCAGGGCAAGGGATCGACATTCAACACCAGGGCACAGGACAAGTCAATCAACCAGTGTATCTGTTATCACAGCCAGGACTATGCTGCGTAACAAACACGCACCAAAAGTCAGTGGCATAGACAGTAAGCGTGTGTGGTTTTCACATCTCACAGCTGGACTGGCCCTGAGGAAGGGTCCTGACACAGCTGGCTGTGGGGGTGGCCTGCCCCTCTCAGTTCTGAGCCCACCTCAAATGCACCTGCCGCCACCGGGCCCCTCCAAGCCCCCAGGACACAGCCCTGAACTCCCCATCACAACACCAGCCCTTGCTATAAGGTCCTTTGGACACTGGGAGAAATCCATCACCCTCCCAGACCTTGACCCTAATCTAAACCCCAAAGTTTCTCAGCCGACTTAGCAAACTGATGGACTTTGTATAGAAAAGGCAGAAAAATAGAGAAGACAATGATGCCTGTCCTGTCCCCACATTCAATGACGACCACAGTTTAACATTTTGCTACATTTCCTTCTATGCATAATTGTGTATCAGGCTTGTCCACTTAATATTAAAAAAATCAAAATCTACAAAAGGCTACAGTAAATAATGTGTCCTTTCTCTGACCCCCGCCCCCCATCTCCTTTCTCTGAAGCAATCACTATTTGCTAATATTGTATTTAGGGTTTTATACCGGTATTCACAGGCCAGACCCGTCTGTTGTTTTCTTAGAGAAAACTTCATCAGGTTTAGGATGTTCTTTCTTTCTTCCTGTGCTCTGGAATGATTAAGTTGCATCGTGGCTCTCTGTTCTTTAAAAGTTGGGTAGAATTCCGTAATTCTGTGAAACTGCTCACACCTGGGGTTTGGGAGCAGAGGCGAAGTAGTTCTTTAACAAAATTCTCTCTTTCCTCCCCAGTATGTGTTCTACTTAGATTTTAGTTCTCGTCTGATGGCAGCTTGTCTGCTCATTTTTTATTTTCCCAGAAAATCCTTTTACCTGGTTTTTCCAATTTGGGGGCACAAAGTGCAAAGTATCTTTTGTATTTCTTCCCATTTCTTCCTGTTTCTGTGTCACTTGCTTCCACACTGCCAGTTTTCCACATTATTATCAATCCTTCATAACTGTACATCCTAGTGGTGACATGTTATTCCATTAGCTTTCTTCGTTTTTTTTTTCAAATATAACAATCAGGTCATCTGTCTCCCACCATGATGAATATTCCTTATCGTCTCTTCTTGGGTAATCAGGCTATTTGCAATGTTTGGCTATTACAATATGATGGACATTTTTGTATATAAGGCCCTTTCTGTATTTAGAATTATTTCCTTAGGCTAGATTATCTGGATGAAAGGTTGCTTTTTTTTTTTTTTTTAAGGCTAACTTACTTTCCAGAAGGGTTGTTCCAATTTGCACTCCCACCTGGAATCTAGGTTTAAAAACCTACTCTGACTAAAACACTCCAGGGGCTCCAACAAGACCCCCTCCCCCAGGCTGGCTCCGGCTCTCTGCCCGCTTCCCCGGAATGGCTTCTCCCTTCCTCTGTTCCAGATCCACCAGCCTTCTTTCTGTCCCCAAATAGAATGAGTTTTCTCTGGTCTCAGGACTTTGCCCTGGCTGTCCCTCTGCCTAGAAGCCCCTTCCCACAAACCTCCCCACCAGGGGCTAGTCTCCCAGGCCCAGCGTCACCTTCTCAGAGTGGCCTTCCCTGACCACTAGACATAATGCCCACCCATTCCCATAGACACATGCCATTGTCTGTCCCACCACCGTCTGCCATCTGATGCTTCCGCAAATGATTGTACCTGTTTATTGCCTACGAAACCCCATGGGGGCAGGGACCCTGATGTGTCCCCTGAATCCAGAACAATGTCTCACAGGCACCGAATAATTTTTATTTACACCCAGGGAGGCTCTGCATGGTTTCCTGCACTGGCCCTTTCAAAGCTCTGGGGCCGTGGGAAGCATCAGGCTCATTGACTTTGAGATTAATGACTGAACAACGGGCCACGTCCCCCTGGCCCACCCTCGCTCACCAGGGGTGGGTCTCCAGGCAGGAAGAGGGGCTAGTCTGGTGGAAAGTGAGGGGAGGGCATCCACGTAGGGGCTTGGCACGAGTCCTGGCAGGCACCTCTGTTGATCCCACAGGGAGGGCTCAGCCCTGGTTGGGGGCTTCCCATGGGCAGGCTCATCTACCTCCCACCTGGTTCTTGTTCTCCCCTTGAGGCTGGACCCCTTTCCGGGCAAGGAACACCCCCTCCCCTCATCGTGGACTCCTCCCAGGGCCTCAGCACGGGTCTCTTCTCTTAGGGCCAGGTTACAGATGCGCAATTGGAGGCTGGGAGAGAGGTGCGCGCCGGGACTGACAGCCCTGGGGAGGGTTATAATTCCACCTTCCTGGGAGAAAACTGAGGCTCAGTGATAGGAAGCGACCTCGTCAGGGTCTGATCCCAAGCGGCGAGCAGGGGGACCGCGGGCAGGGGTGGGGACCACGCGAAGGAGCGGCACAGGGGGCTGCGGCAGCCCCTAGACCTCTGTGGAATCCACACGTTTCTCCTGCCCGCGGAATCCTACTCATCCTTCAAAACTTGGATCAGCTCACCGGGTAACCTGTCCCACCCACTCCTCGAGCACCGCAGGCCTCCCCCGCGAGGCGACAAGGGTTGGTAGGGGTGGACGGGGTGCGGGGAGGGGGGCAGTAGGCCTGGGCACCCAGGCGGGGAGGTGGGCATGGGGGATGGCGACTAGATCAGCCACAGGTCACCCCAGGGTCGCCGGGACCACCACGTCCCCCAGGGCGTCTGGGGCCGCGACCTCAACCTCCGCCCCTCCCCCGCCTCTGCGGGCGCAGCGGGCGGGAGACGGAGGAGGAGGGCGGGGAAGGAGGAGGGGAGAAAGGGGCGGGGCTCCGCGGGGGTGGCGGGCCGGGGCGGAGCGCGGGAGTCCCCGCCGTGCTCGCCGCAGCCGCTGCCGCTGCGCCCCCCGGACGCGGTCGCCGACGCCGGGGCCGGCCGACCCGGGACCCGCGGAGGACGCCGGCCGCGCTCGGCCCGAGGAGCGGTGCGGGGAGCGGGGCGCAGCGTTGCGGGGCGCGGGCGCCCGGGGGTCCCGGCGCGGGGGCGTTGGGCGCGGGCGGGGCTGGGAGCTTGGAGGACCCCAGGACCCGACCGGGCCGAGGTAAGCGGTCACCGCGGCGGAGGCGGGCGGTGGGCGGGGGGCGGACCGGCTGAGGCGCGGGGACCTGTCGGAGCCTTTGTCTGAGGCGCGCGCGGCCCGGCTCCGCGCCGGCTCCGGCCGCCGAGTCCAGGGATGGGGGCACGTGACCCCGGGGACCCCGAGTCCCCCACCTTCCCACCCCTATCCCGGAATGAGCGGGCTCCCACCCCCACCCTATCCAGCATCTGGACCGGACCAGCCCCCCACCAGCCCATCTGCGAGCGCAGGACCCAGACCCGGGAAAGGGGGAGAGTGGCCGGCGGCTCCAGGCCCTGCTCAGGGCCAGGCGCCTCTGCGTCCCCGGGCACACCCTAAGCGTCCTTCCATCCCGAGTTCCCTCCTGGAACCTCCGCCGCGCCCCCTCACCCCTTCCCCCTGCCGGTCCCCTCCCAGCTCTTGGGATAGGGCTGGAAGAGGTGTGGCCTGCGCCCAGCGGTCGCCTCCGGGTGGTCCTGGGGTCTGCCCTTCGCCTGGGAGCGCAGGCCTGGGAACCAACTTGGTTGCCGACGGGGCTGGTCTCGCAGAAAGAGCCTGTGGGTGGGGGAGCTGCAGCACCAAGGCCAGGGGCCAGGGCCTGGGGCTGGGCACCCTAGGAGCCAGCCAGCTCCTGTGGCCAGTGCATTCATGCATCCTCCCCGGGCTCCAGGAAGCGGGTGGCCCCAGGGTCTTGAAACCCACTTTCCTGTGGGCAGAGCCAACAGGGAGGAGTTGGGCCAGTCCAGAAAGCTTGGCTGGGGAAAGAACAGCAGAGCTCATAAGCTGGCCCAGACACAGGGGGCCAGGACCAGCCAAGGGCGCCCAGCCAGCCAGGGCTTGGGGCTCGTGAGGAGCCCGAGGCTCGAGGAGAGCTAACAGGCTGGCTTCCCAGATGGAATTCAGGCTCCCTTGTGCCCTCCGGCTGGAGCGCAACCCCTGAGAGGGGTCATCCTGGCCTTGGGGTTCAGACACCCAGCGTCTTCACAGTGCCCTGGGGCACAGTTAGAACCCTTGTCCACTCAGTTGCCTCTGAAATGGGGGGAGCCAAAGGTGGTCGGCCTGGCGGGGCTCCCAATAGAAGCCTGGCTCTCTGTGCCTCAGTTTCTCTTTCTGCAAAGTGGGGGCATGAGCCGGGCCTTCAGGACTGCTGGGGTCAGGAGAAGATCCCTGACCTGTCTGTCCATAAATTTTCATTAAAGGGGGACCCGGGAGGAGGAGGGGCGGATGGGGGGAGAGCTGGGGCTCTGGGCTGCGGGCGTGGAGTTGGAGGGGGTGTTCTGGAGGGGCGGGTTGAGGCCTGCAGCCCAGGAGAGGTGGGGCAGCCTCGGGGCACCCCCTGCCCTGCCACCTTGGAAGGTGGTATCAGGGGTCATGGGGCCGCCGCAGCGGGAGCCAGAGCACCTCCCGGGAGGCGGACTGCAGGAGCACGTGGGGACAGTGGCTGAGGGGGGCCCTGTGGGTGGCAGCTGCCCGCCTCACCCGCTGAGCGGGAGGGAGCAGTTGGGCGGCCTCCTGGCTTGTCGCGGAACACGTCCGCCTTCCCGGGGGGCGTGGCCTCTGGGCGGGGCAGAGACCTCAGCGGGGAGGCCCGGCAGGTTTGGGGCGCCGCCGCGTCTCTGTGGGGAACACGGCCCAGGGGGTCGGGGGTGCACAACCTCCAGGGCTGGAGGGAGGAGTGTCCGTTGTTGTAGACCGCCGCTCTGCCGCTGGCCCCTTCCCCGGCCCCACCCAGGACGCTGGGTGGCTGGGGACCGAGGGTGTCCAAGCCTCCAGTGCAGGGTCCTGCCTAAGGCCACAGTCATTCAAACCCAGGCCAAGCTCTGTCCTGTGTCTTGTTCGGCCCCCCCAGCTCCAGATGTGGCAGGAGGCCTGGGGCTGGGGGCAACAGGAAGAGCACCGAGACCAGAGGGGTTCACGCCTGGCTTCCCAGGCCCCGGAAGGAGAAGCCTGCAACCCTCCTCTCTGCTGCTCCTGGGTGCGCATCAAGCCGGGTCACCCCCGGATGGCAAGAGCAGAATTTACCCAGTCCCCAGGGCCCACCTGGAATCAGGGATGGTTCCAGCCCCTCAGACCCCCACTAAAACTCTGTGGGGAGCAAGGAAGGGGGGAGCCCAGGGGAGGCACTCCGTAACTGGTCGGCACACCCGTCTGGAGGCTGGGGAGCAGGTAAACTGAGGCAGGAAGGACGTTAGATGGGACAAGCAGAGGTGGGGGAGCTGGGCGTGGCCGGCGCCATCCTCAGAGAGACTCGGAGTAGCGCCGGGCACGTGGGATCCCTCGGGAAGCGGTCTGTCTCCCGGCTTCTTCCGTGGGTTCCCCCATACGTGCTCGGGGCGGCCCAGGAAGCGGAAGTGCTACGCTCAGTACCCAGTGCTTCCGTGTCCCATCTTTGTCTCGAATTCTCTACAGGGAATGTGTATCCTTTTGGCAATCAGATAAATTAATAAAAGTTGTCAGAGGGCTTCCCTGGTGGCGCAGTGGTTGAGAGTCTGCCTTGACGATGCAGGGGGCGCGGGTTCGTGCCCCGGCCCAGGAGGATACCACATGCTGCGGAGCGGCTGGGCCCATGAGCCATGGCCGCTGAGCCTGAGCGTCCGGAGCCTGTGTTCCGCAACGGGAGAGGCCACGGCAGTGAGAGGCCCGTGTACCAAAAAAAAAAAAAAAAAAAAAGTTGTCAGAAAAACAAACTGATCAATGTTTCAGGGAAAGAACTAGACCCCCCAACACCCACAGGGTCACCTACACAATGGGGGTGTTACTCCCTCGAGGATCAATCGGCTCCTTCCTTTCCTCCAAAGATAAGGGCTACAGCTTTGAGCTGAGGCAAGAGAAACGGAGGAAGAACAAAGGGAGGACTTCCTGCTCCCCCACGTGGTCGGCCCCAGAACGGTGGGCCGTGGTGGCTCACGGTCCCACAGGCCTGGGTCCGGGTTCAGGCCCCAGCGCTTACTGCCTGTGAGATCGGGGTGGTGGGCCGGCGGGAAGTTCACGCTCTAACATCGGCTGTCAGATGAGTGAATGTCGGAACCCCCTCCCAGAGGGAGATGGCTCGTGGGACGCTCGAGCACGGTGCTGGCACACAAGTGTTCAGAATATTTCTCCCCCCGTCTCTTTCTCTCCTCTGTGCCCGCTGCCGCCGCCCTCACGCGGGCCTCCAGCCTTGCTCTCCGCTGCAGCCAGGGAGCATCGTAAGACACAAGTCACAGGACGTCGCTCGTCCGTTCAGGTTTGTGTGCCCCTGCGTGCTGTTTCAAGGTGGGTGGGGTGGATAGAGACGGTGGTCCCCCGGGGGTGCAGGCTTGGCCGCGTGGCAGTGGGGCAGGGATCCCCTCCTGGCCTCCCCAGCCTGCGTCATCTGCTTTCCCCGCAGCAGGGCTGCCATGGGCTCGGTGGGCAGCCAGCACCTCCAGGAGCCCAGCGTGGCGAGCACGCCGCACAGGAGCGTGGTGATGAGCTTCGACAGCGGCCCGCTGGAGGAGGTGGCGGCCGGGGTAGCCCAGGCCCAGGGCAGTAGGGCCAGGGGCATCCCGATTTTCACGGACTCTGGTGAGTGAGGGTGCGGCCAGGGTGCGCGTCTGCCCCAAAGCAGGGACGGCTGTGGGAGCCTTTCCCGGGATGGGGAACCTTGTGGGGGGGTCACTGAGCCCGGGAGGCAGCGTCGGTCAGGATGGATGAGATCTGCCGTGGTAACAAACGAGCCCACCGGCCCAGTGCCTTCACTAATGCCGGGTGCCCGGGGAAGGCTCCATCTTAACGTGGGTTTCCACGACCGCTGAGGAGGTGGGAGGGCACAGGGTGAACCAGGCACTGACCTGTATGTAAACTTCTGTCTGCGACTGACGCATATGGCGTTGGCTGCATTCTTGGGTCAGAGCAAGCCATGCCTCACTTCAGTGGAGATGGGAAAGTGTCCGAAAAGAGGATTGATGTGAGGTTCAAACACCCCAGTTTTGAGGACTTCCCTGGTGGTCCAGTGGTTAGGACTCCGCACTTTCACTGCCGAGGGTCCAGGTTCAATCCCTGGTCAGGGAACTAAGATCCCACAAGCTGCACAGCACAGCCCAAGAAAAACCCCCAAGAAAGAAATATCCGGTTTTCCACGTATCTGTGTGTCCTAGGGCAAGTGCCTCAACCTTTCGCAGCCTCAGGTTCCCTACATGGAGGAAATAGTCCAGCTGCCTGTGAGATCAGACTTGCAGAGTGGGCAGTGTGCAGGTCTGGAGTTAGGCAGATTTGGGTTCAACTCCAGCTCCTGTCTCTGTCCACTCAGGGACCTTGGGTAAGTCACTGTTCTCTGGGCCTCAGTTTCTTCATCTGGAAAAGGGGAATGATCCTGGGGCCACCCTAACATGCTTGCAACTGGATCCACAAAATGTGGCTTAAGACGTTTCCCGGCGCTCAGGAGGCCCCCCTGCAAGTGATAGCTCATTTGGGGGCTGGCTACAGGTTATACTAGGACCACTTCAGGCTCCGGCATGGAGACTTACTCTCAGCTTCCATCCCCTCTCTTTGCAGATGGGGAGTGGAGGTTCTGCGGGCTGAGACCCATGTTGGGTTGGGATAATCTCCCTGCACCCGTGTGTATGGACAGAGTCAGCTCGGGGCCCATCCCCAGGCTTCTCCTGGCCAGGTAGTGGATGCCACGTTGCCATGGCCATAGAATTGGATGGTGGCCATGGTGACCAGGGCAGTGGTGATTTTAGCTGTAATGGCTATGGTGACAGTGGCTGCATCAGCCAGGGTTCTACCAGAGCCAGCAGGAGACAGAGCTAGAAAGAGAGTTAAAGATGCAATACAGATGTAGATGTATAGATATCCATATGCATTTATTACAGGACATTGGCTGGCTGAAGAGGAGGCTGGCCAAGCCAGTCTGAAGTCCATCAGGCAGGTGGTCAGGACAGAAGATGACAAGCAGGCTGGAATCCCAGGGGCACGAGCCGTTTGGGGTCCCTGAGTTCTGGGAAGGCCTCAGGGTCTTACCTGATTAGGTCAGGCCCACCCAGGGTAAACTCCCTTTTGATCAAACTTAAAGTAACTAAGGAGGGCCTTTGTGTGATTTTTCTGTGAAAGAAAAATCTTTTCACAGCAGCACCTCGGTCGGTGTTTGATTGAACAACAGGACTGTGGTTCCGCCTCCAAGTTGACCTACAAACTGACCATTACAGTCTACCCCTTACCAGCTTGCCTCCTATACACAGCTCCCTACACCATACTTAGTCTCCAGAGAAAGACACTAACAGTCAACCCCCCACCTACCAGGACGTAACGGACCCCCATATGAACAAAAACACACTAACCCTTTCCCCAAAGGACGCAAAGTCCTTGTGCGTTGATGTTCGCACTTCTCCTTTGATCCCCCAAACGTCAATACTGAGATACAGGGTTAACTGTTACGAACACATCTTACGTTAGATGATACGGGGGTGAGAAAGTGAATAAAATAAAAGCATTTGATTAATACATACACACACATATTCATATCAAAAAAAGGAAGCAATACTCATAACAGTATCAGTTCTCATGTCTGTGACTAGTCCCATGATTGTAGCTGGTATTCTAACTACCTTCTCCCACCACCCATCCCATATTCCATTTGCCCACCGTATTCATAACTACCTTCTCCCACCGCCCATCCCATATTCCATTTGCCCACCACAAGTATCTTAACTGGTCATGGTTCTTTGCCCGGTGGGTGACCCAAGCTTCATTATTTTTTTTTTTCTTGGCCGCGCCATGTGGCTTATGGAATTTTAGTTCCCCGACCAGGGATCAAACCTGGGGCCCCAGCAGTGAGAGTGCCAACTCGTAACCGCTGGACCAGCAGGGAATTCCCCCAGCCTTCATTCTTGAAAGCTCTGGATCACTAGCAGTCCTGCTGGACTTGGGTTGGTATCGTTTTCCATTGACTGTGTCCCAGGGATTGCACGTGCTGAGAGAGGCCGTGAGGAATCTCCTGTCTCGCGGACCTACTCTCTCACTCCCACACGGGAGCAACCTGACTTCCCAGTGATGACGGTCAGGATCTGTCCCCACAGCCAGAGCGGCCACCCTGCTCCCTGCAGGATCACTGTGTCTCGGGGGGGAACCGTTCCTCCCTTTGGAGCAAAGCCCTCTGGCCCAGCGGAGCCTCAAGTCCTGGGGGTGGGAAGCAAACATTTTGCTGGTGAAGCTCTAAGGGGCGTAGTGGGTGGTCCCACCCGCACTTCTGCCCGTGGTTCCTGGATGTGTGAACACTAACTGTAGGAGAATCAGCCCTGTATACTGGACGCTGGTTTAGAGCATCGGTGGCCTCCCAGAGGACACTGCCTCAGCCCCACCAGGTCTGGCCACCCAGCTGGTCCCAGAGCTGAGTCTCCAAAAGGCCGTTTCACTGTTCTCTCCAGCCAGCTGCTTCCGTGGCCATGATGGTGAGAGTCACGGTGGCAGCAGCCTCTTTGTAACGGCCAGTGGCTGTGGTGATGGCTGCACTGGCGTGGTATTGGTGGTTGTATGTCTGGCAGCCATGACTATGATGACTGGGGCAGCTGGGGCCGTGAAGGTGGAGAGCGGCCACGGTGACGGTGACCATGGTTACAGTGGCTGTAAGGTGATGATAACGGCTGTGATGTAGCAGCTGTGATGGGGATGGATGGTGGCCAGGGTGACGGCAGCCGTGATGCTGCTGGATACAGTGGCAGTGGCCACAGTGATGATGGACCGTGGGTATGGTGATGGTGGTCATGATGGTGGGTACGATGGTGACAGTGGCCATGGTGTTTGGTGACTTTTGATAATGGCCATGATGGTGGTGGCGTGGGCAGCTGTGGCCATAGTGATGGAGAGTAGCCACGGTCATGATGGCCTTGGTGGCTTGGATATGGCGAGAGTGGCCATGGTGATGGTAGCTAAGGTGGCAGTGCTTCTGGTGGCAGTGACAGATGCATGGTGGGAGGCCGTGTCTGTGGTTCGGGTGGCAGCCGGAGTGGCTGTGGCTATGGTGGTCGTGATGGGGGTGCCGTGGTGGACTGTGGCCCCGATGTGGTGGTCGCGGCCGCGAATGGGCTGGTCCGCGTCTCACCTGGCGTCTGGGTTTGCGGGCAGAGGAGCCGGTGCCTGACGACCGCTACCGCGCCGTCTACTTTGCAACGCTCCTGGCTGGCGTGGGCTTCCTGCTGCCGTACAATAGCTTCATCACCGACGTGGACTACCTGCACCACAAGTACCCAGGTGGGTCCCCCACAGTCGCGTCCTGCCATCGCATGCGGCCCTGCACACGTGGCTCAGGCCTGCCACCCTCCAGAAACCCCTTGGGCGGGACCCCACTTGGGGAGCCCGTTTTATTCAAACCCTAGCTCGGCTGTGAATTGCTGTGTGACCCCAAGGGCAGCCACTCACCCTCTCTGGGCTGTCAGCCCCTTTGGGGCAGAGGGAGGAAGCAGTGCCTGGCGGGGGCAGGTGCAGAGGGTGGGGCTCCCCTGAACCCCTGTTACCCTGCCCCCCACCAGGGACCTCGATTGTGTTTGACATGAGCCTCACCTACATCCTGGTGGCGCTGGTGGCTGTGCTCCTGAACAACGCGCTGGTGGAGAGGCTGAGCCTGCACACGAGGATCACCGCGGGTGCGCCGCCCGCTGCCCACCCGGCTCCCGGCCCTCACACCTGGCCGTCGCATGCCCTCCATTCCCTGCGTGCGCCTCACTCTCCTCGTCTGTAAGATGGGCGCACCTCCTAGGAACGTCATGGGGTTCAACTATGAAAACAGTGTCAGGCCCATGTGCGTGTAACACGTGCTGGCATGATGCCTGCGCCTGGCGAGGCTGCTGTGCACCCCACGTGTGTCCCGGGGCCCTTGCTCTTCCCTGCTCTTCCTCTCCCATTTGTCTCCATGGTAACATTCAGCTTCAAAACACAGCTCGAGGCGCCTCCTCCAGGAAGCCTTCTGGGTGCCCCTCCTAGAGCTCTAAGATGTCCCCGCCCTCCCAGTATTAAGGGGAAAGGCAGAGAGAGGGCACCTCAGACCTGGCTCCATGTTGGGGGATGAGGGGGCTCCCCCAGCCCACCATCGAGTGCCACCTCTCTGGCCTCTCCCCACACAGGCTACCTCTTAGCCTTGGGCCCCCTCCTGTTCATCAGCATCTGCGACGTGTGGCTGCAGCTCTTCTCTCGGGACCAGGCTTATGCCATCAACCTGGCTGCGGTGGGCACCGTGGCCTTCGGCTGCACAGGTAGGGCCAGGGGCCGGGGTGGGCTGAGCCCCTGGGTGCCCACTGCGGGCCGTCCCACCGGCCCTGTTCGTGTGCTGGGGGCATGTTAATACCGGGTGAGCCAGACTCAGTGCCGGCACGTTTCCACGTGCACATGGGCGAGTCTGCTTTCACACATGCACGCACGCTGCAAACCCAAAGGGCTGCGTGCGCTGGTCACACACAGAGTCAGAGCACACACTCCACACACATGTCCACATGCCCACATGCCATGTGGACATGGAGGCAGTTCCCTGGTTTTCTCAGGTATAAACCGGGCTTCACAACCTCTCCTGCCCATGTCACCGTGTCACTGTGTTTCTCTTGGGCGGTAGCTTTCAAATTTTTTTTTTAACTTTTTATTTTGAAACTGTTTCAAACCTATGGAAAGTTAAGAATAATATAATGAGTTCCCATGTACCTTTCACCTAGATTCACCGATTGTTGACATTTTGCCGCATGTGCTTTCTTTCCTTCGCTGGCTTTCTCTGTTCCCCCCCCCGCCCCCAACTTCTTTTTTTTTTTTAATAAGAATCTTTTTTAAAAATATGTATTTATTTATTTGGCTGCGCTGGGTCTTAGTTGCGGCACGCAGGATCTTCGCTGCCGAGTGTGGGAGCTTTAGTCGCGGCATGTGGGATCTAGTTCCCTGAACAGGGATCGAAGCCGGGCCCCCTGCACTGGGAGCGCGGAGTCTTAACCACTGGACCACCAGGGAAGTCCCCCTCCTCCACCTTCTAAAGTATATGTATTATATGAAATTTCCCCTAAATATATATAAATAGAAAATGTATGTTTTGTCCTTAAACCGTTTGGGAATTACTTGCAGACATCATCATGCTTCTTTGCCTAAATGGTAACAGTTCAGGGTGTTTAACAGCTAAACCTAAAACATCTCTTCTAGAACCACATTTACAATTGCCAAAATTGGGACATTTAACATTGATACAATACTATCATCAGATCTACAAGCCATAATCATTTCACTGTTTGTCGCGGTAATGTCCTGTACAGCGTTTGGTTTTTCTGACCCAGGACCCAGCCCAGGGTCACACGTTACATCACTGGTCACATCTTTAGTCTCCTTTAATCTGAAAGGTCCTCAGCCTTTCTCTGTCTTCTGTGGCAATGATGTTTGCAAAGGTCCAGGCCAATTGTTCTGTTGATCATGACTTCCAGAAAGAGATACATTTCACATTATGACCCGGCACACATGTGTGCGTGTGTATGTGTGTGTGTGTGTTTATAAATGAAATCAAGGCTCTGTGAAATAATATTCTCAATCCAGTCTTTGTACTCAGGTCTGCTCTGTTCTATTTCATTAAAAAAAAAAATGCTGATAACCCCACCAGGAAGGAGATGCTAGTTTGCCAGCCCTGCTCCAGGGTTTACTTCCAGGCGTGGAGTCACTAGACCGCAGGGCTTGAGCCAGTACATTTTCATTTTCCCCAGATACCGCTGCACTTCTGTCTTGTTGGTCAGGATGAGACGTTATGCTGTGGTAACAAACGAGCCCAGAGATCTCAGTGGCTTCTCAGAACCGGCCTTATTTCTGGCCCTTGCTGCACATCCAGCGTGTCGGTGGGGTTATTTCCACACTCACTCGGACTGCCGGTGGCTCCCCGTCTGTAACACATGGCCTCTTCTGTGGCCGCCCCTGGGGAAAGACAGACCAGAAGACCATGTGGGCTTTTCCTACCTGGTCCAGGAGTGACGCGTGTCATTTCTGCTTGGGTGTCAATGACCAGAGGAGGTTGGGGAGTCTGGCCAGCCCCGGGGCGGGGACGTCGAAGGCAGGACTGTGCTATGCAGGGGGTGGTGCTGTTTCCACCCCACCCCGCGAGGGGATTGGACAAGGTCCCTCTGCCCCCAGTGGTGTTAATGTCTTTTCCCAGCAACCCTTGCCAACAGTGTTCTCAAACTTCTGAATTCTGTTCCAAGCAAACAGGTGATAAGTGGTGTCTCATGGTTACTTCTCTCTCTCTCTCTCAAGTGCAGCAATCCAGCTTCTACGGGTACACGGGGATGCTGCCCAAGAGGTACACGCAGGGGGTGATGACGGGGGAGAGTGAGTATCTGCGGACCCCAGAGCTGCCTAGGCTCTGCGACCCTCTTCCTGGGACCGAGGGGGGCTGGCGATCGCCTGGCTGGTGGGGGGCCGGACTCCCAGACAGGAGGGATGAGGTTGTGATAGGCGTGGTCTCTTTGGGTGCGGAGTCCTCTGTGATGTGAGGAGCACGTGCCACACTCTGAGCATGGGTCTCGAGTGTCACGCAGCGTCTGTGCAAGGCGTGTGTTTCGTGTGTGCATGTGTGTGCAGGGCAGCTCATCTACACCCGTGACGTCAAGTGCCGGCCCCCAGCACCAAGCTCTCCTCAGAGCCCCACCCCCACTTGGCAACTCAGACTCCCTTTCCCAAGCCCAACACGTCATCCCACCGGCCCCTGCTCAGTGAAGGGCACCCCCTTGCTCAAACCTGAGACCTACCCGACACCCAGTGCTCTAAGTCCCTGCAAGTCATGTGGACCTGCCCTCCGGGGTGATCCCTGCGCCCCAGCCCCGGTCCGAGCAGCCGACTCCCCCTCTTGTCTTGCTGCCCTCCAGCACGGGGGCCGCCCCACCCTCACCCCAGCCGCAAGCACTTCGGAGCACCTCGTCCAGATGTCCTCAGTCTTCCTTCCGGGCCTGGATGGGCCAGGCTCAGCCGTGCTGTGGGGCAGGACTCAGGTGGACTCTGGGCCCCATTTCTCCCCTTTGGGGTGCTCTGTACCCTCTACATACGGTGAGGCCCACCAGGTGCCCCCAGGGCTCCAAGCCTCGCGTCTGTGGAGTTTGGTTCCGAGAAGGTACCCCGCTTGCCGTGACCCCCACCACCTTCTCCTGTGACCTTAGGACCCCACCCACCGGGTTCCAAGCCCACCACTTCCTTTCAGCTCCGCAAACACAAACATGTAGAGCTCATGCCCGCCCTCTGCCAATGGACGCTCGCCCCCTCGTCTCTGCCTGGCCCCCCAAATCCTGCACAATCATTGGTGTTTTTCTGCGACCTGTTTGGGGCCTCTCCCCAACGAGCCCAGAAGGAAGGGCCTGCATGCGTTGTCCCCACTGTGTCCTCAGGGCGGACGGTGCCGGGCACACAGCAGACACGTGATCAGTGCGCCTGGGGTGGGGTGTGTGTGAGCCGGGAGCAGGGGCCAGAGAGGGGCGGGCTGCGCCGGCGCATCCTGCGGGCAGCCACGGCGTGTCCGCGTCCCAGGGCTGCGGGGCGGGGCCGAGTGGGCGGGGTCGCCCGCATCACGGCCCCGCCCCCCGCAGGCACGGCGGGCGTGATGGTTTCCCTGAGCCGTATCCTCACGAAGCTGCTGCTACCCGACGAGCGGGCCGGCACGCTCATCTTCTTCCTGGTCTCCGCGGGCCTGGAGCTGCTCTGCTTCCTGCTGCACCTGGTGGTGCGGGGCAGCCGCTTCGTGCTCTACCACACGGCGCGGCCCCGCCCCAGCCACACGGCCGGCTACCGCGTGCACCACGACGTGGCCGCCGAGGACGTGCACTTTGTAAGTCGCGAGGTCGGCGGAGGGAGCCGGGAGGCCCGGCACGGCCGCCGCCCCGTCCCAGCCGAGCTCCTCCAGCCGCGCCCCGCTGTCGCTGTCGTCTCAGGCTCCAGCTCCTCCTGTGGCCCGAGGCTCCTACCCACGGGCCCTCCTTCGTCCTGTGGACGAAGGTTTCATCCCTTGGTGACACCACACACCTGAGGCCTGAGGCCCCCTGGCTGTGACAGCCCACACCTGAGGCCTTAACCTCCCCACGCCCCCGGTGTGATGGCCCACACCTGTGGCCTCCCCCGCAGGCCCGCCCGGAGCCATCCTGGGGAGCTGGGGCGCCCCGGACACTGCGCGGAGCCAGAGGCCGGCTGAGACAAGGCCCACGTCAGAAACCGGAGCCCCCTTAATGGTCACGGAGGGTCCGCGAGTGGCTCTGGGCTGAGACCTGAGCCGTGCGGAGGGGTGTGAGGACCCACACGAAAGGCGTGGGGGCGGGGCGTGGGGGGGTGGGCAGAGGAAAGCGCACGCGCAGAGGCTCCGGGGCGTGGGAGGAGCTTGACGTGTTTGCGGGACGGCGAGGAAGCGGCCGGCAGGAGCCTGCGGGGGCCTCTCGCCCAAACGCGTCCCACCCTGTACCCCCTCCAGGAGCACCAGGGCCCAGGCCTGGCCAACGGCGGGTCCCCGAAGGACAGCCCAGCCCACGAGGTGACCGGCGGCGGGGGAGCCTACACGCGCTTTGATGTGCCTCGGCCGAGAACCAGGCGCAGCTGGCCCTCCTTCCGAGGTGGGGCGGGCTGGGCCCCGGCGTCCCGTGTCTCGTCTGCGCGCGGAGGGCAGGGGGTGTTCCGGCGGGCTGGGGCCGCTTAGGTGTGCGGCCTCCTGACGCCGCCGGCCTCCCACAGCCCTGCTGCTGCACCGCTACGTGGTGGCCCGCGTCATCTGGGCGGACATGCTCTCCATTGCCGTGACCTACTTCATCACGCTGTGCCTGTTTCCGGGTCTCGAGTCCGAGATCCACCACTGCATCCTGGGCGAGTGGCTGCCCATTCTCATCATGGCCGTGTTCAACCTCTCTGACTTCGTGGGCAAGGTGGGCGCCCCCGCCAACCCTCCCGGCCCTGGGGGAGGACGCCGCGGGTGGGGGCAGCAGACGCCAGGGTCACTGCGGGAGCCGCGGGGAGGGTCCCCGGGGAGGCGCAGGCCCCAAGCAGAGGCTGCACGTGGCTCCTGGTGGGGAGGGCGGGAGCAGAGCCACGGTCCAGACCGCAGCTGGGAGCAGTTGGGGGAGGCGGCGCTTGCCCCACCCTCACTAGTTGAGCACAGGTGGGGGCACACGGAGGAGGGCACCCAGAAATGGCTGGCCTGTCGTTGGTCTTCTGTAGAAGAACGCAAGGCTTAGAGAGGGAAAGCCATCTGCTTGGGGTCACACAGCTGGGAGGTCTGAGAAACTCGAGTCTGTGCTTCCCAAGGGAGCAAAGTTTAGTTAGTGGGTTCAGCTGCTGCCGCTTCGTACGTGTTGATGCAGGTGGGCCTGATCCTCTGGGCCTCTGTATCCTCGTTTCTCAAATAATGTCAAGAGCCCCACCCGGCGAGGGTGCTGTGCAGGCTGAACAGGGGCACGTGTGTCGTGTTTGGCTGGGTGCCGGGCACACAGCGAGGACTGTGTGTCACCATATGAGGGGTTTGGTGGGGTTTGGTGGACAAAGGTGGGAAAGGATGGGGACACAGCCTGAGCCGGGAGTGTCGACGCAAGGGGAGTGGCATGGGCCCACACGTCTGTCTCCCCACAGATCCTGGCGGCGCTGCCCATGGACTGGCAGGGCACCCACTTGCTGGCCTGCGCCTGCCTCCGTGTGGTCTTCATCCCCCTCTTCATCCTGTGCGTCTACCCCAGCAGCACGCCCGCCCTCCGCCACCCGGCCTGGCCCTGCATCCTCTCCCTGCTCATGGGCATCAGCAACGGCTACTTCGGCAGCGTGCCCATGATCCTGGCGGCGGGCAAAGTGAGCCCCAAGCAGCGGGAGCTAGCAGGTAAGGCCCTGCTCGCCTGCAGGACTGTCCACTGTCAGGCAGGGAAACCCAGGCCCGTAGAAGTCAAGCCACACAGCGAGAAGCTACCTTTGGGTCCCAGGGTCAAGTCAGCCTCGGAGCTCATAGCTTGGGGACGTTCGCCAACCACTTACCCCCTCGTTCATCTCACAGCTGCTTGGTGAGCCCCTGCCGTGCACCAGGCACTGTTCTAGGTTCTGGGGACACTGGTGACAAAACAGTGACCCCTGTGTTTGTGGGGTTGACAGTCCAGAGGTGACAAAGAGACAACAAAATGATGTAATGTGTTGGAAGGTGATGAGCGTGGTTGAGGAATGTAAAACAGAGTAATGGGACGAGGGAGTCGTGGTAGGGGGTTCACAGTGGAAGCAGAGCAGTCTGGGAAGGCTTCACTGAGGAGGTGACTTGAGCAGAGACCTGGAGAAGGTAGTGAGGGGCCACGTGACAATGCAAGGGAAGAGTGTTCGGAGTGGCGGGGATAGCATGTGCAAAGGCCCTGGGGCAGGGGGCGGCAGTGGAGTAGTAAACAGGTGGGAGGGGCCTGGAAGAAAGTGCTGGATTCTGGATCCGTTTTGACTGCAGGGCCCACGGGGCCAGCTGATGGACTAGGAGATGGAGTATGAGAAAAGGACGGGGGGTGGGGCGAGGGGGGAGGTCAAGAAGGACTCTCAAGGGGGGCCTGCTGCTCAGGGCAAGAAGGTTGGATTGCTGTCAAGTGAGATGGGGAGGGGGCCGTGTGGGAAGGGGCACTGGAGGGGGGTTCTGGACACAGTAGGTTCAGGAAGCCCAGTAGACATCCTAAGTGGTCCATGACGAGGAAGCAGTTGGAGGTAGGAGGCTGGAGAGAAAGAGAAGCAGGCGAGGCCTGGAGCGCCCAGCACTTTCAGTCAGGGTGGAACAGTCCTGGGGCGGCCACCTCCCAGGTGGGAGCTGGCCGTGGTCACTGCTTCACACCTGAGAAGCTAGGGCTTCGGCTCCAGCCCTCGCTGTGGCCCCTCCCGCCAGCTGAGGTCTGGTCCTGTCTGCAGGGAACACCATGACTGTGTCCTACATGACGGGGCTGACGCTGGGCTCGGCCGTGGCCTACTGTACCTACAGCCTCACGCGGGACGCCCACGGCACCTGCCCCGACCGCTCCGCCGCCAACGCCTCCTTCCCCGCCGGCCTCTGAGCCAGGCCTGGGCCCCCAGCCCTGCCCAGGGAGGGCTGCCGGGGCCCTTCCCCACCCCTGCCTGCAGTGCCTGCGGGGCCCCGGCCTCCTCCCCGTGCCCGCCACCCTCTCTGGGCCCACCTGCCCTCACTCCGGCCCCAAGGTTCTGCCAAGTTCTCGGAGGCCTGGACATGTGGCTGCCACCGGGTCCCGCCAGCACTGTGTTCTGTGTTCCGTCTCACGCCGCCCTCTGCCACCTGCGTGTGTCTGGTGGTCCCAGTGCCAGCCAGGACAGTGACAGACCACCAGCCGGTGTCCCCTTCTGGTGGCCCTCACCTGGCTCTGCTTTGAGGGCCCCATGGCCCCAGCCACACCGTCCTCAGCACCTCCTTCACTGGGGACCCCTTGCCCCCAGGTCTCCCCCGTCCCCGTTCTTAAACGCTGGGTCTCCCCAGCAAAATGCGTTTGCCGTGAAGGAGCTGTAAGCTCTGGGTCTGAATGGTTTCAGACCACGGTCTGCGCTGGCCTTTTTGCAACCCCAGCTTTGGTGCTGGCCTGGGTGCACCCACCCCATGCCAGCCCCCCGCGTGCACCCTGGTACCCACCTGATGCCACAGGCCTGGGCGTCTGTGCCTGCCTGGGGACCCCCGATGACTTCTCCGGATCCTCCACCTGTGATACAGGAGGGGGACAGTTTGGGGGCCGCAAAGCAGGGCCCACACCCTGGCTAAAGTCACCCTGTGACCTAGGCCTTGGGCCCTGTCCGGGGAGGCCCAAGGAGGGACAGACATGCTGGAGTCCCTGGCAAGTAGGAAGGGGTGGGGTCCCTCCAGAGGTCCGGGCTGGCTCGGTGCCCCGAGCTGGGGGCATTCCCAGATCATCCTGCCAAAGGCGGGCTTCTCTACGGGGAGGACAGGTACCCACGGCACCGCTGTGACCACCCTGCCCCTCTGCGTCTGGTGTCCACCCGTCTGTCCACTAACTGTACCGCACTGGCCATTAAAGATGAGGGCAGAGCAACTGCCCCACCGCCGCCTCCAAGTAGCGTCTGTGCCGCCATCGCAGCCCCTGCGGTGGGAGGAGGGGTCCTGGCGGGACACGGCCCACGACTGGGAACGCAGGCTTCCCTCCAGACACCTGGTAGGCCCAGGACAGATTTGTGTGGAGGGGCGGACGGGTGGGGTGGGGAGAGGAAGCATTTGGGGTTTAAAGGGCACCTTGGTGCCCCTTTGGCCCTCAGAACAGTCAGAGACGGTGGCTGCGTCGCGCCCACTCGAAGGGGGAGAAAAGGAGGGGAGATAGCTTGCCCCCTGCCCGGAGGGGTCAGAGCCAGGACCGGACGCTGAGCGTTCTGGGGTCCCATCCCGGCTCTGTTGCTGATGTGTGTGGTTTGGACAAATTCCTCCACTATCCTATGTTTCAGTTTCCCCAAGACGGGTTGCCCCGCTCTTCGACGTGGGTTCCGTGGAGAAGGGTTGGGGAGGAGGAGGCCGGCTGCCTGAGGGTGGCCTGTGCTCCAGGCAGGCCCGCGACCTTGGGGACCCACCCACCTCCGGACAGGCACCGCCCCCTGCAGCCACGTGGGTCAAGACCACGCGGGGCGCCGCCCCAGGGGCCGCTTGGTGGCGCCAGCGTGCCGCTCCTTCCGAGACTGGGTATGTGGGGGTGGGGCACGCACTACCTCGTGACTCAGTTTCTCTGAAACGGGAGGACCGTCGGAGCCCTTCCCCAGCCACACGCTGAGCTGACTGCTTTCGTCATGGCCTCACCGTTCCCTCCACACACCGCCCTCGAATAGCAAAGCCGGATGGCCGTCCGTGTCCCATCCACGTGCGGTGCGCTGGGTTGCTGGGCAGGTGCCCGTGGGGGCCGGCCTGAGCTGCCCTGGGTAGGGGGCAGGTGGCAACGCCAGGACCTGGGCCCAGCCTCCCCAGTCCCGGCAGGGCTGCCGCCCCTCCATTGCACACTGGCTCAGGGCCACCCAGACCGGCAGCACTGCTGTCATTCCTTCCAGTGTGGGTGCAGCCGGGAGGGCTCTGCGCCACGTGTTTTTGTTCTGTGTTTTGTTACTGCCTCGCTCTTAACAGCAGCCCCAGTTGTAGCCTCCTCCACTCTCCTCGTTTTTTTCTGAAGTGTGACTGACGTACAGTATTATGTGAGTTACAGGTGTATAGTATAGTGACTCACAGTTTTTAAGGATTGAGCTTCATTTATAGTTATTATAAAATATTGGCTATATTCCCCATGTTGTACAAATATCCTTGTAGCTAATTTTACACCTAATAGCTTGTACCTCTTACTCCCCTACCCCTATCTTTCCCTTCCTCCTTTTCCTCTCCCCACTGGTCACCACTAGTTTGTTCTATCTGTGAGTCTGTTTTTTTTACGTTATAGTCACTAGTTTGTTGTATCTTTTAGATTCCACATATAGGTGATATCACAGTATTTGCCTTTCTCTGTCTGACTTATTTTACTTAGCGTAATGCCCTCCCAAGTCCATCCATGTTGTTGCGTATGGCAACATTTCGTTCTTTTTTATGGCTGAGTAGTATTCCATAGTATATATGTTCCACACCTTCTTTATCCATTCATCTGCTGTTGGACACTTAGATTGCTTCCACATCTTGGCAGTTGTAAATAATGCTGCAGTGAACGGGGGGTTGCATGTATCTTTTTGAATTCGTGTTTTGGGGGGTTTTTTGTATATATACCCAGGAGTGGAATTGCTGGGTCATATGGTAGTTCAATTTTTAGTTTTTTGAGAAACCTCCATACTGTTTTCCACAGTGGCTGCACCAGTTTACATCCCAACAGTGTACGAGGGTTCCCTTTTCTCTACATCCTCGCCACTATTTATTATTTATGTTCTTTTTGATGATAGCCATTCTGACAGGTATGAGGTGATATCTCATTGTGGTTTTGATGTGCATTTCCCTGATGATTGGTGATGTTGAGCGTCTTTTCATGTGCCTGTTGGCTATCTGTATGTCTTCTTTGGAAAAACGTCTGTTCAGGTCTTCTGCCCATTTTTTAATCAGGTATTTTTTTTTATGTTGAGTTGTATGAACTATATATTGATATTCTAGATATTAACCCCTCATTGGTCATATCGTTAACAAATATTTTCTCCCATGCAGTAGGATGTCTTTTCGTTTTGTTGATGATTTCCTTTGCTGTGCAAAAAGCTTTTAAGTTTAATTAGGACCTATTTGTTTTTGCTTTTATTTTCTTTGCTTTAGGAAACAGATCCAAAAAAATACTGCTACGATTTATGTCAAAGAGTATTCTGCCTATGTTTTCTTCTAGGATTTTTATGGTTTCTGGTCTTAACATTTAGGTCCTTAATCCATTTTGAGTTTATTTTTGTATATGGTGTTAGAAAGTGTTCCAATTTCATTCTTTATATGTAGTTGTCCCGTTTTCCTAGCACCACTTGTTGAAGAGACTGTCTTCTCCACTGTATATTCTTGCCTACTTTGTTATAGATTAATTGGCCATAAGTGCACAAGTTTATTTGTGGGCTCTCTATTCTGTTCTATTGATCTATTTATATGTTTTTGTGTCAGTACCTTAGTGTTTTGATTATTGTAGCTTTGTAGTACAGTCTGAAGTCAGGGAGCATGATTCCTTCAGCTCTTTTCTTCTTTTTTGAGACTGTTTTGTCTATTTTGTGTTTCCATACAAATTTTTAAATTATTTGTTCTATTTCTGTGAAAAATGCCATTGGTATTTTGATTGGGATTGCACTGAATCTGTAGATTACCTTGGGTAGTATGGGCATTTTAACAATATCAATTCTTCCAGTCCAAGAAGACAGTGTATATTTCCATCTGTTTGTGTCATCTTCAATTTCTTTCATTAATGTCTTACAGTTTTCAGAATACAGGTTTTTTCCCCTAGGTATTTTTTTATTTTTGATGTGATGGTAAATAGGATTGTTCCTTGATTTCTCTTTCTGATAGTTCATTGTTAGTGATTAGAGATGCAGCCAATTTTTGTATATTAATTTTGTATCCTCTAATTTTACCAAATTCACTGATGAGGTCTAGTAGTTTTCTGGTGGTATCTTTAGGATTTTCTATGTATAGTGTCATGTTATTTGCAAACAGTGATCGTTTTACTTCTTCCTTTCCAGTTTGGATTCCTTTTTCTTTTTCTTGCCTAATTGCTGTGCCTAGGACTTCCAATACTATGTTGAATAAAAGTGGCGAGAATGGGCATTCTTGTCCCTAATCTTGGAATGCTTGCAGTTTTTCACCATTGAGAATGATTTTAGCTGTGGGTTTGTCATAATGGCCTTTATTATGTTGAGGTATGTTCCTTCTATGCCCACTTCATGGAGAGTTTTTTTATCATAGTGGATATGGAATTTTGTCAAAAGCTTTTTCTGTATTTATTGAGATGATCATTTGGTTTTTATTCTTCAGTTTGTAATTTGGTGTATCACATTGATTGATTTGCAGATATTGAAGAAGATCCTTACATTCCTGGGATGTCCCACTTGATCATGGTGTATCATCCTTTTAATGTACTGTTGGATTTGGTTTGCTAATATTTTTGAGGATTTTTGCATCTATGTCATCAGTGATATTGGCCTTTAATTTTGTTTTTTGAGATATCTTTGTCTGGTTTTGGTATCAGGGTGATGCTTACCTCATAGAATGTACTTGGAAGTGTTCCTTCCTCTGCAATTTTTTGGAATAGTTGGAGGAAGATAGGTGTTAAGTTTTTTCTAAATGTTCGATTGTATTCACCAGTGAAGCCATCTGGTCCTGGACTTTTGTTTGTTGGGAGTTTCTAAATTACTGATTCAGTTTCATTACTGGTAATTGGTCTGTTCATATTTTCTGTTTCTTCCTGGTTCAGTCCTGGGGGATTGTATATTTCTAAGAATTTGTCCATTTCTTCTAGGTTGTCCATTTTATTGGCATATAGTTGCTTGTAGTAGTCTCTTAAGATCTTTTGTATTTCTGTGGTGTCAGTTGTACTTCTTTTTCATTTCCGATTTTATTGCTTTGGGCCTGCTCCCCCTCCCCTTTTTTTTTTCTTGGTAAGTCTGGCTAAAGGTTTATCAAATTTGTTTATCTTTTCTAAGAACCAACTTTTAGTTTCAGCTTTTAGTTCTTTTTTCTTTCTTTCTTTTTTGTCTCTATTTCATTTATTTCTGTTCTGATCTTTATGATGTTTTTCCTTCTACTAACTTAGGGTTTTGTTTGTTCTTTTTGTAGTTCCTTCAGGTGTAAGGTTAGATTGTTTGAGATTTTTGTTTCCTGAGGTAAGCTTGTATCACTATAAACTTCCCTCTTAGAACTGCCTTTGCTCTGTCCCATAGATTTTGGATCATCATTTTTTTCGTTTCCACTTCTCTCTAGGTATTTCTTTATTCCCTCTTTGATTTCTTCAGTGATCCATTGGTTGTTCAGTAACATATTGTTTAGCCTCCACGTTTGTGTTTTTTGCAGTTTTTTCTTTATAGTTGATTTCTAGTTTCATAGCATTGTGGTCGGAAAAGCTGCTTGATATAATTTTAATTTTCTTAAGTTTACTGAAGCTTGTTTTGTGGCCCAGCATGTGATCTATCCTGGAGAATGTTCTGTGTGCACTTGAATTTGTATTCTGCTGCTTTCAGATGGAATGTTCTATGTATATCAGTTGAATCCATCTGGTCTAATGTGTCATTTAAGGCCATGTTTCCTTACTGATTTTCTATCAATGGATGATCTGTTCACTGATGTAAGTGGGGTGTTAAAGTCCCTTACTATTATTATGTTACTGTCAGTTTCTTTCTTTATGTCTGTTAATGTTTTCCTTATGTATTTTAGGTACTCCTGTGTTGTTTGCATATATATTTACAATTGTTACATTTTCTTCTTGGATTGATCCCTTGATCCTTCTTTGTAGTGTCCTTCTTTGTCTCTTCTAACAACAGTCTTTATTTGAACTCTATTTTGGGGAATTCCCTGGCGGTCCAGTGGTTAGGACTCCACGCTTTCACTGCAGGAGGCCCGGGTTTGATCCCTGGTCAGGGAAGGAACTAAGATCCCACAAGCTGCATGGCGTGGCCAAAAAAAAAAAAAAAAAATCCTGAAGTCTATTTTGTCTGAAAAGTATTGCTACTCTAGCTTAGTTTTGATTTCCATTTGCATGGAATATCTTTTTCCATCCCCTCACTTTCAGTCTGTTATGTGTCTCTAAATCTGAAGTGAGTCTCTCATAGGCAATATATATGCAGGTCTTTTTTTTTTTTTTATCAATTCAGCCACTCTGTGTCTTTTGATTGGAGCATTCAGTCTATTTATTTACATTTAAGGTAATTATTGATATGTATGTTTTTATTGCCATTTTGCTAATTGTTTGGGGGTTGTGTTTGTAGGTCTTCTTTTCCTTTCTTCTTTTGTTCCCTTGTGATTTGATGACTGTCTTTATTGTATTCCTTTTTCTGTTTGTATGTGTATCTATTATAGGTTTTTATTTTTTTGTTTTAATGTTTTTACTGAAATATAGTTGATTTGCAGTGTTGTGTTAATTTCTGCTGTACAGCAAAGTGACTCGGTTTTACACATATATACATTATTTTTACTATTCTTTTCCATTATAGTTTGTCATAGGATATTGAATATAGTTCTCTGTGCTATACAGCAAGACCTTGTTTATCCATTCTATATATAGAAAAGCTTACATCTGCTAACCCCAGCCTCCCACTCCATCCCTCCCCCAACTACCTCCCCCTTGGCAACCACCAGTCTGTTCTCTATGTATGTGATTCTGTTTCATAGATAGGTTCATTTGTGTCATATTTTAGATTTCATATATAAGTGATATCATTATGGTATTTGTCTTTGTCTGATTGCACTTAGTATGATAATCTCTAGTTGCATCCACGTTGCTGCAAATGGCATTATTTCATTCTTTTTCGTAGCTGAGTAGTAGTCCGTTGTATACGTGTACCACATCTTCTTTATCCATTTATCTGTTGATGAACATTTAGGTTGTTTCCATGTCTTGGCTGTTGTGAATAATGCTGCTACGAACATAGGGGTGCATATATCTTTTTGAATTATAGTTTTGTCTGGATATATGCCCAGGAGTGGAATTGCTGGATCATATGGTAATTCTATTTTTAGTTTCCTGAGAAACCTCCATACTGTTTTCCACAATGGCTGCACCAACTTACATTCCCACCAACAGTGTTAGGAGGATTCCCTTTTCTCCACATCCTCTCCAGCGTTTGTTACTTGTAGACTTTAATGATGGCCATTCTGACCAGTTTGAGGTGGTACCTCATTGTAGTTTTGATTTGCATTTCTCTAATAATTAGCAATATAGAGCACCTTTTCATGTGCCTATTGGTTATCTGAATGTCTTCTTTGGAGAAATGTCTATTTAGGTCTTCTGCCCATTTTTCGATTGGATTGTTTTTTTGTTGTTGAGTTGTATGAGCTGTGTGTGTATTTTGGAAATTAAGCCCTTGTTGGTTACATAGTTTGCAGATATTTACTCCTGTAGGTTGTCTTTTTTTTTTTTTTTATGGTTTTCTTTGCTGTGCAAAAGCTTGTAAGTTTGATAAGGTCCCATTTGTTTATTTTTGGTTTTATTTCTATTGCTTTAGGAGACTGACTTAAGGAAACATGGGTACAATTTATGTCAGAGAATGTTTTGCCTATGATCTCCTCTAGGAGTTTTATGGTGTCATGTCTTATGTTTAAGTCTTTAAGCCATTTTGAGTTTATTTTTGTGTATGGTGAGTTTATTTTTGTGTATGGTGACAGTCTTTTCACCACTTGCTGAAGAGACTGTTTTTTTCCATTGTATATTCTTGCCTCTTTTGTCAAAGATTAATTGACCATAAATGTGTGGGTTTATTTCTGGGCTCTCTGTTCTGTTCCATTGATGCATATGTCTGTTTTTGTGCCAATACCACGCTGTTTTGATTACTGTAGGTCTGTAGTATTTTCTGAAGTCTGAGAGGGTTATGCCTCTGAGATTTTTGGTTTGTGGTTACCATGAGGTTTTCATGTAGCAGTCTATATATATACGTAATTGTTTTAAGTTGCCAATCTCTTAACTTCAAATGCATTTGAAATACCGTACATTTGTACCCTCCTCCCCTCACTATTACTGATTTTTTTATATTAAGTTATTTTTATTTATATTATCTATTTTGTTTTGGCTGCATTGGGTCTTCATTGCTGCGCACAGGCTTTCTCTAGTTGCAGTGAGCAGGGGCTACTCTTCGTTGCGGTGCGTGGGCTTCTCATTGCAGTGGCTTCTCGTTGCAGAGCATGGGCTCTAGGCATGCAGGCTCAGTAGTTGTGGCTCGCGGGCTGTAGTGCGCTGGCTCAGTAGTTGTGGCACATGGGCTTAGTTGTTCCGTGACATGTGGGATCTTCCTGGACCAGGGCTCGAACCCATGTCCCATGCATTGGCAGGCAGATTCTTAACCACTGCGCCACTAGGAAAGTCCCTGATTACTGTTTTTGATATCATATTTTACATCTAATTATTTTGTGTATCCCTTAACTGCTTATTGTAGGTTTAGGTGGCCTTACCACTACTGTCTTTTAACCTTCCCACTAGCTTGGTGCGTGAATGATTTCCTACCTTTACTGTACGTTTGCCTTTACTGATGTGTTTTTTCCTTTCATAATTTTCATATTTTTAGTTGTGGCCTTTTCTTGTTCACTTAGAGGTTTCTTTAACATTTGTTATAAAGCTTGTTTGGTGGTGCTGAACTCTTTTAGCTTTTGCTTGTCTGTAAAGCTTTGTTTCTGCATCCAGTCTGAACAAGAGCCTCGCTAGGTGGAGTCTTGGCTGTAGGTTTTTCTTGTTCACTGTAAATATATCGTGCCACTCCCTTCTGGCCTGTAGGCGTTCGGCTGAAAAGTCAGCTGATAGCCTTATGGGAGTTCCGGAGTTCCCTTGTGTGTTGTTTTTCCCTTGCTGCTTTTAATAATCCCTCTTTAATTTTTGCTGTTTTAATTACAATGTGTCTTGGTGTGTTCCTCCTTGGGTTAATCCTGTGTTGGACTCTCTGTGCTTTCTGGACTTGTATGACTGTTTCCTTTTCCAGGTTAGGGAAGTTTTTAGCTATTATGTATTCAGATATGTTCTCAACCCCTTTCTGTCTCTTCTCCTTCTGGGACCCCTGTAATGCGAATATTAACATGCCTGATGTTGTCCCAGAGGTCTCTTAAACTGTCCTCATTTCTTTTCATTGTTTTTTCTCTCAGCATCAGTGGTTTCCACTACTCTTGTCTTCCAGCTCGTTGACCTGTTTCTCGTATCATTTAGTCTACTGTTGATTCCTTCTAGTATATTTTTCATTTGTTATTCTTCATCTCTGGTCGTTCTTTATATTTTCTGTTAAAAGCTTCTAATTTCTTGCACTGTGCGTCCATTCTTCTCCTGAGTTTTTTGATCATCGTTACAGTCACTACCCTGAACTCCTTCTCGGGTAGATTGCCGATCTCCACCTCACCTAGCTCTTCTTCTGGGCTTTTGTCTTGTTCCTTCATCTGGAACATGAGCCTCTGTCGCCTCATTTTGCCTAAGCTGCAGTTTGTATTTTTATGTATCTGGTAGGTTGCTTACGTTTCCCGACCTTGGGGAAGTGGCCTTTCGTAGGAGATGTCCCATGCATCCCAGCAGTGCACGCCCCTCGTCACCCAAGCTGTGTGCTCTAGGGTTTCCCCTGTGAAGGCTGCGTGGGTCTTTCTGTTGCGGCGGGCTGCATGGGCAGGCCCGCGTGGCCCTCGCCCAGCTGGTTGCCAGGCTCTGCCTCATGTGGAGGCTGCTGGCTGCCGCTTGGCAGGGCCCGGTCACAAGGTGGCCAACTGCAGAGCCCCAGGGGGCCCCAGGGCTAGTGCTGGCTCACTGGTGGGTGAAGTCAGGGTCCAGGAGACTCCAGGGCAGTTGCTTGCCCACTGGGGGGGTCCTGGGGTCAGTGCCAGACTGCTGGCAGGCAGAGCTGGGTCCCCTAAGCCTGGTTGCAGGACCCAGAGGTCCCAGAGCTGGTGTAAGATCACTGGGCTGGGGGTGGTCAGGTTGTTCCTAACACAGTTGGGTGCGGGGTGTCCTGAAGCGTGCGCTGGCCTCCTAGTGGCCAGGGCCCCGGGCCCAACTCGTCCCAGGGCAAGGTCTGGCGTGCCGTGGGCAGGCTGAGGGATTGGAGTTCTCTTGTGTCTGGCGTGTGCCCCCTGGTGGGGGTGGCAGGGCCTGGGGCTGGTGCCCGCTCACTGGGGGCTGGAGCTGAGTCCTGGGCCGTCTGGTGGGCAGGGTTGTGTCCTCAGGCGGTCTCCAGGCAGCCTGTCTGCTGCTGGGTGGGGCTGTGTCCCAAGCCCTGTTCGGCCGAGGGGTCCCAGCACCGGTGCCTGCAGGCTGCTGGGTAGGGCCCAGTCTTGGCGCCAGAGGAGCTAGAGGGAGGATCCCACAGCGGTACCTGCCAGCCCCAGCATACACTCGCAGGAGGCCCAGGAACGGCTGCCGCCAGCGTCTGTGTCCCCAGGGCGAGCCGTAGCTGCTTCCCGCCTCTCCAGGAGACTTTGGAAGACCAGCAGGTAGGTCTGGCCCAAGATCCCAGGAAATTACAGCTTTGGCCCCGGGTCCCGGAGTGTGGGAGACTTTGTGTGTGCCCTTTAAGAGGGAAGTCTTTCTTCCCCCCAGTCCTGTGGAACTCCTGAAATTAAGCCCCACTGGCCTTCAAAGCCAAATGCTCTGGGGGCGCATTTTCCCGGGTAGGACCCCTGAGCGGGGCGGCCTGATGTGCGGCTCAGAACTCTCCCTCCTGTGGGAGAACCTCTGCCATGTTAGTTTTTCTCGTTCGTGGGTCACCCACCTGGGGATGTAGGCCCGACTGTACAGCAAGTCCACCCCTCTTAACTGTCTCACTGTGGTTCCTTCTTCATGTCTTTGGTTGTAGATCTTTTTGGTAGGTTGGGTCTCTTTCACTGTGCTATTGGTGTGCTCGTGAGAGGAGGTGAGCTCAGGGGCTTTCTACTCTGCCACCTTGGGTGATCTCCAGCTCGTCTGGCCGAGGGAACTTTCTGCACTGACGGACGCGGGCCAGCCACATACAGCAGCCCACTGACCTTGTCTGACTGTTGACCACCAAAGCCAGCGTCAGTGCAGCCAAGAAACTTTTCATTTCTTTCTTTTCATTCAAACTGGCTCGTGTTTAAACAGCCACATGTGGCTCCTCCCTCCAGGATCTGCATCCTGACACCAAGCCCACCCCAGCCCCCAAAATGAACCACTCCAGACAACGGTACTTTTCCAATTATAGCTTTTTTTCTTTTCTTTTTTTTTATGAAAAAGATCACACAGAATTTGCCAACAAACAAAATTCCAAAAGAAACTTAAAAAAAAAAAGGAAAACAATAATTCCCCCAAAAAACAAAACCGAAGTCTGGCTTTTCCTTCCCTTAAGATTGTCTGGACGAGGCCTCCGGTCCCCCGGAAGGCGCGGGGGCTGTAAGTGCTTTCGTGGGCTGAGCAGGGCTGCAAGCTTGCCGGCTCCCTCTCCCCTCCCTCAGCCTCTGCTCTCCCTAAGTCCTTCTCCATCCTGGGGGCGAGTACAGTACACCTGGGCCGGGGGGGGGCGTGTGGGGTGAGGTTGGGACAGGGGGCCCGTGAAGCTGGGTGCTAGACACGCTCATCTAACAGGAAATAAAAAATAATATTCTGCACGTCAGAATGTGTTCGCTTTTTTTTATAATTTCATAGCTATTTTTTTCACAGTTTTAAAAAGTTTATATTTATATATATTTATATATATTTATCTTTATATATATAATTAAAAAGTTGACTCCATTTGAAGGCGTATGATACAGGGGAGAGTCTCTTGGTACAATAAAACTGTACAGGTTAAGAACTGCCGCCTCCCTCCGGGTATGGCCGGGACGAGGATTTCAGCACCATGGGGGTTGTCTGTAGTGTGAGGGTCTGGACCAGTGGGGTGGGCCCTCCCGGGGCCTCGGGGCACGCAGCCCCCTCCCCCTGGTGCCTGGCCGGTGCTCCTGGGCACACACCCCCCCACACACACACCTGGCTGTTCCCCAAGTCCAGGCCGTCCTGAGAGGGTGGAGGCCGGGCCCCGGGCAGGCACCCCAGAACAGGCCCGGCCTGGTCGCTGAGGCTGGGGGGGCATGGGAGCGCCCCCATCCCACGGTGGGAGGCTCGGGGCGGGCTCCGTGCCGAGGGGGCCAGGCACTGGGAGGACCCCCCCCAAGCAGCGGGAACCCCCCCCCCCAAGCGAGCATCAGGTGGGTTGCTCGGAAACCCCCTCCCACCGAATCCCCAGTTGGCACCGGGACCTGGCCGAGCGCTTACAAGGTGCTGGGACCCGTGAGGGGCCGGCAGAGCCCTACCCTGATCGCGAGGAGCCCTCTCGGGGGGGCACCGAGGAGTCAGGAAGGGGGTCTGGACGTGTGCACACGTGCGCACACACGTGCATGCATACGGGCACACACATGTACACTTACGCGCCAGGCTGTCCGTGGGCACACTTGCATGCACGCAACCAACGCACGAGGCCGCCGAGCCGTGGCAGTGATGGGGAGGGCCCCGCCGGGCCGGGCGCTCAGCAGAGCACAGGCACGCCGTCGGTAGAGAAGATCATGCCCGTGGTGGGCTCGTAGGTGCCCGCCAGGTAGTACAGGCCCTCGCTGTCCTGGTACTTCTTGGTCTTGAGCATCTGCTCGTACTGCTCCAGGCCCACCACCAGGCACTTGTGCGACACCGTCTGCACGTCGTTCTCGTCCACGTGGGAGGACTGGTACAGGGCGCGCTGCGGGCACACGGGCGGGCGTCAGGGGGAAGACCCCTCCCAGACCCGAAGGACCAGGGAGAGATCCCCAGAGAGAACTCGAGAAACACAGTGGGGCTGAGGACGAGGATGAACAGAGACCAAGGGAGACACCCAGAGACTAGGAGATCAAGAAACAGACACAGAGACCTGCAGAGTAAGAAACCAAGGGTGACAGACGCAGAGGCAGCGGCTGGGAGAGACCAGGAAACAGCAGCTCAGGGTCAGAGAGACTGGGCGGGGAGGCCGAGGGAGCCCGGCCCCTCCCGAGGCCGCGTGGGGAGGGTCATCGGAGGCCCCACCGGCGCCGCGCGCTCTCCTACCTCCATGAAGTCCTTCCTCTGGCTGGAGGCTCGCAGGGCTGCGGGGAGGCTGCGGCCGGGCTTCTGGTCCCAGTGCTGTGAGCGCAGACCGGGGGCTGCGGTGAGCCCGGGCCCCGCCTTGCCTGACCCCCGACCCCGACCCCAGGGGAGGGACCGCCCCGGCCACGCCCCCCAGCACGGCCCGACGCCGAGGCCCCGGCCCACCTGGCCCTCGTGGAGGCGCTTGCCCGGGCTGGTCTCCTCGGGGTGGTAGAACCACTTGACGCGGACCACCATGTTGCTGCCCCACGACTCCCACATGCTCTGGATGCGGCCGATGTAGGGCAGGTTGGGGCGGCCAGCCGACAGGAAGACGGCGCAGTCCCCGATGCGGATCATCTCCTTGCCGCGCACGATGGCCTTGTAGAAGAGCTTGCGGGCCTTGCCCTTCATGCCGCGGCGCTGTGGGCGGGCGAGTCGGGTCAGGGCACGCGCCCCGCCCCCGCCCCCGCCCCCGCCCTGACCCCGGGGTTCCACAGCAGCGGCGCCAGGGGAGAAGCCCCCTGCTTGCTCTGATCGGGGAGCCCTCGCTCATCCCCTTGGCCGACCGGGTTTCCAAGAGAGACTCCACGTGAACTAAGGACCCTGCAGCTGGGAGCGACTTCCAACTCCCCGTTGCTGAGCCGTGTCGGCCAACGGTGCCGGCGGGGCCCCAGGGACGCCCCACACGCGAGCGTTTGTGCGGCAGACGCCACAGCCACTGCTGGGGCCCAGCGGGATCCCTGCTCCTCCCACTGGGTCCTGACACCAGCCCTCGAGGCACAGCGGCCCCTGTTGGCCCCCAATTTCCAGACAGGGACCGGGAGGTCCCAGGAGGGGACACGGCTGCGTCTCCGGACAGAGCACATCGCTCCCTCCCACGCTGCCCCGCACGTCGGAGCTACAACGAAGCAGGTTCACTCAACACCTGCCGGGGTCACAGAGCCTCTTGCTCACGGCACAGCCTCAGTCTACACCACCCTGAGCAGCGCGGGGGCTCAGTACCAGTCAGCCCCGCAAGCGTCCGAGCAGAGGTGAGGGAGTGGGGCGTGGGCAGCGTCAACCCCAGGCACGGCCGATTGCCCCGCCCCACCCCCCCACCCCCCGCCCATTTCCCCAGGAAAGCCACTAACAGATGAGAGCCCAGCCCAGCGGGATCCAGCACTGGGCCCACGTCTGCCAGACGCACAGTGTGGCTGGATTTTTTTTTTAATTCACTCAACAAACATTTTCTGAAGCCGCCTCAGTGCCCCCGCCTGGGCTGGCACTGGGACACACAGATGGGCAGGCTCCAAGGAGGGAAGAGACCAGCCACCAGAATCCAAAACCCAGCGCCAGGCAGCTCTGGGACCTGTCGCTGTCCCCAGGCAAACACGGAGAAGCCAGGCCTATGCAAAGCTCTGCTCTGCCCTCCAGTGGAGCCAGCGCGCCTTCTCCTCGACTAACCTGTAAAACTCGTTTCCCTTCTCGGACTGGCCACTAGGCGGCGCCAAAGCGTTTTTTGTCTTTCTTTTTTTGTCTAAACAAGAAAAACCCACAGGCTAATTCCCTACCTTATCCAGCTGTCCCTTTTCTACTTTTAATTCACCGGATCCCTGGTGAGACTTTTTTTTTGGCCGCATCGCAGCAAGTGGGATCTTAGTTCCCCAACCAGGGATCAAACCCGTGCCCCCTGCAGTGGAAGCATGGAGTCCTAACCACTGGACTGCCAGGGAATTCTGTGACAGACTTTTTAATGTCCAGGTTTCTTACGGGTTCTGTAAACTGCTCAAATTATTTTCAGTTCAAAGCATGGTACTAACTGATTCAAGGTGACAGGGACGGCTAAGATCTCTAAACCAACGCATCTGACAACAGGTATATTTCTAGGCATCCACGGCCACTCTCCTCACAGATCCCCCTTGGGCCCCTGGGGCCAGCACAGGACTTGGTCTGGCCAATCCAAACATCCCATCCTTCTCCTGGCCATTGTGACTGGCTCAAGGGTGCACCCGGGACCTAAGCCAAAGACGCGCCAGCAACTTTAGCTTGAACCCTAAAAAAGACACCTCCTTCCTACTGTCACTTCTGAGCTGGCAGGTCAGCTGAAAGCTGCTGGGGCTGCCTGTTGCCAGCAGGAGAGGGGCTGCCGGAGAAGGAGACCAGTACAGAGGAAGGGAGGAGAAACTCAAGCCTGGAGCACGAGCCCGAGAGTGGGTCTGAAGACAGCCCTCAGGCCCCCGGATCCAGCTGTACCTGAAGCCGAACACCCTAGACTCTGGCCCTGGGCTCTGACCCTACAGCAGCAAACGCCCCGAGCAACGCTGACACTGGCACGTGGGAGATGCTAAGATAAGGAACTGGCCAATCGCCGTGGGGGCAGGACAGTGAGGACACCCCTGTCCTCGGCTCAGAAGCCATCACTCCTTGATACGGCCCTGGATACAGTGCCTGCTGGGACCAGAGCTCCAGAGGGGCTGGCCTGGAATGTCTGAGTGCGGCTCGTCAGGGAAGATTCTACAAGAAGCTGCACATTCAAGCTTGCTGTCTCAAGTGGTGGCCCTGCTAAGAGAGGCCCTTTCAGCCTGGAGCCAGCAATCGGGGGGTGGGGGACGCACGTAAAGTCCGACAACTCACACCTTGCAGGGTCGGAGCAGCAGATCATCTGCCCCAGATTCAAGGCGGTGCCGCAAAGGCAGGGAAACCAGAAGGAGAGCAGGAGCTGCGGGGGTCGGGGGGGACCCTCCCCGACTTCCCACTCTGCAGCCCTTGCCTGACCAAGGGGGGAGTTCCCCACCCTATTCTAAGGAGGCTTTGAGGGTGCAGCCTGTGGCAGGTGGAGTTGTCCACCCACCAACCCCCCGGGGATCCAGCTGACCCTGGGTGGCACAGTGGGGAGCCCTAAAAGGCTGCTGCTAAGACAGAAACCCCCAAGCTAGTCTTGATTCAGAACATCCTACAACTTCTCCGGCCTTGCTAACGCAGCCAGGGAGCTGATACAGTGCAAACATGCCAGAAGCTTCTTAAGCGGTACACTGCCAGAGGCCCCGCAAGCTCATCGCTGCCAGCCCCCAGCCCCTAAAACCTGCCTGGCGGCACCGGCATTAAAAAGGTCCAGACCCAGCCAGGTGCCTCCTCCGGGCCTGGCTCTGGCGTGGCCTCGGAGGACTGTGGACCAGGGCGGCAGACGCTGTGGGGAAACCAGACGGGCTGCACCCGTAGACAAGGAGCCTGGCTCTTCCTGCCCAGGGGCATGGGATGGACTGGTGGCCTCCAGGCTGTTCCCCTTCTGCACACAGAAGCTTCTCGTGTGTGCGTGTATATGCAGGTGCATGCACGTGTACATGCATGCATTTGTGTGTACACGTGCGTGTCTGCGTGTGCCCAAGGCATGGGGGGGCATGGAGGACTCCTGGAGAACAAACACCCACCTACTACAGGGGTGGCCACATGACTCAGACCCAGTCAACCAGAACGTTCTGCCTTGTGGGCCACACTGATTAGCTCAGGGGCAGGCAGTGACCCAGCCCGGCCAAGAGAGGGAAAGAAAGTACCTTCTGCTGTGACTGCTAATTAGCCAACCAGAAGCCTTGAGCCATTCGTTTTCAGCGGAAAATGAAGCAAAAGCAAAGAAACTCAGGCTGTGTGGCCGCGCGGTTCTGAGACCCTGCGGCATGGCAGCTGAAGGCCTGCGCGGTAAGTGGGTCCCGCAGAGGGTGGGTCTGGGTCCCGGGGACCAGAGGCAGTGCTGCTGTGTGAGGGGCAGGACTCTGGGGGAGTCAGACGGACTCCACACCCGTCACCCCGAGACTCCGCCGTGGGGCTGCTGGGAGGCCAGAGAAAGACACGTGGGGACGACCCCGCCCCCAGCTACCTGCGTGGGCTTGCCGAACCACTTCCAGAGCTGCCGGGCGGGCAGGAAGGCGGCGATCTTGGGCCGGTTCTCCACCGACGGCAGGCGCTGCCGCTTGGCCAGCTCCTTGGTGGTGGGGAGGTGGACGCCCTCCCTCTTCTTGGGCCGGCTCTTGGCCCCGGCCTGGGCCTTGGGCTGCACAGGCTGCGGGGGCTGCGGCGGGGGGGCCTGGGGCGCGGGCGCCGGCGCCTTCTTGCCTGCAGAGTGGGCCGAGGAGCGGGCCTTGGCTGCCTGCTTGGGCGCCTTGCTGGCGAGGGCCGGCGGGGCGGAGGGCCCGGCTGCCGGGACAGGGGCGGCCTCGTCGTCTGAGCTGCAGGAAGAGTCGTCCGTGGTGGAAGAGGACGAGGACGAAGAGGACGACGACGAGGAGGACGACGAAGACGAGGAGGAGGACGAAGAGGACGAGGAGGACGACGAGGACGAGGAGGACGACGATGAGGACGAGGAGGACGAAGAGGACGACGAGGAGGACGAGGACGAGGACGACGAGGAGGCCCTCGAGCTGGAGGCGCTGCAGTTCCGGCCGCCGCCGCCCTGGCCGTCCTCCTCTCCCTCCGTCTCAGAACTGCTGCTGCTGCTGCCGCTGTCGCTGCTGCTGCCGCCGCTGCTGCTGCCGCCGCTCTCTGACTCCTCGGCCCCGTCCTGCTCGGCCTGGCCCTTGTCCGGGCTCTTGGGGCTCCCCGAGTCCTCGAACGTGAGCGCGGCCCCAGGCTCCTGGGCCAGGTCGCCGTCCCCCGCCTTGGGCCGGGCCGCCTTGGGCTCGCTGCCGCCGGCCCCCGGAGGGTAGCTGCCCAGGCCCAGCAGGCCCTTGGGCTCCTGCCAGCCCCCCGCGCCAGCGTCCTCCCGCAAAAGCAGGGCCTCTTTGGCCTTCTTGCTTTTGGGCGACGTCACGCCCTCACGGTCCAGCTTGACGAGCAGCTCGGCCTCTTCCCCGGGCCTCCGGGCGCCCTTGGGGGCCGACTCCTCAGCAACCCGGGCCTTCTTGGGCTTGGGGCGCGTGGCGGGCATGGTGATGGGCATGGCGACGAGGGCGGTGGGGGCCAGGGCCGCGGCGGGGGCCGGCAGCTCCCCAAAGGGCTCGGGTGCCGGGCAGCTGGTGAAGGCGGACGGCGCTGGGCTGGGCTGTCGGGGAGCTGGGCGAGCCTTGGGGGCCTTGGCCCGCTTGTCCACAGATTCTGGGGGACTCTTCTTGGAACCTGGGGTGCTGATGGGCTCCAGGGCCAACGGGGTACTGGGGACCTCATCCGTCGAGCCCCCCTCCACCAGGACGGCAGCTCTGTCTAGAAGAGAGAAGGAAACAGCCCAGTGAGGCCAGGACTTCGTGACCAGCGAGCCCGTCCCCATCCCGGCTCTGCCGGGTCCTGAGCGGGGCTGGGGCGGCAGCCTCTCGGGGCCTCGGGACGAGCGGCTCTCGCGCCTTAGTTGTCCACACGTGGTGGCCCCAGAGTGGGCCTCGGGAGCCTGGGCTCTTAACCCAAAGCACTTTGCTCTGGAGGGAACACAGCTGGCTGGATCTCAGCTCTGCCTCTGACAGGTCAACGCGCCTCCCTGAGCCTCAGTTTCCTAATCTGTCACAGGGTCCAAATAGCCCTGCAGCGCCAAGTTCCCGCACAGGTGGGGAGCGGTGTCTGTGCAGAGACCCTGTGTGAGCAGCAGGCCCCAGGTCCCGGCGGCCCGGGCACGGCCAACGTACCGCTCTTGGCTTTGGTGCTGGGCTTCCGCCCGCGCCCCCGGGCCTTGGCGCCGGGCTCCTCGGACCCTGGCGCGGCCCCGTCTTTGCTCTCCCCGGTGTCTTTGCTGGTCTTCCGGCTGCGGCGCTTGGCGCTAGGCACCAGGAGGGCGGGGGATGGCTCAGCACCTGTGGGGCGGGACAGACAGTGGCTCAGGCCCGGGTCTCCACTCTCCTGGCCACAGGAGTGTCATCTGTCATGGGGAGGAGGCGGGGGAGGAACCAGACGACACTGCGTGGCCTGCCCCCCTGGGCTGCGCCGTCGGGTGGGAGGCCCATCTGCAGGGACGCAGCTGGGGTGTCTGCACATGCGTGCGACGGGGGCTCCTCGAATAAATGACCAGGGTGGGGCTGACCCTGTGGCTTTAATGATCCATTTGGAGGGTTCACGAAAACACTGGACCCCTGGAGGTCAGGCAGTCCTGGGTCCGAGTCCCGGCTCTGCCTCTGACCAGTCGAGGGACCCTGGATAAGTCATTTCACCTCTTAAACCCGAGGTTCGTACTGGCCAAAGGGGATGGTATTTCCAGACACACAGGACCGGACAAGAATTGAACGCTATCACGGACACAGCGTGGAACTGTCCGTGACAGTTACCGATCCCTCCCTGGCCTGGACTGCCCGGCCTGGGGCTGGTCTCACGAGTCTCGGGGTGCAGATCTGGGGAGGCCTGGGATTCCCCCCTCCCGAGACCATTCTGGGAGCCCCCACCCACACTTCCTGCCATTTCCACCCGCTGTGGGTGCAAATGGTCCAAACAGCAGACAGAGCCCAGAGCCAGCCTGCAACGGGTGGGCCCCCGCCGGGCGGCAGGACCACCACTCACACTGGATCTTGTAGTCGGGGGGCAGGAGGCGGATGTGCGAGAGGGGGATCCTGCCGGTGTCTCCGTCATCGAACTCCACGGTGATCAGGTCCCCGTCGTCCTCAAGGCCCAGCAAGCCTGTGGGAGGAGGGGTGGAGTCAGGGGGCCGAAGGGGAGCAGAGACGAGCCGGGAAGCAGCCCCAGGAGCAGGATGCAGGAGGGCGGGTGCGCAGCGGGCAGGACGTGGGCTTCAGAGCCAGGCGGTCCCGGGAGCACCGGCTCCCAGTCCAGCCGAGCGCGCGGCCGTGTCCACTCGTCCCGAGACCCTCCGCAGATCAACGAAGGATGGGGCTGGGGTCACCCCAGCCCCATTCCCAAGTGCTGGACACTGAGCCCTGAGGCTGGAGCCGTGGGCTATCGATGAGTGAAGAGCCGCAGGTGCTGGTACTGGTGTCCCTAAACAAAACATCCCCCCCCAGCCTTCAGGAGGCCCCGCCCACACACAGCGTCCAGTCTGCTTGCTGAGGATCACCAGTGACGAAGGAACAGCCTCCAACAAAGGACAGCACAGAACAGAGAGGCACAGACACACAGCCCACAGGGAGAGGAAGGGAAAGGCAGAAGGAAAGGGAGCTGAAGGAACCTCAAATGGAAACAATATGTCCCCGGAAAAAAAGGAATCCATGAGAACAAAAAGAGATCTAATTAAAAAAATAAAATAAAATATTTAGACAGTAAGAAAGAACTCTTAGGAATACTATAAATGACAGCAGAAATATCCAAAATTCAATAGACTAGAAGGGCCAGAGAGCAGAGGTGAGGAAATCTTCCGGAAAGTAGAACAAAAAGATTTAAAAAATGGACAAGAATGAGAAGAAAGATCCTAGTCTTGAGGGCCACCAGATGAGTGTGAGTTCCAGGAAAAAGAGGGTAAATGACGGAAGGAAGCTCTGCAAGAAGTAATATGAGAAAAATATCTAGGAACAAAGGAAATCTGCTTCCGAATCAAAGCCCCCTTCCCCCAAATACCCAGCAACACACACCCACACCCAGAGAGAGAGAGAGAGAGAGAGAAAGACAGAGAGGGGGAGGGGGGGGAGAGAGACAGAGAGAGAGAGAGAGAGAGAGGGAGAGAAGGAGAGGGAGAGGAGAGAGAGAGAGGTGGGGAGAGAGAGAGAGAGAAAGACAGAGGGGGAGGGGGGAGAGAGAGACAGAGAGAGAGGGAGAGGAGGGGGGAGAGAGAGAGAGAGAGAGAGAGAGAAGGGGGAGGGGGGAGGGGGAGAGACCACATGAAATTCCCGATCTAGGAATAATGGGAAGATTCTGAGTTTCCAGAGAGAGAAAAGTGGGTCTCCTATGAAGATTTGGGCCTCTGACATCAGAATCTGGATGGAACAGTGACTTCGAAAAGGTGAAGGAAGATTATTTCCAATGTAGAATATATACCCAGCTCAACTATCTCTAAAGAACAGGATAGGGGGCTTCCCTGGGCGCAGTGGTTGAGAGTCCACCTGCCGATGCAGGGGACGCAGGTTCGTCCCCGGTCTGGGAAGATCCCACATGCCGCGGAGCGGCTGGGCCCATGAGCCATGGCCGCTGAGCCTGCACGTCGAGCCTGTGCTCCACAGCGGAGGAAACCACAGCAGTGAGAGGCCCGCGTACCGCCAAAAAAAAAAAAAAACAGGATAGGATAAGGAGACCTTGGGCACACGTGTACTTGAGGAATTTACCTCCCATGGACCCTTTTTCTCCGAAAGCTACGGAAAGGTCCTCTGCCACAAGGAGGGAAAAGGACAAGGAAGAGAAAGACACGGGATGCAGCACAGGAGAGAGAGAACTGGAGTTCTCAGAATGATGGTAAGGGGAAATCCCAAGAGTGACACCCGTGAGGCAGGCCTAGCAAGCCATCAGCCCCCAAGGCTCAGAGGCCAGAGAGCCCCGGGAGAGCTGAACAGAGATGAACTTTTCCCCTTGTGAGAGAACTTCCTGCCCAGCATCCCCGTTCCCATCTCCTGGGCACGTACGGATGACGTTAGGCGGCCAGGAGGTGGACTATCTTTGGCCTCTGGTTTTGGCTTCGGGCTGTAACACACGCAGATCCCCGGCTCCCCGATGTGGTGGTTCTGCAATAGCTAAGTGTGCACTGTCTGACTACCTGCCGGCTTTGTCGGTCTGGCACCCACACACCCACATCTTCTGGGCTACCTGTTATTTTGTCTGCCCAGCTTCCAATCTCTTATTCTGCTAACAACGTCAACGTTCCTGGGGAAGCGGCCTTCCCTTCTCAGTCCACAGGCAAAAATCAGGAAGCTGCCTCAGTCGTCAGCAAGGACGAGCCCAAGACCTGTGACCCACGTGAAATCTATGTGACCCAAGCCAGCTCAGTGGGACTCCATCCTAGGACCCAGATGGGAAAAGTGGGAGATTCTCTGATAACAGGATTTGTTCAGAAGGTGAGAGGGAGCCCCCAGGAGCGGGGTGTAATGACAGCACAGCTGAGAGCGTGGCTGACGGACACTGGGAGCCTGAGCCCCGATGACGCCGTGGCACAGTGACGGGTCCAACCGCGCCTGAAGCCCTGTAAGTCTTCACTCAGACGAGCCGATAAAACTCTGTGCTTAAGGCCACCTGACTTGGGTTTCAGGAACCAAATGGACCCACGCCAACACGGCGGGAAACAGGGGTGCCAGGGAGGGTCTCGGGGGAGGGGCTCACCTCGGACCACGGTGCCCGGGTAGAGGCAGCGGTACTGCTGGCTCCAGTAGGCTGCGATCCTGGTCCCTTGCGGCAAGAAGCGAGTGGAGGCCGGCCTCACGTCAATGATCTGGGAAGGCGAAGGGCTGAGCGCGGGCGGTGGGCAGGAGCAGCCCCGCGCCCGCCTCCCCAGCCCCGTCTCCCTCCCTCACCGCCTCCTGCAGCAGCTGCTCCAGACAGTAGATGTGGGGCCGGTTCCCGCGCTCGCCCTCCACCACCACACGGTATCTGCGAGGCCAGGGCGGCGAGGCGTGAGGTCCCCAGGGGAACCGCCACGCCCCAGACTCCCAGCACCCCCCGCGCCAGCTCTACCTCCCGCACCACGGGGACGTGCCGTTGGAGCCTGAGGGTCTGCTGACCTGCGGCATAAACTCGGGGCCGGTCTAGCCCCTCTGCGCCCCCGTTTCCTCGTCTGCACAACCAGGGTTCACAGATCCAGGAGAGCCCAGCGCGCCCTCTCCTGCTCCTTCCCGCTGAGCCCCACCTGGGGGCCCGCCCATGCCCCCCAGTCCTATGCAGGGAAGCCACAGCTCAAAGAGGCGAAGCGACGCGCCCACAGAGGCCCAGCAAGGCTCTGGGTGCAGGACTGGGCGAGGCTCTTAGGCTCTGAGCGGAGCTGCCCCGCCTGGCGCCCGCCCGCACTCACATGTCCGGCGAGTGCACCGTCTGCACGTGCCCCGCGTACAGCAGCTTGTCATCCATGGGGATCAGCACACGCAGGCCATCCTTCAGCTCATCCTTGTCGATGATGCAGGAGCGAGGGGCTGCGGGAGTGGGCTCGGGTGAGGCGGGGTTGGAGCGGGGTTGGGGGCGGGGGGTCAGCCTTGAGACCCTCCGTCCCGTCCCCTGTGCCCTGCCCCCCAGGCCCACCTGTCGCCCCGTCACCCCTCTCAGAGCAGAAGGCCCAGGGTGCCTGCAGGCACACGTGCATCTGTGCGCGCAGCTATGTGCCAGCAGATGGGCCTCGTGCGGGGCGCTGCATGCGTGCCAGGTGTGCACAGCCCCTCCCCTCCCAGCGCGTCTGCAAAGATCCCAGGCAGGGAGGAACCGGGGTGATACCCCGCAGGTGCTGCCCCACCCTCATCTGAAGACCACCCCTCTCTGAGCCCCAGCATGAGGCGATGCGTCATCAGAGCCCGTCACGCCCCTCAGCCACAGCCCTGGGACCCCTCCACCAGCTCCTCCTCCACCTTGGATGCTATCTGTTCTGGTGGACACAATCCCTCACAGCTGGGCTGTCAGCGCTGCCCACCCGGACCAGGCCTCCGCCCGAGGCTGCCACGCCCCATCACCGCCCCGGGCCACGTCCCCTCCTGGGACCCCCACCCCAGACTCTCCTCAGTTCTCCCCCTCCAGGCCCGACCACGCTGGTTCAGCCTCCTGGGCCTGCTCTTCTTCTCTATAGGACCTTGAACCTGGGCCCTCCCTGCCATTACCCCACACAGAGAAACCCAGATGGCTCGCTGGGGTGGACGGAATGACAGGCCCACTTCTTGGTCCCCGCCTGCACCCACACCCCTGCCACGGCTTCACCACGGGTGGAGTGGACTTCCCACCTCTTGACCTTGGGCGTGACCACGTAACCTGTTTTGGCCAATGGACGTGGGTAGAAGTGCTTGAATCTGAACCGAGCGAGGTCTCGGGAGGCCTCACTGGTTCCCACTCTCCCTCTCGAGCCTCTGGCAGCACGGCCATGAGAAGAACACACCCTGACCAGCCCAGCGGTCCAGGTGGGGCAGAGCTGTCCCTGAATCAGTGGACCCCTAGCCATCCCGTTATCATGGGAGCAAGCCCAGCTAAGGTCACCCTGCTGTCCTGCTGACAACTTATTGCCACCCTCCATTGAGTCTGAGCACTTGGTTGTTACACAGCAATAGCTGACAGATACACTCCCAAGCAGGTGACAAAGCTCCTCAGGGCTGGCCCTGCTCCCCCTCTCAATCCATCCCCACCCCCACCTAATTCATGTCCTCAACCTCAAGCTCCAGACCCCCGGGTCCAAGTGCCTACTGGATGTCACTTCCCTGGGATGTCCTCCGAGCATCCCAGCCTCCAGCCAGCAAAGCCCAGTTGCTCCCCTCTGAGACCCGTCTCGATGACAGCTTCTCCCCACCACCTGCCAATACCCATCCACACCCCTTCTCTTCCCCTCATCTGCTCACACAGCCCATGTACGCTCCCTCCTAACGCACTCAAACCCCCCCATCTCCCTCCCAGCTGCCCATTCCCTCCCCCTCCCGATGCTAGCTCAGGCCCTAGTAACTGCCCCAGGAGAACCTCCTGCACCTCCAGGCCCAAGCCAACGCAGCATCGTGGGCACTCACCGGGAGTTAGTGGCCTCTCCACAGCCCCGCCTCGGGGCAGGTGCTCATCCTCAGAGAAGCTCGAGTCCTGGTTGGGCTCAAAGTCCTCCTCGGCAGCCATGCTCTCCATCAGCTTGCTCACGGCTCCCCCCTTCCCCCGGTTCTGGGGACAGAGCAAGAAAGACCAGCGGCTTAGGACACGGCATCCCAGTCCTGCCCGGCTAGGACCCTCCCTGGAATCCCGGGGTCACAGCCAGGCCTTGGTGGAGTCTGCCACATGGGGGACTGGGGTCCCAGCTGGGCTCACCCCCCAGGCCAGAGGGAGGATGAAATGGGCTGAGGCAGCGCCTCCAGCCACACGAGGGATCTGGGGGCATGGGGGTGGGGCACACCCAGGGACGCCTCCGTCTGTCAACCAAGCAACGCAATTCACCCAAGCCTGGGGCCCCATGGGAAACCTCACCTCCTTCTTCACCTCCTTCCCTTTGGCTTTGGCCTTGTTCCTCTTGGCAGCGGCCGGAGAGCTGGTGTGAGGGGCCCGGGCCTCGGGGGGCAGGGCAGGAACACGGGGAGGGGGCAGCGAGGCTCCCGATGCGGCCTCCTTCCCCTTCTTCTTCTGGGGATGAAGCGACAGGGTGGCCGTCAGCAGGCAGAGAGGGCCCAGGCCCCGCCGCTCACTGTCCAGAGAGGACAAAACACCCTCCCTCTCCTGGCAAGTATTTCTGGTTTCAATCTCGTTTTACTACTACTGTATATTACTTGTTGTAAAAAAAAAAAAAAAAAAAAAAGACACCACCGAAGTGTATATACGTGAGTTCCTCTCCAACGATCCCACCAACCACAGAGGTAACTAGAGGGACTAATAACAGCATGGTGTGTCCTTCCAGAGCTTTCCGCAAGCACACATAACCGTGTAAACATGTGGGCTATGCAGACACATCTGTGTATACACAGTACTTTCTTTTTTAAACACAGATGGGAATTTACCAAAAATTCTGCTTTGCAACGTTTTCCCCCTAGTACGTCTGGCAGACACAGAGGTGGTGGCGTCACGTTTTATTCTAACAGCTGCCCAAGGTGCCTTGATGGGGGGACCCGAGATTCATCCGACCACCCACCTCTGTTTATTCCTCTGCTGGATGGTGCCAAGAAAAACGACACTACCAATTAGTTCTACAGGTATATTCCTGGAAGGAGCACTTAGAACCGTACACCCACTGCCCGACTGCTTCCGGAGGCCTGCGTTACTTTCCTCTTGCCCCAGAAGTGTGGGGTGCCACATCCCCACCAACTCAAAGCCCCCAGGGTGGCTCAGGGACGCCCCCCGCGCTGGGGGAGCGGAAACTGGGCCAGCGTACGGGGACTGTGCACGGCTCCACTTATCAGAGCAAAAGAGTGGAAACAACCTAGATATCCAGCAACCTGGTGCGTCCGTAGATACAGTTACAAGCTTTTATCACAGCGGCTGAGGGTCCTGTTCTGAGGAAGAGGTGACAGCACAGGAAATGGAAGCGATGATACTCTGTATAAGAAGCAGGTTCAGGCTACAAAGGTGACGGGCGGTGGGGGCAGGGGTCACTTCATGCCTTTTTAAAAGCGACATGCCTAACGACCAACGACCAAGTCATGGGGCCAGGGGAGATGGAAAATTAAGACACCGAAAAAAGGAAGACTGGGCGAATGTTACCAAGACAACAGCAGAAGTCACAGCTTCCACATCAGACGGGTGAAATCCAAACCCAAGAGCATTAAAAGGAAAAAAAGTGGGAAATGTTAGCGCAATAAGAGGTATTCATTTTAATCTCTATTTGGGGGGAGAAATACGTATTTTTTATATATACACACACACATTATGTTTTCTTGTTTCTGGTGCATGTTTTGATCCTGTGCACATTTCTGAAATCAGACTGCATCTTGGGGGTTGAAGGACTGTTTGTCATGTGGTTATGTCTCCTCTTGCCCTGACTTCTGTTATTAAATAGACAGCTTGTCTTATGGGGCACATCTTTGCAGCTGTACATAGTAGGGCAAGAGACACTGACAGCCAAAAAAAAAAAAAGTTATCTCCGTATGGAATTTAATTTTCTTCCTTTTCCTTATCATGCAAATTACTGTTACAATCAGATAAAACTGATAACCTTTTCTTTCCCACTGACCAGAAAGCCCATTTCTGGGAAGATTTTTTTTTTTTTTTTAATAAAAAAACTCCAAAACTGACAAGTTCTGTACACAGAACAGAGATGTTCATTGCTGTGGTAATTACAATGGCAAAAGACCATCATTAACCAAATCACCAATGGCTAGCATGGTTGATGGCGGGAGATGTTGAAAACCACAGGACAGCAAGATGGTGGAATGTTATTCAGCCATTTGGAGACAGTGATTTAAAAAAAAGTAAAATAAACGGTCATGCCACATGGGAATGCACAAGATCTAACGCCAAGTGTGAAATACAGGATACAGAGGCTTCCCTGGTGGTGCAGTGGTTGAGAGTCTGCCTGCCGATGCAGGGGACACGGGTTCGTGCCCCGGTTCGAGAAGATCCCACATGCCGCGGAGCGGCTGGGCCAGTGAGCCATGGCCGCTGAGCCTGCGCGTCCGGAGCCTGTGCTCCGCAACGTACGGCAAAAACAAAACAACAACAGCAAAAGCAGGATACAAAAGTGTCTCTCACAAAACTATGAACACTGGTTGTTCCTGGAGTGATTTCCTTGGTGTGTGACTTCTCCTTTGGCTGACCATGAATCGGTTCCGTCCCAGTGTCTGACTGTGTCATCAGAAGGCTGAGATCAGGTGCGCGAGCCCCTGGTCCCTCTCTCCCCAACAGAAGGTGCCCTCGTGGGAAAGGCCCAGAGAGGCCGGTTTGCCCTGTGGTTAAGGCCCCGGCTCTGGCGCTAGACCCCAGTGTTGAAAGCTCAGCTCTGATAATCATTAGCTGCTGGGCTAACTGGGCAGGTTCCAGGACTACCTGTAACGTGCAGTTAATATGAGTAAGCGACCTACCTCATGCGGCTTTGTAAGTAGTCATCTGTGACGTCAAAGAAATACATATTTGGTCCCTGCCCCTGTTCCTGACACAGAGCTCCTAAAACCCTTTGGATTTCCTGGGTCATAGGAGCGAGCGCCTTTTGTTCTGATAAGGTGACTCTTGGTGAGTCCCTACATGGCTTCAGGATGGGGCCTGGTCTCCAGAAAGACCAGCTACAACCAAAAGCTTGAAACTTTCAGCCCCACCCACATCCTCCAGGGAGGGGAGAGGGGCTGGAGGTTGAGTTACTAATCGATCATGCCTCTGCGATGAAGCCTCCATAAAAACCCCTCAACGACGGTGTTCAGAGAGCGCAAGGTTGGTGAACACGCCGAGGAGGGCGGTGTGCCCGGAGAGGGCATGGGAGCTCTGCACCCGTTCCCACCCACCTTGCTCTGTGCCTCTCCTCCATCTGGCTGTTCCTGAGTTGCATCCTTTACAGTAAACCGTAACAGTAAGTAAAGTGTTTTCCGGAGTTCTGTCATTCTGGTGAATTATCGACCGGAGGAGAGGGGTCATGAAAATCCTTGATCTATAGCTGGTTGGTCAAAAAGCACAGGTGACAACCTAGGACTTGCGACTGGCATCTGGAGTGGGGATGGGGTGGGGGCAGTCCTGTGGGACTGAGCCCTTCACTGTGGGGTCTGCACCAACCCCAGGGAGTTAGTGTCAGATGTGCTGTGAGCAGAGGCAACGCGTTTCCCTTTACCAACACATTAAGTACACAAACTGGTTAGAACACGCCTGGCCCCTACCATGGGTCAACCCTGTACAATCATCATCATTATGTATTATTGGAGCGCCTTCTCTCCAAGGATCAGAAAAACCTGAGATGGCTTCAGCCGTGAGAAAACAAGAACAAGAGATCCCTGTGGATGACACTGAAATGCAGCCCCTTCCTCACTACCACCCATTATCAGGAAATTGATGCGGAGTCTGGTCCCTTTTTGTGGCTTTGTCTAGAATGACACTGCTATTTGAGGGTTTGCCTTCCATCAGGGACATGGAGTAGAGAGGCCTGAGTCAGAGACCACTGTTGCGAGCTGGCCATTAGGTCTGAATGCGACCACCTAAAGAGCGAACTACTGGCCGTGAGCTTCCTAGCAGCCAGTGCAAGAAGGGTAACAGGTCTAAAAAAAAAAGAAGGGTAACAGGTCTAATCATCACTGAGTTCTTGAAAAGCAGATGTTCTCAACCTGCGGTGTCTGTGGAGAGAATTCAGGGACCTCTGAACCTTGGATGGGGAAAAAGAAATCCCATCTCTATTTTCCCTAACCTCTCAAGAAATGAGGTTTTCCTTTGGGTGTGAGAGCTAAGACTTTGTCACCAACAGCAATCACTGTCATGTAGCGCATGACAGTTACGGCAGAGACCTTGAAATATCATCTGAGCTCATCAGTTCACACGACAACACCTGCTAGCCCGGCTGCAGGTGTCCTTATCAAAGACGTTCATCAAGGGGCACCCAGAGGAGTGCCCATCACAGAGGTCGTCGGTAGGTGGGTGACTGCGTTTCAGGGTCACCACCGCCCTTTGGGGTCTCTGTGCCTCGCCCAGGTCTGAGAACTCTACTCCGAGACAGGAGGTCCAAGGGCCCCCGCCCCACGCCGCGCCCTACCTTCCTGGGGTCCTTCCTGTCCTTCGCGCGGCCGGCGTCCTTGCGTGGGCTGGGCGGGCCAGCCTTGCCGCAGCGGCCGGGCTTGGTGGCAGCAGGCGCAACGCTGCTGGGCGCGGGCACGGCCGACGCGTCATGCAAGAAGATGCGCTCGCTGCGCCGCCGCGTCCACAGGTCGTCGTCGCTGGCCTCGGGCCCCGCCTCCAGGCCAGGCTCCTTGGGGCCCCGCGGCTTGCGGGCCTTGCGCCCCTTCTCGGCCGCCAGCTTGGCCTTGTCGGGGCTGCCGGGGCCCCGGGTGCCGGGCGCAGCCAGGGCAGGACCTGGCTCCCCCAGCCCCTTCTTGGGCCGCAGCAGCCCAGCAGGCGACCGCTTCCGCACCTTGACCTCGCTCTCCGAGTCGGTGTACTCGAACTCCGTGCCTGCACGTGGGTGAGGGAGGGGCTGTGGACAGGGGCTCCCGGGCCCCCACTTCCCACCCACCCACCCAGCCGCTCTGGCCACCAGGAGAAAGGCCACAGCCCAGCCCTCCTACAGGGGATGGCGTCACCGTGGGAGGCTTCAACCCGTCTCGGGGAAGGAACCTGAGGCCCAGAGGAGGAGGGCTTCCAGCCGCATGCTTGTGAGCGGCAGACCCTGCTGGCCCCTCCCGTCCCAAACCCCGCCGGCTGCACAGACTCTGCTCCGGACCCCTCACCCCAAGAGCATCGTCTGGGCATGTGGAGATTCCTGCCTGGGCACGTGTGAGCTTCCCCGCCCCTCCTGTGCCTCCACAGGAGTCCCGGAAGCCAGGGCAGGTGAGCCGGGGAGGGCCCACACCTGTAGGGGCAGCAGCTCTAAGGGAGGAAGGTGGGAAAGCCTGCACAAAATCCCCGAGCCCAGAGGGCCCTCCGCTCTGCTTGCTGGTGCCACTTCTCAGAACTGGGAGGTCCTTGGCACACACTCCCCTTTCTAGAGGACAGGCTTCCCCAGAACCCACACAGCCCTGGGGCCCAGCCCCTCCCCTCACCCCCGAAGCCGCCCCTTCCCACAGCCGGAGGGCCCACATCCCTCTGCTGCAGAGCAGCCCTGAGCCTAGGGCCCAGCTCCTGGGCTCCTTGAATGCACAACCTCTCACCAGGATCCGCTGTCCTCTGTCCTTTTAAACCCCCAGGTCTTCGCTCCTGCTGGCCCTCTGCCCAGAGCACCATCTCTCCCCTGACCTCTACCTGGACAGCTGCAGCCTCCTTTCTGAGAAGACCCACTCTGCGTCCTGGGGAGTCCTCTGGCCATCCCTCCATCACCACAGGCACACAGCACACTGCAGAGGTCCCGTCTGTGTTTGTCTATCTCGTCCTGCTCTGCCCCCAGCAATAGATCCCCGAGTTCTCCTGGAGCCCACAACACTGGACAGCTCAGAGCCTGGCCCAGAGCTGGTGGCCAGGGAAAGAATCTAAACGGGGAGTTAATGGTGCTTCTCCCCATGCGGAGAATGAGGAGGGCCTGCCTCCTCCAGGCAGACCCCGGAGATGAGATGTCCGTGACAGCCCTGGGCTGACCACCCCAGCAAAGGACTTGCCCTGGGTCCCAGACCAATGAGCTGGTAAGCCAGGGCTGGACCCCAGGCCTGCACCCCAGGCCTGCGGAGCCTTGAGCAGCCAGCAGCCTGGCCACAAAGGCTCCTGAGGGACGCCCAGCCCCATCACCCCAACAGGTGCAGCCGCAGTATCAAGGGTGGGCTGGGAGGAGGGCGCACTTGCAAAGCTTAATGATCCTGTTAATTAACCTTTTGTTAACAGAGCTGCCGGGGGAGGCAGCTGGGGGCTTTCGTGGCTAATCAGGGTGCAGGCCACAAAACACCACTGGCTTTGCCAGTCCTGCTTTTGGGTATGACAGAATGAGACCCCACCTGATGACAGCCCCCTGCAGAAAACCTAGATGCACACAGAATACTGCAGGTACCTGCAGAGGGAGCCAGTACAGGACAGTGCACAGAGCAGTGACCAGGAGTGGACACTCGCTTGAAAGAGGGGAGGGTGGAGCCTCAAGGGTAAGATCGCGTCAGAAGATAAATATTTATGAGACCCACTGGGCAGCACGAATGGTGCCTGGCACAGAGGAAGCGGGCTCTGTCAGGGTCCTGTGGTGGCGACAAGCATGAGGCCCGGAGAGAGGGAAGGATCTGCCGTGGCCTCGCTGCGGGACAGGACGGAGCAGGGAGTAGAACCTGCGTTCTTGACTCCCAACCAGCGTCCTGTGCAAATGCCTCCTCCCCAAAACAACAGGCAGTAAAAGAGGAACAAAGGAACAAAAAAACAGACCAAAAAAAATAGACAAAAAATAATGAAGACAAGAGTAAAGACACAGATGCAAAGTCAAGGGATAAAAAAAGACATACGATGTGAACAGAGACCAAGGAAGAGCTGTGGTGGCGATACAGACATCCCTCACTTTATTGCACTCTGCGGATATGCATCTTTTTACAAATTCAAGATTTGTGGCAACTCTGCATTGGGCAAGTCTATCAGCGCCATTTTTCCAACAGTGTTTACTCCATATCTCCGTGTCACATTTTGGTAATTCTCACAATATTTCTAACTTTTTCATTATTACTATTATATTATATTATTATATTTGTTATATCTGTCATCAGTTACCTTTGGTGTCACTACTCAACGAAGACTCAACGAAGGCTCAGATGATGGTTACCAATTTTTAGCAATAAAGTATTTTTTAATTAAGGTATGTACCTTTTTCTAAAAACATAATGCTACTGCACCCTTAAGACTATAGTATAGCGTAAACGTAACTTTGATACGTACTGGGAAACTAAAACATTTGTGTGACTCGCTTTATTGTGGCTTTATTGTGTTGGTCTAAACCCACAATTATCTCTGAGGTATGTCTGTACTTTTATCCGACAATACAGATTTTAAGATAAAAATCTAGAGACAAAGAAGGACTTTTTTTTTTTTTTTTTTGCGTACACGGGCCTCTCGCTGTTGTGGCCTCTCCCGTTGCGGAGCACAGGCTCCGGACGGCGCAGGCTCAGCGGCCACGGCTCACGGGCCCAGCCGCTCCGCGGCATGCAGGACCTTCCCAGACAGGGGCATGACCCTGCGTCGGCAGGCGGACCCCCAACCACTGCGCCACCAGGGAAGCCCAAGAAGGACATTTTAAAATGATGAAATAGTCAATCCATCAGAAGGACATAAACAAATGTGAACATAATCCAGAAACATATAAAAAAGATTATACACCATGACCAAGTGGGATATATTCCAGGAATGCAAGGTTGGTTTGACATTCTTTAAAAAAAAAAAATCTTTAAATCATTCTTTAAAAAAAAAATGTAATACACCATATTAATAGGATAAAGGATAAAAACCACATGAACACAACAACAGACACAGAAAAAGTAACTGACAAAATCTAACACCCTTTCATGATAAAATCACTCAACAAATGAGAAATAGAAGGAAACTTCCTCAACCTGACGAAGGACATCTATGAAAAAACCCACCACTAACATCATACTTAATGGTAAAAGAATGAGTGCTTTCTCCCTAAGATCTAGAGGGCAGGAAAAAAAACCAAACAAGACAAAGATACCTATTCTCACCACTTCTATTCAATATTGCATGGGAGATTCTAGCCAGAGCAATTAGGCAAGACAAATAAAAGGAATACACACTGGAAAGGAAGACAAAACTATCTCTATCTGTAGGTGACATGATCTTGTATATCAGCGGTCCCCAACCTTTTTGGCACCAGGGACTGGTTTCATGGAAGACAATTCTTCCACGGATTGGAGGGGGGATGATTCAGCCGGTAATGCGAGCCATGGGGAGAGATGGGGAGCGGCAGATGAAGCTTGCTCACTCACTCGCCCGCCGCTCACCTCCTGCTGTGCGGCCCAGTTCCTAATAGGTTGCAGACCAGTACCGGTCCACGGCCTGAGGGTTGGGGACCCCTGTTGTATACAGAAAATCCTAAGGAATCTACTAAAAAGCTTTTAGAATAAATGAGGTTAGCAAAGTTGCAAGACACAAGATTAATTTACAAAAATCAATTATATTCCTATACATTAGCAACGAATACTCCAAAAATGAAAAGAATTCCATTTGAATAGCATCAAAAACAATAATTACTTAGAAATAAATTTAACAAGAGAAATGCAAGGCTCATACAATGAAAACTACAAAACATTGCTGAAAGAAATTAAAGACCCAAATAAATGGAAAGACATTACACGTTCACGGACTGAAAAACTTACATCGTTGAGGAGTCAATACTCCCTAGTATTATCTACTAATTCAATACAATTCTTATCAGAATCCCAGATGGCTTTTTTGCTGAAATGGATAAACTGATCCTAAAATCCATATGGAAATGCAAGGGACTCTGAAGCACCAATCTTGAAAAAGAACAACAAAGATGGAGGACTCATACTTCCCAGTTTCAAAGCTTCCTACAAAAACTCCCACAGTAATCAAGATAATGTGGTACTGACATAAGGACACACAGATCAATGGAATAGAACTGAATATCCAGAAATAATCCTTCATATTTATTTTCAACTGTTCAACTGCTTTTTGACAGGGGCGCCAGGAGCATTTGATGAGGAAAGAACAGACTTTTCAACACATGATACTGAGGCAAATGGATCTCCACATGCAAAAACCCCCTACATCACTCGCACACAAAAATAACTCAGAATGGATCACAGACCTAAATGTAACTCTCAACCTATAAAACTCTTAGGAGAAAACAGGACTAAATTTTTGTGACCCTGAATCAGGCAATACTTTCTGACATAACACCAGAAGTACAAGTGACATCAGAAGAAATAGATAAATTGGATTTCATCAAAATTAAAATTTTTTGTTTTAAACAACACTATCAAGAAAGTGAAACAGGGACTTCCCTGGTGGCACAGTGGTTAAGAATCCACCTGCCAATGCAGGGGACACGGGTTTGATCCCTGGGCCAGGAAGATCCCACATGCCACGGAGCAACTAAGCCCGTGCACCACAACTACCGAAGCCCACGCGCCCGAGAGCCTGTGCGCGGCAACTACTGAGCACACATGCTGCAACTACTGAAGCCCGCACGCTGTAGGGCCTGTGTGCCGCAAGTACTGAGCCTGCATGCCGCAACTACTGAAGCACGCACGCCTAGAGCCCGAGCTCCGCAACAAGAAGCCACCGCAATGAGAAGCCCATGCACCGCAACAAAGAGTTACCCCCGCTCACCGCGAATAGAGAAAGCCCGAGTGCAGCAATGAAGACCCAACACAGCCAAAAATAAATTTTAAATTTTAAAAATAAATAAATAAATAGAAGAAATGGGAAGTGGTTGTAAATTATACCCAAAGAAAAAGGAAGGAAGGAAGGAAGGAAATAACAAAGAGCTGAAATCAATAACTTCTAGCCACACTGATCAAGAAATAAAGAAGAGAAACAGATTATCTGTAACAGCAATGAAAAAGGCAACATCACCACAGACCCTTAGGACACTGAAAGCATTAAAAGGGGAAATCGTGAACTCTCTGCCAATACGTTTGACAATTTAGATGAAACGGATGTTTGGGGCAAGTGCAGAGGCCTGAGGGCTCTGGGATGCCTGGTGCAAACAGGGGTGGGGTGGAGGCTGTGGACAGGATGATGCTGTCTGAGCAGCCAGTCTGAGGGTGGAGGGTCACATACGTGCTATCTGTCCAGAGGGCAATGCAGCCAGTCAGAGGCCCTACACAGAGAAGTGGCCTGGTCAAGTGTGAGCTCTGAGGAAAAGCCCTGCAGCTGCTTCTGTGCAAAGAACACCCAAGAGGGGTAGGCCTGGATGGAGCCAGGCCCGAAGCCCCCAGGGGACAACTGCAGAACATGGGGCTAAGAGAGAGAGAAGGGAGAGGAGGGAGGCAGGGCAGGGCCTGGAGCCTGCTGTGGACTCCGGGGAGACAGTGACATCACCCCAGAGATGGGGTCTCGGGAGGTGGTGCAGGCCTCTGGGAATGGGCTTTGGTCCTGAAGCCTGTGGAGTGCGTGAAGCCAGGGCAGCTGGGGGAGGCCTGGGGGGCAGTAGGGTAGCACCCAGGGCCCATTTTCCTGGCCCCGGCCCCTGCCAGGAGGGCCTCACGTATACCGCTAAGGCTCAGAAAAGGGCAAGGAGGCCGGAGCAGCCCGGCCAAGGAGCTGCCCCTACTGAGGCCAGGCGAGCTCACAGCCTGAACACATGTAGGACCACCTCAGTCGCAAACACCATCCCCAGGTGAAGGTGGGCTGGGTCCATGTTGGGAGAGTTGGCCCCGTGAGAAAGGGAGGGGGCCCAGGAGAGGGTCCCAAGACGTCTGTCTATCCCAAGAAGGCAAGGATATGGTTGGAGATGCAGAAAGAGCAAGTGGGGCCGGGACCAGGCTGAGCCTCCTGCCCAAGTGGTAGTGCCGGCTGCCTCTGTCTGCCCATCCAGGCAGTGGGAAGGTAGGCCTGGCTCACAGCGACCCAACACCTGCCCCCCCCCACACACACACACGCACACTGATGACCTCCTCCAGGCTGTGACCCCAGGCCCCATGAGTCCTGCCCTGTCTGGGCCAGTGCATCTCACTGAATGAAACCCCTCTACTGCCCCAAGTGTAAAGAGCTTCCCCTTCTTCCAAAAGGCTGCATGGCCTGTTCCTTCCACCTGCACCTTGATTTCTTCTACGTACGCTTAGCCACCTCCCACTTCTCTGTCGTGCCTCAACCAGAGCGTCGCCAACCTGGAGCGGCCTCCCTGACCCCCCAGGCTGGATCAGGGGCCTCCCGTGGGCTCCCACAGCCCCGCGGGCCGCAGATCCGAGGCCTCTGCTTCCTTGAGCTGCCTGATGTCGGGCACCTGAGGTGGAGGGTCAGGTGCTGTTCGTTGGCAGCATCAACAGTGAAGGTCACTGCGCGGTTTTGGAGACTCCTCACAGGGAGTGGCAGGCCACAGCCGCCACACCCAGTGCCCTCTGCTAAGGACACGGCTGGCCCAGGAGGCAGGGCTCCCAGCTTATCTGAGCCTCGGATGCCTCATCTGTAGCATGGGGCAGCGACACCCGACTCCCTGCAGCCCACCTGCTGGTACTTACCCATCAGGCTCTGCCGCTCCTCCTTCTTGCGGGCCTTCTGCTTGGCCTCCAGCTGCACCACTGACAGGGACGGGCCCACGGTGGGGCTGGGGAGGGCGCTGGCTGCAAAGCGGGCCAGCAGGCCCAGCCCGCTCTCCTCCAGGCCTGGCGACAGCGCCCGCTCCCGGGCCCCCAGCCTACAGCCTCCGGCGGCCTCGACCTCCTCCTCGTCCAGCCCGTCCTCCTCGTCTTCGTCCTCGTCCTCGGAGCTCTCATCTGGCGTGCAGAAAACAGGGAGCGAGTCAGAGCCCTGGCCCGAGCCTGCGCCTCCCCCCACTGCCCCATCTCAGCTGGAGCGCCAGCGAGGGGCCCTGGCTCCAGCCCAGCTCCTCACTCCTCGCCAGCCCACAAGTCCCCCCAGTGGCCCAGTGCCCCCCATCAAAGCGAGCCCAAGACCTGGGCATCCTGGACAGCCCAGAGGTGGGCAGCGGCTTTGGGAGTCGAGAGTGTTTCTGCAAGGGGAGCACCAACATGCACCTGTGCTGCAGGGAGGGGGACGGACACACGGACAAGGACTGGAGACAGCGCTCTCCACGGTCTCACGCGCACGCACGCGCACACACACGCCCCGACGCACAACGTGAAGGCTGGGAAAGGGGGCAGGAGGGGAGAGGAGGAAAGAGGGGAAGGCGGGGCAGAGAGGGGAGGGCGGGGCAGAGAGGGGAGGGCGGGCCCTGGGGGCTCGGGCTGAGGCTCGGACACAGGCGCCTGGGGGCAGCTTCACCAGTGGGAGGCCTGGCGGCTGGCAGCAGGAGAAGGTGGAGTTTGGTCTCTTCTTGGGGGGTGGGGGGCTCCCATGGTGGAAACCCTGAGCAGGCTCTGGGGTCCAAAGTTGACTCCCAGCAACACGCCCGCACTGGGAAGCCTGGGGCAAATCCCCGGCCCTCTCTGAGCCGCTAGTTTCTTATCTGTGAAAATCTCATCTCATCGCAACCCAGGGAGCCACAAGCGGGCTACACGACCCCCGGGAGCAGGAAGGGGGCAGAGGGCGGGTCCACTCGGCTCCAGCAGGCCGAGGCTCGGCACCGTCAGGGGCTCAGGCAGCAGAGCAGGATTTGAACCCGGGGCGGGCTGGCTCATCACCCACAGTCTAGTGGAAAGACACTAAGGAAGCCCCAGCCTGTCTCCCCGGTTGAAGAGAGACAAGCTTCTCCCCAGAAACTGGCCCTACGGCCCGAGGACCTGCAGCCCTGAGCCCAGCTTGGGCCATCGGGACAAAGGAGGGGCAAGCTGTGGGCCCGGCAGCCACAGCAGGGAAGATGACACTCCCTGCATGTGAACTAAGCCCTCACCAAAAAGAGAGACCTTCTGGAGGTACAGGCTTGCTTCCTGCCTTTCCAGGGACACAGCCCAGCTAACCCCACAAGGGCGGCGGGTGGGGGGGGCGCCCAGTACCTCTGTCAAGGAGCCGCCGAGGGACACCTGCCAGGGGGGGCCTGTCTGCCCAGGGCGCTGGGAGTGTGAAGGTGGCTCTGGGGCCGCTGGCCCAGGGCTGGGCCAGGCCGGGCTGGAAACAACTCTCCAACAAGAGGCTGGAGGAAAATGAGCCGTCGTCTCTCCGTGTCGTCTGGGGGCAGGGAGTCTGGGCCCAGAGGTGGACAGGCCCTGGACGGTGGCCAACTCCACATTCTCCTGCCTACGCCCCAAGACGCCTGGCTGCTGGAGTGCAGCTAGCGGCCGAGAGCGGCGGCCCCAGCAGTGCCCGTGAGGACAGGGTTCGGTCTGCCCATTCATCCGAGGGAGCCCTCAGTGAGGGAAGCAGACAAGAGCCCAAGGAATGCCCGAAGGGAGTCGAGAGAGGAAGGAGGCAGAGAGAGAGAAGGTCTGTTAAGAGGAGTGAGAAGACGGAGACCCGGCTCCCAGAGCGATGGATGCAGCGGGATGGAGGCCAGCGGGGCGGGCAGGTGGCAGGCAGGCAGTGCACACTTGCGATCCATTCACATTGCGGACGTCACATGGCTCTGTCTCCGCCCAGTGGGCCACAGCGGCAAAGCAGGCTAAGTGTAGGCAGACTGCAGGCAGCGCCCGGGTCCCCCACCTCAGGCAGGCCCCCCGGGGGCTGGCCGAGCTGAGCAGGGGGTGGGCGGGGGGCTGGCTGGGGCGGGGCACGGGGTTGGACACGGGGCCAGCTTTCCCTTCTAGAGGTGGCCTTCCCGGGGCTGCTCAGGTGTGGAGCCTCCAGAACTCTCTCCTGCCCAGCATTCTCTGCCGGCGGGGTTGGGCTGGCTCTGGGTTTCTGGAGGTCTGGAATGTCCACATCGGACCCCAGAAAGCCAGCAGCGGCCCCCAACCCAACCCAGCACCCTGAGATGGAAGAACGGTTGGAAAGCAGACGGCCGAAAAAAGGTGTGCTTTCCACGAAATGCTGATGAGGGTAATCGGGGTCTCCTGAGGCCCTCCCCGCCCCCTGCTCCCGAGAGCCTGACAGCCCACCAGGGCCGCCTCCGACGGCGGCTGGTCTGCTCAGGCCAGGGTCCGAGGGGTAGGGGCAGCGGAGGGGGTCTCAGGACCAGGAAAGCCTTTCTGGACGTGTCCACACCTGAGGCGACAGAGTTTGCCAAGGGCAGGGGGAGAAAAAGTCCCAACAAAGAAACCCGCGGAAATGCAGAAAAACTTTTTTTCATAGAAAAAACTCTTGGCTCGGTACGTGGGGTTGGCTGTGGTCACTCGGTTTGGTTTTCCAAAACCCGATCCGTAAATGCCAAAGCGATCCGCTGCTGCCATAGCCGGTGGGGGCAAACCCCGGGGGGGGGGGGCAGAGGGGACACAAAGAAAAGGGTTTCGCCTACCTACGGAGCAACGAGCCAGGCTCGGACCCAAGCTCAGTGACCCGCTGCGCCGTCTGCCCTACTCCCAGCCTTCGCTTTGCGTCCAGAGTGCAGCGTGAGAGCAAATGCAAGAGACCAAAACAGACATTCAAAGCATCATGGGTAGGGGTCAAGGGTGAAGGTATGGTCAAGCTGCTGGGGGAGAAAGCAGACACACTAGAAAAGCCAAGCCAATTAGGTGTTTTAGTACCAGATGTCAGTAAGGCCCTATTACCCAAATATCCCTTTCAAGACCTGACCAGCGGTCTGGGTGCAGCGGGGACCCCCTCCCCTCGCCCCCTGCACTCCCCCTTATCTGGGCTCCTCCGTCCACTGCTGTGTCTGGCCCTGGTTTGCTGGACCCTGGATCCCTCTGCCCATTCTGGGCAAAGGGCCCCTCACTACAAGATCTGCGGGGCTGCCTGCTTCTCTATGGGGTCTGGGCTGGAGCACGAGAGCTCCAAAACTTGGAAGCTGGAACTCTGGCTTTGATGGGGGGAGGAGGCATAGGGGGCCAGCCCAGAAGACGGGGAGAGGGGAATGGCGAACTAGCCAGACTGGTCCACAGAGGCCCAGGTTGGGGGAGGCCTTGGCTGGGGAGCCAGTGGCCCGGGTTGTACGTGCTCAGGCACGGCAGCGGCACCCGAGAACGCGAGCCCCGGGAGCACCCGGCCCCCGCCCACGTCGTCTCCAGGTCACCCAAAATGTATCCCAGCCAGAGCGCCAGGGTCTAGGCTCTGACCCCCAGGTGCTGCTACCCAGGCTCTGGGATCCCTAAAGGGGGGTCCACCCTGAAGCAAATCCAAAAGCAGGGCGAGAAGCACTTAAGGATCGGCTGGCTGCCTCGCCCCCCGCCCGCCCCAGGACATTTGTGACTGGAGGTCCTGGAAGGCTGAGACATTTCTAACCCCAGAAGTTGAATTCTGACGTTAGGGAAATCAGAGCCAGGGCGCTCACAGAGGCCCCTGAGGCCAACCCCCTCTTTGTAAGTGAGTTTGAGAGCAGATGAGCCCGGGACTGAGCCTGGGACTCGCAGTGAGCTTTGCCCCCCAACACGGCAATGAAGCCTTTTGAATTTCACAACAAAACTCAGGGACGGCAAGCGGTCTTGACCCTGCACTGCCTACATTGCCCTCGAAACAGAAACATGCGTTAGAAAATGAGTGTTTGCAAATATTTTTTAACCACTGTTGCGTAAGAATAGAGCTTTAAGAAAACAAAAGACAAACAAGCAGCTTAAAAAAAAAAGGATGAAGCTGGAGGTGAAAGCAGTTGACTTTAAACCTGAAAAATGAAAGGCATGCCAACAGCTACCAGGGATATTTGAATAATAGAGAGAGCGCAGACTGCATTATTCCGTCTACCCCTTCTGGGGCAGGGGTGGGGAAGGGGGTGAGGGGGGCAGGAGGAACAAAATGAGGGAAGCGGCAACCTAATGGTCTAGTCAGGACACAGCAAGAGAGACAAGGCACACGGGTTTAGTTAAAAATGAACTCGATATGTTTAATAAAGCTCGATATTACCAAAATCGCGGTACAAACATCAAGTCACACGCCCACACGACAGAATTCCATTTACAAAATGTCCCCGGGGAGGGAGGCCTCCACGGGCCCCTCCGGGAGGACCCACCCAGGCCTTCGGTCCAGGGGGCAGGGGAGGCGAGGGGAGTGGACAAGAGAGGAAGACTAAAAACAGTCCATATGAAAGCTCAGAAAGAGCCAGCCAATGCTCTTATCACGATGATACAGGTACAAATAAAAACAAAAACAAAGACTCGGGCTGATACAGCAGGCTACGCTGCCAAGAACCAGATGGCCGCCCCGGCCGGCCATCCCGGCGGCGCCGCGGCCGCCCTCCCCGCCTCGCTCGCGCTCGCTCTCGCACTCACTCTCTCGCTAGGAAACACGGGAGGTATTGTGTGTTTGGAGCTAGTAACCTTGGTCAAACGAGTCCTCCGAGGAATCGCTGAAGGAGGAACGGGCCTCGACCTCTTGAAGCAGCAAACAAAACGGCTGCTTCCTGCCGGCGGCCGGCTTGGGCTTCAGAGTCCGGGCGGCTGCCAGGCCCCTCTCGGTCAGCTTGGGGCCGCCGGCCGGCTTGCTGCTCTTCGCCACCATGCCGCAAAGGATGGAAGATGTCAGTCTGGAGCTGGAGGGGCCTTGGGCAGCCCACTCATCCTTCAGGAATTCCTCCTCTTCCTCTGAGTCCGTATCTGCAGTCAAAGTAGTTTTTAATAGAGATAAGTCACAGGGCGCCGGGGGGAGGGAGGGGGCTGGTGTCTTTCTTCCATTATTCTCAGCGCTTTTGAGAACAATCTCCTACTCGCCAGACAGAGAGGTCCAGATGCCTACGGGCCGGCCGTGGAACCAGCTGAGTTCCGCCACCTGGAGCTCTCCTCCCGACCTGGGCCTCGCCTCTCACCCGCGAGGCCTCTGAGCTGCAGGCGTCTTCCGTGGGTTCGGACCCAGGCTCCTTCTAGGCCGGCTGCGGCCAGCATCCCCCACCACCCGGCCACTCTCAGGAAGGTCTCTGCCCAGGGCACAGAGAGCCCCGCCAAGTCCTGTCTACCCCACGGGACTGCAGCCGGCCCAGAGGCCCCTTGTGGGGAGGGACAAGGCCTAGGAGGGGAAGGGCTCAGTTAGAGCCATTCTTTCCCAGAACACCAGCTCCCGGCGGTGTGCAGGGCCAGCGGACGCAGGCTCACGATGGCCATCGCGCACCCCCGTTCCCGGCCCCCTGCTCAGCAATACCAGGACGGCGGCTTGAACAGTTACGCCAAGAACCAGGCACATGATGTTGCAACGATATCCGGGCTGCTATCCCCCCACCCTTTCCCTATCAGAGAGCCGGGTTACCAGTACACTGCTGCCGGCTTCCCACAAGTCTCCAACCTTACTATACGGGTGAGGCTTTCCTGAGAGACATCACCCAGCTCTGGGGAGGGGGGCTGTCAAACGGGCACAGCTCTGGCCCCTACCAATCCCACCCCGGACATATACCACTTTGATCCGTTTTACGTGTGAAGCTGTTAAGCAAGATTTTGTCGGATGGAAAGGCTCTGCAGTCAGAGACTGGGGTCCCTTGATCTGGTAAAACCCACCCCAAACACGGGCAACGTTACTGGACGCAGCCGCAGCTCTGGCACGCCAGCTCTCTCCAAGCCCAAGAAAAACTCTGTGTGTGTGTGTGTGTGTGCGCACGTGCGTGTGGTGTGCGTCTGCTGTATGTTTTTGTGTGTGGTGTGTGCGGTGTGTTTGTGGGTGTGGTGTCTGTGGTGTGTGTGTGTAGTGTGTGGTGTGTGCGCGAGTGTGGTGTGTGTGTGTTGTGTGTGTAGTGTGTGCATGGGTGTGGTGTGTGTGGTGTGTTTGTGGGTGCATGTGTGTGATACGCATGGGTGTGTGTGCTGTTTGTGGGTGTGGTGTGTGTCTGTGGTATGTGTGTGGTGTGTGATGTGTGTCTGTGGTGTGTGCGTGTGTGTGGTGTGTGTGGTGTGTGCGTGAGTGGTCTGTATGTGTGCGGTGTGTGCGTGTGGGTGTGGTGTGTGGTGTGTGTGTGCTGTATATTTTTGTGTGTGGTGTGTGTGGAGGGTGTGTGTGTGGTGTGCTTGTGTGTGCTGTGTATTTTTGTGTGTGGAGGGTGTGGATGTGGTGTGCGTGGGTGTGTGTGCTGTGTGGTGGGTGTGTCTGTAGTGTGTGTCTGTGCGTATGTGTGGTGTGTGCGTGAGTCTGTGGTGTGTGTGTGTGGTGTGTGCATGTGGGTGTGGTGTGTGTGGGTGGGTGTGTGCGTGTTCAGGGACAGGGGTCCTCTGGCTGCCTCCTCCTCCGTCTATGCTTTCCACTCTAAAAGGAGGGAGGACACAGACGAGCCTCCGCCCGTGCCCTGGCCACAGCTCTCCCGCCCGTGTACTCCATCCCCCGTGTACTCCATCCCGTCCTTCCTGAGGCCACAACCCAGGCTGGAGACGTCCGAGCGTGAGGACGACCAGCTTGGATTCTCTCCAGAACCCACCAAGCATGCCAGCCAACCCCTCCAACCCAACGTGGAAAAGCAAGAGAGCAACGTGCTCTCTTCCCACCTCCTGCAGGCGCAGCACTTCTCTGCTGGAAACACCCCGACCTCTTCACGACCGCGCGTGCGCTCTCAGCGACCACGAACAACGAAAAAGCCAACATAAAAAACAGAGACACGCCCTCTCCACAGCCAGCTGCATATCACAGCCACCAGCACTGGAGACAGGCCTTCCGACCTCCCTGTGGCAATGATAACCCATTGCTCTCACGGGGACAGTGCAGTTTTAGACAAAGGCCTAACAAGTAGACCGGCACTCGGAACGCGGCCTTGCACGCACGCGCACGTCTGCTGCAGTACGCTCAGCGGCTCAGAGACCTCAACTTCTCTCTGGCCTCTAGCCTGTACCCTGACACATCCACCTGCGAGCGGGGAGGAGTGGCGGATTCTTCCAGCAACTCGCCAGGCCACATCCACCGACCACCGTCCCCTGACAGATCAAAGGAGCGGCAACCCTCCCCCACTCGCTATCCAATATTCCAAAACGTGCAGAGGAAGCCCTTCCCTCCTCCTTCAGGGCTGCAAGTCCCTGAAACTGGTCCACAGTGGCCAGGGGCCTGGGCCATGCTGCTCGGCTCACACCCACCCAAACGCGAGGGCCGGGAGGCTTCGGCGTCCGAACACGTCCCCAGTACCTAAGGCACAAAAGGTGCTGTTTGCCCCAACGCCTATCTGAGCATCAACCCTGCAGACCCGGGGCCATCAAACCCACGAACCTTAAAAACAAACCAAAAAACCCCCCAGCAGCAGCTTAACCTCATGCCAGGTGCCAGGTCCAGCTCTTCTGCCACGTGAGCTCACCTAGGGCTGCCGACAGCCCTCTGCATCTGAACTCCAAATCCATAAAGACGTTCTTCACTGTAACCTCAAAGGGGTCCATTTTTTACACTTCACGTTCAACACCCCCAACCCCGTGAGCTCGGCAGAGCCAGCCGAAGGCCCAGTCACACAGGTCCACGCGGTCAACGATGAAAAAGCCTGCCGCCCCCCCTCACGGCCTGGGCTCGCCTCAGAACCAACCCTGCGGACGGGCCAGGGGGCAAGCAGCCCCTTCCTGGCCTTGCTGCAGCGGGCACCGTACCGACGCCCACCCATCCTGGGCACTGCGCGTTCCGCCCACAAGTACTTACTGAGCACCTATTACATGCTAGACGGCGGGCTTTGGGCCACCAGAGGCCACAGAGAGCCGGCGGGGCGTCGGGCTTCGCGTGGGGGGCAAGGCTGCCCGGCTCCGGAAAACCATGCTCCCGGAGTTCCCAGAGAAGCAGCTCCAATGCCACGGGCTCCGGTTAGAGCTCAGTCCCTCAGTCCCACCAGCTGTTACGTTTCAGGGGCCCGAAAGCCGCCTGCAGCCGGCGGCTGCTGTGCGGGCAGCGCACAGGCCGCGCCCATGATGGCAGCACGTCTTGCGCAGTTGAGGCGGACAGGCTGGGCCTGACCCCGGCCCGACCTCAGGATCTATCCTCGGGAACAACGCGGGTTAACCACTTGGAGGACTGTCGCAGAGACAAAGGGAAATACGGCCCAGACAGCCCTGGCGTGCGCTCCACAAATGCTGTTCTCACTAACACCGGGCCCGTGGACAGACGGCCGCCTGCGGGCCGCGGAACCCGGGTCATCTCTACGGTTCTCACAACCAGCCGCTCCAGGCCGCGAAGCAGCCAACTCTGCGGTGCACGACAGCTTTCGGGTACCGAAAGGGCCGGCGGGGCTTTCCGCTCCCACTCGCCCGCCAATCACGAGCACCCACCAATCATAGGTGGGCACTCAGCGCGGCGCCCGCCAATCACAGGCACTTCTGCTTCCGGCCTGGGCGGGGCCCGCACAGAGGCGGAAAAGAGACCTTCGCGCTTTCGACCCGAGAGAGGCGGAAGAGAGACCTTTCGAGCTTTCGAGGCTGAAAGAGGAGGAGGAGGAGGAAAGAGGAGGAAGGAGAGAAAGAGCGGCCCTGAGGCGGCGCGGCTCTCTACTTACTGTAGGAGTAGCTGCTCACTTCCGAGGCGAACGGGGAGTGGGCCGACTTGGGCTGGCCTCTGGCCTTGAACCCCACCTCCATCTTCCTGGCTTTGGCGGCCCTTTTGTGTTTACCTTCTCGGGAGGCTTTCAGAGACAGGCTGAGGCCTTTGGCCAGCGCCTTCCTGTCCTTGCCCAGCAGGCTGTCGTAGGGCGTCAAGTACCTGCCGCAGACCCCACTCGTCTTTGATTTCCCCCCAGAAGTGTCCGAGAACTTGAAGGGCGACTTCAACTTGTCCTGCTTTGTGAGGGAGAGGGCTTTGTCCAGCTTGCTTGCCAACTGCTCTTGGTCGCTGGCCATCTTCTTTTTCTTAATCTTCAGCTGGAAAGGGAAGTTGGGAAGTCACAGGTTAAGACGGCTGACCAAACACTGGGTCTCCACGCACGAGCTCTGACGAACCCCAGCTCCTTCTCCCTGCCTCTGCGGCTTCTGGCAAGTCGCTTAACTCCTCTTAGCCTCAGTTCCTCTACTCTGTAAAATGGGGGTAATTACGCACAGGCTTCAGCGGGTCGTTCTGAAGACGAACTGAGAAAAGGCACATGAGGCACTTACTAAATAGCTGTCACTGTGGTTACAGTTATCAGTGACACTGGCATTGCCACTGGCTCTCCACGGCGCTACCTGGTGCCTCCTAGAGGAAGCGCTCGAAGCGCAGCAGCGTGGGAGAAGGCGGCTGGATTAAGGGAGGAGGGATGAACCCAAGATGGAAAACCCAGATCACAGCACAGCTGATCTGCTTATCTCAATCGCCTAAAGCAGGTGATGAAGACGGCTGCACAGCACAGCCTGAATCAGCCCATCCAGCTAAATGGGCCAAAGCTGCCGAGAAAATGCCTCGAGTGTGCCCTGGACGCCTGAAGCAGAAAGAACGATTAGAGATTTCACAGATAAATTCCTGCCTGCGCGTCTCTCGTCGGCTGTAGTCCTTTGTTGTTGAAACCTGCCGTTTCAATGGCCCTCATTTGAACACTTTATCGCTATTTTCTTTAATCAGGTAACAGTTCATAAGGAGAGAAAAGTTGGGATAGCGTCAATTAAACCACGAAAGTGTCCTTCACAATTCGAGAGTACAGAGGATCCTGACATACAAACTGGCTCTCTCCCCTCCGCCTGGACCCAGTCTCCCCTATGTGAGTCCTTCCCTCTGACGGCCGAGTCAACCAAAACAGCCCTCTCCCACAGGGCCTTTACCGGGAGGGATGACAAGGTACGTAAGCATTTAGCAATGAGGGCCTGAAGTGGATGATTTCAATACTCTGCAGAAAGAAGAAAAATCAAGGTGTTGGCTCTCACCCCCTTACCTCAGGACAGTTCACAGAGGAAATTACAATGGCATCAAGCCCTTGTTTCCCCGAACTAGAGTGGTGAAGCTGCTCGTTAAACTCATACTGTGAAACAACAGAGTGATTGCATTACTTGGTTAAGAACTTGCAGTCTCTCTTCTCGGCTTCAGCACCGGGCACGGAGCACACACACAGGAAGTGGCACACACACAGCTCCACCCGAGGCTGGGTTACTCTGGTGGTCTCTGACCTCCCCTGAGCCTCACTTTCCCCCTCTGCACAGTGAGGAACATGGGAGGAGAGTCGCTCTGGCACTAAGGCAACCACCTCCACAGTTTCCGGGCAGCAGCAGGGCCAGCAGGCCTGCCAAGGGAGCGTGAACTCCGGCGCCCCCTCCAGACCTCCGGCCCCAAGCCAGCAGCACACCTGGAAGACGGGGCGGGGCCACTGACCTGACTCATGAAGTCTGAAGAGGCCTCGTGCTCGTCCCAAGGCTGGCTCCTCCCCCTGGCCTTCCCGGTCCCGCCAAGGGCATCGTGGTCCTCCTCAGGCCCCTTGTGTCTCTTCCTCAACCCTGCTCCCAGCTCACAGTCGTCCGAGGTCAGCAGGGGCTTGCCGCTCAGCCTGAAACCCAGATGCACCAGCGGTCAGCACCCTGGCCAGGCGGCACTCACGGGCTGGGGGCCCGCCCTCGTGGCCCTGAAGGGTGGGCTCTGGATGTCGACGCACAGACCGTGGTGACAGTGTGACGAGTCTGGGGAGACGGAGCATCTAGCACTACGGCGCCGGGATTCTGGGATACTTGTGAAGGAGGCAGAATGAGAGTTTAGTGGGGGAAAAAGAAAACTTCTTGAAAGCAGTGTATCCTCTGCTGGCCTCTTTCTCTCTCGTGCTCCTTCACATACACACTCACACGCATATCTTTACACCGTCAGATTCCTCTGTACCAAGGAACAAGGATCAGGAATGCCACGGAAATCCACCAGGATGGGAGGGGGATTCAGATCAAGAGCTTCCAGGAAGGAAGAGCCGCTGGCTGGTCTCCTGTACCCCTAGGAGCATAAGCAGTCGGGCCATGGTCCTGGTTCGAAGGCCTCTTTTGCCTGCTTCAGCTAAACCCTCACAGGTAATAATAATAATGATAATAATTTTTACTTGGTACTACGTGTCTCGCTCCATGTCTGTGCTTTATACTTTAACCACAAAACAATGCTGTGTTCTAGATACTGCTTTTTATAGATGAAGGAACTCATCTATAAAGGCTAACACCTGGCCCAAGGCCACAAGAAGGGGCAGACCTGAGACTCGGGCAGGAGGTGCGTCCGCTTCCGGGGTCCACGCTCGTAACCAGCAGCTCTGCGTGCTATAGCAGCCCCAGCCTCTGCTCTCCTCCCCAGGAGCTGCTCTCCCCGTGTGGCCGCTGACAGGGTATTTCTCCCTCTCTCCATCCTCTCATCAGTCAGGAACAGCCAAGAAGGGTAAATGCAAGACGAGGGGGCCCCTGGGGCTGTCTTCTCCTGAGAAGAGCTGTGGCCGCCCCACTGCCTCTCCTACGCCTTTGAAGGTACCCGGCGGCCCCCTCTGCTTCCTCAACCAAGCCCTGGCATCCACCTGCCCTGCTGTCGCAGGCAGAGGTGCCCTCCGGCCCCTTCCCGCTCAGCTCGTGCTACCCCCAGACGCCCTGGGAGGACGCAGCACCATTCCCGCCCACACGCGGCCTGGAGGGGGCGCTCTCGCTCCAGCTGCTCCCAAAGGGGCCTGTCCCCGAGTGCGCGGAGATGGCGGCCCCGGTCCCAGGGAGTAGGCTCGGCACAGCGAGCCAGGAGAACGGGAGTGACGCTGTCCGGCACAGAGGAAACCAAGCAAGAGCAGAGCGCGGCCCGCCGCCAAGAGCGGCTCGGGAATCAGCCCCTAGCCATGGAGGAAGCAGGTGCGGCAGGAAGACGGGCCCAACGCTTGGGTGACGCTCGACACGCTGGCTGAGGTGGGTCTGCCTGTCCATTCCACGCTTGCCCTCCTGGCCCGCCCGGGGCAGCGTGCCATGCTGCCCACGAGCCGCCGATCCAGGTGGGTCAGAGCCTGAGGGACGCGAGGTCCCCGGCGCCCACACAGGCCCCGCGCAGGCCCGGGATCCTCCCCTCCGAGCTCTGTGCCAGTCCCCGACCCACCGAGGGGCCAGCCTTACTTTCCGCTACGGATGCGGCTCTTCCCTCTCTTGCGGGGGGGCGACAGGGCGCTCAGGGCGTGGGTCCGTTTCCGCGGCCTGCCAGGGCCTCTGCGTGCCAAGCTTCTATGGGGTTCCTCGCGCCTGTCCCTTAAAGAGAATCACACGCTTGGCTGTGCACCCGGGGGGTGGCGGGGCGCGGAGAAGGGACGCACGGTACGCACACGTCACTCGGGGCCACGCACACCTGGCGGCCTGCCTCGGCCGCCCTCCTGAGCGCGGCGCCTACAGAGCCCAGGCCGCGGGCCGGCGGGGCACACTCACTCGGAATCGCGGCGCCTCTGCAGCTTCACCAGCTCGCGCTGCTTCTCCTTGTACTGGCGCTGCACCTCTGCCAGCCGCATCCGGAAGTCCAGCTCCATGGCGTCCATGCTCTCCAGGGAGGACTTCATGGCGTACATCTGCGGGGAGGGGCGGGTGAGGACGCCGCCCTCGGCCGGGGTGCGGGACCTCACAGCGGAGACCAGGGGCCCGGGTCACACCCAATTTCTACCCCTCACGAGCTGTGGCCTTGAGCAAAGCGGACTGCCCGGCTGCACGCCAAGGACCGAAAAGCCAACTTTGCAGGGCTGTGTCCAGGCCGAATTGGCCCGTAAGGACCGCTCAGGCAGAGCTGCCTGTTGGATCATCTGTCGCGGGCACGGGGAGATGAAGCCGCCTGCCCAAGGCCCACGGGCAGCAGGGGCGCAGCCAGGTCTGCTCTCCCTGAGCCCTCAAGCTGTCACCCACGGGATGCACTCTTGACACGTGATTACGTGACCCGGGAAGAGGAGACAACTTGCCCAGGACCACCGCCAGCAGACCGGTGGCGGAAGCTGGGTGCGGAACAGGCCCTTCCGAACGCAAAGCCGGCCAAGGCCCAGGTGAGGTGGCCTCTCTGGGGCACCCCGCGCCCGCCCCCCAGCCCCCCAGGCCTGGCCTGGGACACCTCACCCGCTCGTCCTTCTTCTGCATCCAGCTGTACTTCTTGTTGGGGTTCAGCTCCCGTGGAAGCCGCAGGTTCTTCAGCGGGTCCACGAAGGGGCCGTCCAACACCTCCTTCAGCATGTGACTGCTGGCCGCCAGCAGGCTCTCCAGAGAGGGCCGCACCGCGGGGCCCCGCTCCACACCTGCGGGAGGAGAGACGTGAGCCCGAGCCCCCAGGGGCCGGACTCAGAGGCACCACAGCCCACCCCTCAGGCCCCCAGCGGGAAGAGGACAAGGCCCAGAGCAGGCTCGTGGATGGCCTGAGGCCACACAGGTCCCCCCGGGATGCTGACGGCCCGCGGCCTTTCCCAGACACCGGAAATGGGCGCTGAGTGAGAACAGGTAAGAGCGTGGGACACACAGTGCCGTCCTGTTCCTCACAACACACTTGTACACAGACTCACAGAGAGTCAACAGAGGCCGGCAGAGCTGCTCTCTAGAACTGCGCTTCTCTTTTTGCTTATCTGTCCTTAAAATCTTCCATGAGGAGTATGCATGGTTTTCATGATCAGAAAAAAAGAGCCCCGGGACTTCCCTGGCGGCGCAGTGGTTAAGAATCTGCCTGCCAATGCAGGGGACAAGGGTTCGAGCCCTGGTCCAGGAAGATCCCACATGCCTTGGAGAGACTACGCCCGTGTGCCACAACTGAGCCCCCATGCTACAACTACTGAAGCCCGCATGCCGCAACTACTGAAGCCCGCGCGCCTAGAGCCCGTGCTCTGCAACGAGAGAAGCCACCGCAATGAGAAGCCGGCGCACCACATTGAAGAGTAGCTCCCGCTCGCTGCAACTAGAGAAAGCCCTCGCGCAACACAAAGACCCAACGCAGCGAGAAAAAAAAAAGAAACAAGAAAAAAAGAGCCCCACAATAAGTTTTGTAAACTGTAAAAGTAACATGTGCACATGATAAAAACCACAAACCAAGCAGAGGGTGGGACGAAACAAAAACCTTTCTCCTCCCCAAACACAGGTCCCTCCCTGGAGGTGCCTCTGCTGACAGTGTCTGGCAGGTGGTTCCAGAAACTTTTATACATATTCAAACATAGGTAACACACAGGCATCCTTTATAAATATAAACATGGCATCAATCAATAAATACCACATCACACTCTCTTTTCTACTTAAAGTCTTTTCACACTAGCACAAAAATACAAACGTGTTCACGTTACCGCTTGAGCCTTACAAAAAGTGCCGTTTCTGTAAGTCGAAAACACTAGAATATCAGAAATTTTATATGGCCAAAGGGAGGAACAGCAGGCTAGAATTCTCTTGTATTGATGAGTTTTAATTTATCTAAATGATCCCCCACTGATGGCATTTAGCCGGTTCCTGTTTTTTTGTAGTGAACGGGTAGGCACCACGTAGGAAATACGCTGCCTGTGCAATTAACGTGATCAAGGTCTATGTGTTTATCTCTGATAAATGTTCCAAATGCCCTTCAAAGAGACGGAACCAGATCAGGATCTCAACAATGGTACCTGAGAGCCTATTTCTCCACAATCTTTCTACTAAAGTAACATGAGTTTTCATTTTTCAATTGATGTTTTCTTTGTGATCTAACATATGATCCATTTTTGTGAATGTCCTACATGTGCTGGAGGGAAAAACTGTATTCCTTACTACCAACTGCACAGTTCCCTAAAATCGACAATGCAATTAACAATTGCACTGCCCAGATCAGGGCTTCTGAACCCTGGGGCCATTCACATTGCCATGACTGTTCTCTGCTGTGGGCGGCTGTCCCGGGCTTTCGGCGTAGGGTGTTAGCAGCGTCCCTCACCTTTACCCACTAGATGTCAGTAGTACTCCCCTCAAGCTGCCACAACCAAGTGTCACCGGTGGCCAGTTCAGTCACTGGTTTTGCTTTTCTGTCTTTACGGACATTGAGGCCACAAAGCAGAGAACCGCCCCCCTTCAAGGTCCTCCAAGCTGTAAGATCTCTTAGTTGCTGGGGGGGCCCTGCTCCGTCACAGGGGGGACCAAAGAGCAACTCCGTCACCTCCTTCACCCTCCGACACACCAGCTTTGCAGGGGCCCCCCAGGACTGACAGCCCAGGGCAGCCTGATGACCCGAAGGCAGCAGCAGTAGGTTGAACTGTGTGCCCCCAAATGCACGTGTTTAAACCCTAACCCTGACACCCCAGAACGTAACATCTTTAAAGACAGAATCAAGTTAAAGTGAGGTCTTCAGGGTGGGCCCTAACCCAACGTGACTGTGTCCTTATAAAAAGGGGACATTTGGATACAGAGACACGCAGAGGAAGACCATGGGAGGACACAGGGAGAGGACAGCCATCCATCCACAAGCCAACAGGGAGAGAGGCCTCAGAAGGAACCAACCCAACCTGCTGACACCTTGATCTAGAACTTCCAGCCTCCAGAACCATGAAACCACACACTTCTGTCATTCAAGACCCCCCCACGACCCCCGCCCTACCCCACCCCACCCCATCTGTAGTATTTGGTACAGCAGCCTGAGCTGACTAATACACCAACCTTGTGGCTTTACCAATGTGGAGGTGCCCTGGAACAGGGGCCCGACACGCACTGGAACCCCCATGGGACCAGGCGTCAGTCACAGAGGCTACGGCGCTGCAGGGCGGGAAGGACGGCCAGCACGCCCAGGGACGCCCAGGTTCGCTGACTGTGGGCAGCTGTGCGCAGCAGGAGGGGCAGAGCGGGAGGGCCGGTGGCTCCAGGAAGCGACGCGGGCTGTGGGAAAAACGCTAACGGGCCCAGGAGCCTTGGGCCTGCCGTACGAACCGGGACCACTCGTGGCCCAGCTCTGTACAGAACGTGCAGGAGACTGCTGCTCAGTGTCTGTCAGCGACCGTCGAAGGGGGAGGGCCACCGGGGCCCCCCTCGCCCCTGTGGTGCACACACCCCTGCACACCCGCCCAGACGCTGCCCCCAGCCCTGGGGCCGCAGCCTCCACTGCAGAGCCCTGAGGGCACCCCAGACGTCCACCTCAAACATCGGTGTCCACACCAGCTGCTGGGCTTCTTCCCCCACACGTGCTCCCCCCGCCCCACCTGCCCAGCTCAGAAACTGGAATTCTCGTCTTCCAGCGGCTCAGGCCACAACCCTTGGCATCATCCTTTTACACCCACGCTCAGTCCACCAGCAAAGCCTGCTGGCCGCACCTTAGCTTCCGCCCAGAACCCACCTGCTCCTTGCCTGTGTGCCCCTCGCCACCCTGGGCCTGGATGGAGACGGGAGCCTCCGCCTGGGTCTCCCCGCCTCCACCCTCACCCCTGCGTCAGCTCTCCACACAGCCCACAAAGGAACCGCACGTAAGTCTGATCCTATCAGCTCAACTCAAAACCACCTTCCTACGGCCTCTCATTTCACTCCAAGTGGAAGACCTCCCCGGGGTCACCCCTCACCCAAGTTATCCCACGGACCTCCTCACCACCACTCTCCCCTTCCGGCTCTGCTCCTGCCCCTGGCCTCCTTGCCTTTGTTCTAACACGACACACACAGTCACCTCAGGGCCTTTGCACTTGCTGTTCCTTAGGCCTGGCTGGTTTTCCCTAGAAGAATCTTCCTCCCCCACCCATCAACAGGGGCTTCCGTGGCCATGCGCTGTAGGAGACCACCCTTCCCACCCCTGCCCTGTCCCCTTCCCGGCCTTTTACCACCTGACAGTGCTGAGGGCTGCACGCAGATGGCCTGGTTCACCGCTGGCCCCCAGCACCAAAACGGTGCCGGGTACACAGTAGGAGCTGAATGAGTAGGCGGATGAGGTAGGAGTGTGAAAAGGGGCAAGAGTGTGCAGAGACTCCCAAACCGGGTGACCCGTCCTGAGCCCCCTCCTTTCCAGATGCCCCTGGGCCTCTGTGGTCCCCACTGGAAACCCCCCAGTTGGTAGGATCAAGAGGGTTTTCATTTCCTTCTGGGAAAAAAATTGTTTTTGGTACCAAACTATTTAAATGAGAGAAAAGAAACAATGAACTTTAGAAGAAGAACAACAAAACAACAGACGCCTGAGGGGGAGTGGGTGTCACTCGTCCAAGCTTCCCGGAAAGGGGCATTTGACCATGACATGAAAGAGCCTTGAAAGTCTTGAAAATATGGCCTGGTTCTGGCCCAGCAATTCCACCCCTGGGAACAAATCCCAGGGAAAACAGAGGTGTGGACAAGGATTTTTCTTCAAGAGTAATCATCACATCATTTACAGCAGCTAAGAAAGGAAGGAAAGGAGGGAGGGAGGGAAGAAGGAAGGAAGGAAGGAAGGGGGGGGAGGGAAGGGAGGGGGAGGGAGGGCGAGAATAAAAAAGAATTCAGGGCTTCCCTGGTGGCGCAGTGGTTGAGAGTCCACCTGCCGATGTAGGGGATGCAGGTTCGTGCCCCGGTCCGGGAAGATCCCACATGCCTTGGAGCGGCTGGGCCCGTGAGCCATGGCCGCTGGGCCTGCGCGTCCGGAGCCTGTGCTCCGCAACAGGAGAGGCCACAACAGTGAGAGGCCCGCGTACAGCAGAAAAAAAAAAAGAAGGCAAATGAAAATGCCTTACAATCTAGGATTGCGTCACTGAAGGCTGGGACCTCCACCAGGCAGAAAACTATGTAATCCCTAAAACAAAATTTCTAAGAACACACAGCTTTGAAAAATGTTTAGTAAAGCATATACTAAGTGAAAAAGGCCAGTTACAGAGCACTGTTTACAAGATGACCTTGATTTTGGAACTGTGTGTCTGTGTAGAAAAAATTCTAGAGGAAGTACACCGAAACGTCCGGCGCTATTATCTCCCCCACAGCCAGGCCTGGGCCCCTCCTCCGTGCCGCTTCTGGCCCAAGCGTGGGCTCGCGAGGCTGTGCCTGACCCGCTCAGCCTCTCCACACACGTCTTGGAGCACCTCAATTTCTATGTCGAATGTCAGTGGTTTTGTGCCAGCCCAGAATTCACGGCCCCTTCTGCTGAAGGCACTCCATTCCCTCTGAGGACCGCCCCTCCCTACACCCTGGAAGTGGCTGCCCCCCCATCGAGGGCTGGCCATGATCAGCCTGGTCCATCCCATCTCCTGGGCCACAGGGTTTGCTTCTGCAAAAAGCATGAACCCCAGTCAGCCAATCATTGACAGTGCATCACAGCATCTTTGCCAGAGCTATGTGGAAACAGGTGGCCTCTTCTGTGTGTCTGCCGAGCTGAGCTGAGCAGGCCCGTGGGCTTGGGAGAAAGTATCAGTGACCACTATAAGGGCAGTGGGCCCACCTTGAATGAAGCCAACAGAAAGAAGGGAAACAAGGGGGGTGGGGGGAGACAGGGAAGAGGGAAAAGAAACTCCTTGGTTTGAGCACCTGGATCCAGCCATACCTGAAATATTCTCTAATTACTGACATACTTCGGTTCCACAGCCAATAAATTTCCCCTGACTTTTTCTAACCAGTTAAAAGAAAAGTCTTGGTCCCTCACAACCCAAAGCATCTCACCACTGACAGAACAAGCAGAAACTTCACCACTAAGAAACCCAGAGACTGGCTGCACAACGATGTGACTGAATGTAACACCTCTGCCCTGTGCGCTTCAAAACGGTTAAAATGATAAGCGTTTACAACATGTATATTTCACCACGGTTTTTTTAAAGTGCACACGAATCAACCACATCCTGGAGATTTTGAAATTTTTTAAATCCTATTTTGAAAAATTTTCCTTAAAAGGGGGAAAGGCGGGAGTTCCCTGGCGGCCTAGTGGTTAGGATTCCAGGCTTGCACTGCCGTGGCCCAGGTTCAATCCCTGGTTGGGGAACTGAGATCCCGCAAGCCACGCGGCCTAAAAATAAATAAATAAAAAGGGAAAAAGCAAGCCGCAGAGGCCCACCGCCCGGCACGACTCACCTGCCACCTCCTGGCTCCTCTTCTCGAGCTCCAGCTCGGCGATCTCGCTCAGCAGGGTGATGCCATGCAGGAAGCTTGGCTCCAAGACGAGGCTCTGCACTGCCTCCAGCCTCTCCAGGGCTGGGGCTCCAGTGCCCGGGGAGGGCAGAGGCCTGGCCTGGGGCAGCTCTGCCGCGGCTGCTAGGGCATTCATGCCAGCCAGCGGGTCCTCCAGGCTGGGCGGGAACTGATCGGAGCCCGCTTCCTCCAGGAAGCAGGCGCTGCCCGGCACAGGGGTGGCCTCTGGGGCCTCCAGACTCAGGCACTGTCCCTCCCCAGGGGGCACGTCACAGTCCGGCAGTTCCAGGCTGGGCCGGGGCTCACTCGGGGCCTCCTGGGCCAGATCTTCCTCGGGAGCTGCCTCTGCCACGGGCACGTCCACGGGCACCTCCACTGGCTCCTCCTTAGCCTTGACCAACGGCTCAGGCGTCAGCCGCGCCCCCAGGTCCGGGGCAGCCGTGCAGGACTCTGTCCGGCGTGGTGAATCAACCCGCGCCTCAGCCCCCTCGGCAAAGTCCGGGCACCCGGAGGGCTCCGCAGGCCCCTGGCCGCCGGCACTCAGCGCCTGGGCCTGGGCCTCCAGCAGGCCACCCGCGCAGCCGCCCGCCGGGCTCGGGGCCGCCAGGGCTTCCTCGGGGAGCAGTGTCAGTGGCGACTCGAGGGAGGGCAGCTCTGCGGGGCCTTCGTCCATGTCCTCCACCTCCGCCTTCACCTCCCGCTCCGCCAGTGGTTCTTCGTCCGGGACCTCCCTCAGCGGCTCTGGGACCTTGGACGGGGACAGGCGGATGGGCTTGTCCTCAGGCGAGAGCGCCAGGTGCTCGGGCCCATCGGCCGGGAGCGGCACGTCGGGGGCCAGGCCGTCGGCATCGGCAGCCGCCGTGGGCTGCAGCAGGAATGGGTAGGGCCTCCCGTAGTGTGGCGGCAGGGCTTGAAACGGGTACCTGGGTGGGATATCTGCCGAGGACACCAAGGGTCAGCGGGGGCCCCTTCTCCTGCCATGTCCGACACCCCCGTGTGTCCCCATCAACACCCACCCACCAGCCACCCTCTCTGCTGGGCCAGCCCGCGGGGCTGGGATCCCTTCCAGATGGCATCTGAGGAACCCCAGGGCCTTTCTGCATGTCTGCGCCGCAGAGAGAAAAACTGGCCACCATCTTTCCCAGAGGGTCTTCAGGTCTCAAAGGCTCTTTCTCTGTTCCTCCAGTCTCAGCACCCAGCACAAAGCTGGGCCAGAAGCACACGCTCAGTAAGACCCCAAATGGTCCCCACCCAGCCGGTGCCGACTCTGCCCTCCGTCCCACAAGAAGCCACCCGCCCCACGCCATTAAAGCAGAGGTGGGGCATCCAAGTTGTTCAAAAAATAATAGTAATACAGTGCTGGCTCCCCTCCCTCACTTTTTTTACTCTGAACTCCCACCCTTGAGTGTAATCCGCCTTACAGCAGGATGGTGTTCAGCTGACTGTCTGTAGTGGCCCAGGCCCAGCCCAGAGCGGGGCAAGCAGCAGGGGCTCAGTATGAACCAAACCGGGGGAGACAGACGCACGGAGCACCCTCACCCTGCACCAGGACCAGGCCTGTGCTCCACACTTGACCTCATTAGCAAGACATTGAATCTCCCCAGCCACCTGCCCAAGATCGCACACAGCATTCCGGTGGCAGAAATCTGAACTTCGGAATTCGAACTCAAGTCCTCCCACGGGAAGAGGAACACAGGCCTCAGGCCCCTTCAAGGCCACCTGCTGCATGTCCCGACCAACACGGGACACGGGAAGAGGGCGCGTGTGTGCGTGCAGCGTGTGGGGTGGGAGTACTCCTCAGAACACACTTACCGTCAGTGCAACAACACAGCACCTGTTATGGGCCAGCTATGGTGCTAAGTATCCTACAGGTCTTACTGTTTCATGCTCAGACAGGCCCTCCTGAACTTAGAACCTACTTCTAACATTACACTCATTTCCCCTGACCCTACCACCGAGGGAAGGCTAGAGAGAGATGACGGCCAGCTGCGTCCTAGGGCATTCATTCCAGAGCCCAGCGGTGAGCCAGGTACACGGTAGGTGCTCAACACAGAAAGAAGGATTGACAGGTTGAAGGAATGAATGAGTGAATGACCACATGGGGATGTTTCACCAGCTCCTACCTGAGAACAAGGCCTGGAAAGGGCTGGGGGCTCCCTTCTCCAATTCTAAGTCCTTCTTCTCGACGACGTTCTCGGGGGCCTCCTCCTTGCGGGTGATGCCAGGGGTGGGCGGCGGGGAGGCAGGCGGCGGGCTAGTGGGGTGGGAGCTGGGCGTGGCGGGGTAGGCGTAGGTGGACGGCTTGGACACGTCCTCCAGCTTCTGGATGACCTTGGCCTTCAGGGCAGCCACAGGGGAAGCGCGGGGAGATGGCGGTGGACTCATGGCCTTGCCGTAAGTGCCCGCAGGGCCAGCGGCCAGGCCAGGGGGCTTCCGAGGCAGCAGCCCGGGGCCCGAGGCGCCCAGGCCACCCTTGCCCGCGGCGTCCAGGCTCCGCTTGCTCACCTTCTCCTCCATCTCCGCCCGCTGCTCCTGGGCCTTTAGCCGCTCCTGCTGGTGGGGGGCCCGGCAGGCAGGGTCAGCGCGGTAGGACCCATCACCCACCACCTGCCCTGTCCCCGGGGTCCCCGCGACACACAGAGAACCTCAGGCAGGGTCTGGGGCTGCAGGCCGCCAACGCCCCCAGCCCGAGACTGACATTCCGTCACAGTACAAATAACAAGCACAGCGTTCCTTGTAGAATTCCAGCAGACGGGGCTAGGGGGCCCTCCGGTCTAGACCCAGGCCCCTCTGGGACCCTCACAGTCAGGGCGCGAGGGGCCGGTGGAGGTGGGAGGCTCTTTCATGACACTAGGACAGCTACCTGCACGGAGAACTCACTACCTGTGGGCACTCTCCTGCCTTATCACACCCGGGTCTCAAAACACCTCAAAAGGTGGGCGGGGGGAGCCTTTCCCGGTCTTTGATGGCTTGAGGAAGGCTCACGAACTTCGCCCGTGCTCACCAGGGGCCAGGCGGTCAGCGCACGATCACACAGGGAGGAAAGGCTCCATGCCCCAGCCACTGTCACGGCTGTTAAATCTCATTGAACAGCCCGATGACACAGAAATTACTAGCAACTCCACTTCCACAGGAGGAAACTTGAAACCCAGAGAGGTGAATTCACTTGCTGGAAGGCACACAGCCAGGCAGGGCAGAACTAAGGTTCAAGCCCAGGGCCCCATTTGCTGCCTGTGTCACCTCGGTTGACTCCTCCAGAGCTGCTGCTGCACAAGAAGGGAGGGGCACGGCCAAGCAGAGGACAAATGTCCAGGAACACCTTCAAGGAGGCAGGAGGGCTGTGAGCTTTAGGGAGTCCACCCACACGGTGGCGACACCAAGTGTCGCCCATCTTACGTGATCAGGCAACATGGGTGGAGGCCAGCCCCGGCCCGAGAGGGGAGCCCAGGGCCATCAGGCACCCAGCCGGGCCAGGCAGGGCTTAGGAAACAGCGGGAGAACACAGGGATCCCTTCAGTTCCCATGCAAACATCTCCAGTCCACAGGGCCACCTCTCCCGCCCTGGCTTCCCCATTGCTACCTGCACCCACCCCTTGCCAGGCTCTGTCCACCTCTCAGCCTTGCTCACACCATCCCCTCTGCCCAGAGGGCTCCTCCACAACTAACTTCTTCAGGTCTCTGGGCAGACGCCACCTCCTCCAGGAGGCCCCCCTGACCACCAGCCTCTCTCATTTTTTCTGACTCACAGTCCAGAACCGGACTTTCTGCTGGCTGACCCCTCTGCCTCGCCAACAACAGAGGAGCTCCGGCAAGGGTCTCCAGTGCCCCCATGGCCCTCCTGAACCACGCCCACCCCAACTCACCACCAGCTGGGCGCTCCTCTGCAGTTCCAGGGCCTGGGCCGCCTGCTGCTGCAGGTACAGGAATTCCTGCTGCCGCAGGAAGTGCTGCTGGGAGAAGAGCTGCAGCTGCTGGGCGTGGTGCAGGGAGCTGCGGCCTGGTGGGTACAGGGCCGGCCAAAGGGGTGGCACCGCGGCCCGCTCCATCAGCTCCGCTGGGGGCAAGAAGACAGTGAGGCTGCACCTACCGCCTGGTGCCCATCACCCCATTTTACAGATGGGGAAGCTGAGGCAGAGCTGGGCTCAGCTGGGCCTCCAGTTGCTTCCTGGGGACGGAGAAGCCTGTCCTCCTCCCTTTGCCAGGGGCAGCCACATCCCAGGCCCGGGGCCAACATGGGGACTCCACACCTTCTCCTACTATACCCAGTGGTCTGCAAAGTGGATTCCTGAGGAATGGGGGCACCAAGGCAGAGGGTCCAGGCCTCCCACCAGGGCAGCCCTGCTTTGGTTCTCCACGTGGGCTTTCTGGGTAGGAACTCATCAAAACAAGGACCCCTGTGGCTTTAGGACACAGCCACCCTATTCTGCTGGGCGGACACCCCCTGCCACAGGAGGACAGTCCTCCTCCCACGGCATTTGGGACAGTCTCACTGTGGAAGGCCACTTACCAAAGTGAGGCAAGTGCTCACTGGGAATGACCACCAGCTGGCCCGACTGGGGGTCCCTGACGAACTGGTAGGCCGACGGCAGGGAGCCCCCCAGGCCGGGTGGAAAGGCAGGCGCCATGCCCTGGTGAAGAGAAGGGGGGCCCAAGCCTAGGAGAGACCCATGCCCGAGTCAGTGCTGAGGACCCAGGCCCAGCCTACTCCCCCATCCTCCACTTCCTGGGCCTCCGAGCAGGAAGCCGAGGGTAAGGGCTGTGAACGCGCGCCCAGCCTCCCGCTCTGGCCACTGTCCACAAACAGGCTTGGCCAAGGGCCCACAATGCTGGCGCCGTTAATAATGGCCCTGCTTGGGCAGTGAGGGAGCTGAACTACGGGGAAGAGAGGAGGGGTGCTGTCCCTGCACCAGCACGTCAGGCCTCCCCATCCCGGCCCACCGCCGCCCTCCCGCTCACCGTAGGGGTGTCCAGCGAGCCACATGGACGTGCTGCCCGAGCGGGGCAGCCAGGGGTGCGTGGCCAGGTGGGCCGCAGGGTCAGCGGACCAGCGACCGGAACCTGCCAGTGCCGGGCCCCCGGTCACCATGAGGTTGGGGTTCAGGCCGTTAGCAGCACAGCTGGTGGGGTGCAGGCGGGCCAGGTCAGCCAGCTCCTTACTTTCTCTGGAAGCGAACAGGGGCGTCAGGGACAGGCCGGACGGCCCCAGGGGCGGGTGGGAGAGAAGGGGTACCGCCCCAAGTCACCGGGGGACACCAGGCTACTGCTGGGTCGACTCTGCACCCGGTGGACAGAAGAGCCAGCTGGGGCTCGGCAAAGGGCCCCCGGGGCCTTCCTCGGGAGGGTGTCCCACACTCTCAGGACCACCCCGCAGCCAGGTAGGGTCATCCACCCTTGCCTTGGGGCTCCCAGGCCCTCCCGGGCTGCCCCAGGCCCTCACCTGAGCAGCTTCTCCTGGTCCCGGTCCAGCCGCGCCCCAAGCAGCCGCTCCTCCCGGTGCCTGGCCCGCTCATCTCCACAGTCCTCGTCGGCTCGGCTGTGCCCTGGGTCAGGGGGACAGGCAGGAAGTGAGGTCCACTCAGGGCCCCAACAAGCCCTCAGCATCTGAGCGGTTCCCTCACCCTGGCCGGACGCCCTCCGTGCCCAGAAACATCCCTCCATCGCCCCTCAAAAAGCCTACCTGGAACTCGCACGGGTAACCGGGATATTGCAGTAAAACATCGTAACACAGATCGAGTAACAACGGGGTGTGAACCGAGTGGCATTCGCTGACACGGTTTCACTACTTTATCACCGGAAAGGCAGGTTCTGGGAGAGGTTAGGATGGAGGGGAAACCACAACCCAAAAGAGCGGTCGCTATTCAGAAGCAGAGCGAGGCCCAGGCCGCGGGAAATCAGCCTCCCCCCGAGGCCCCGTCATGGTTCTGTCTGCTGCAGACCTGTGGCTGATCTTTTCAAAATCAAGACGGAAAAGTGAAACCAGAGAACGCTATGTGTGTGTGGGCGAGTGGAGGATATGCGGGCTGCCATCCGGCTCACCCACCCTTGTCCTGGTGCCCAGGGGACGTCCCTCGACCCATGGCTGGTCCAGCTGCACCTTCCGTGAGCTCCCCGCCTTCCCCAGAGCAGAGAAGGCAGGTCCTCAAGTCCCGGCCAGTTCTGCAGGGGCAGGAGCTCGTGGAGGGCACCCAGGGTCCAGCCCTCCTCGCCCCACCTGCCCCACTCTTCCTGGACGTTTTCTACTCCATACGACGGAAGCCAGCACGCGTGTGGCCGCCCCGGGCCGGCTAGGGCCCAGGAGGCGGGCGCTATCACCAGCGGCAGAAGCCACTCAGCTGGCAGCTGAGACTCTTCTAAACCGCCGAGGCTGGACTAACTCCTTCTCTAGGGTCAGTCATGCTGGACTGGTGTCCTCCCACCCAGGTCTCGGGAGGTACGCCCGGGGAGGAAGCCGTCCCCAGGGCCCCGGACCTTATCGGTTATCACCCTGCTGGAGACAAGCGTCCAGGGCCACCTTGCCAGGGCCCCCAGCAGTCCCCACATTCATGGTCCTCGTGGGCGGGGACCCAGCTTGGAATGCGGCCGTCGAGCATCTCCCCATCGTTTCTCCCCTCCTGCACCCCCATCACCAGGAGCTCCGGAAGAACAGAGCCCCCAGGAGAGGCTCAGGGATGCAGGGGCTTCTCCTTCCCCTTCGGGAAGGTGGAAACCCACAGCCCCAGAACAAAGAAGAGAAGCCCACGGGGAGGGGCAGCCACACAAGCCCACGTGCCCGATGGACCACGCACACAGGGTGGGGGGGGGGGGGGCAGGCAGCCTGAATCAGGGAGGGTCGCATCCCGAGAGGCAGCTGGAGATGGGCCAGGGGCCACCGGGGGCGAGTCTGCAAGTTCCAGAAGCCACTGGAGCGACAAGGAAGCAGCGTGTGTGGTTAAGCAGAGAAAAGCCAGCGAGTTGGGGCACCGTCAGGGTGGGAGTGGGCGAAGGAGTCTTCTTGCCGACCTGGTCCCCGTGGGTCACACAGGTGCGTCCCAGGCGATCCATTAAGTCACCCCATGGAAGCCCTGAGCCGACTCTTGAGCCAACGCCCGGTCCCCACGACTGTTCCAGCACATGGCAGGAAGTGCAGGAAGCAGAGGGGAAAGGCGGGAGGTGGGAGAACAAGCCCGCGCCAACTCGGGGTGAGACCCAGTGAGGGTGTCCCGGCCTCCAGTGTCAATGTGGTTCCCAAATCCAAGGGGACCCTGAGCCCGCCCACCCCCTCTATGAAGGACTGGAAGGGGCCCTGCTTGTGGGCCCCCCTCCCATCCCGGGCTTTCAGGCAGGGCCATCCAGAGTCCTTCAGCTGGACTGCGAAACCAGAGCATGTGTCTGAGCTTCCTTCTCCTGCAGGGATGGCCTCCCAGGCCCGCAGAAACCCCGAAGACCCTCCCGCCCACTGGCCACGCCGGGGTGGCAGACAGGCTTTGGCACAGAGCTCCTGGTGCCCCCAGAAGGGACAGGCATCTGCAGTGTGGCCTGCCCCCAAGACCTCTGTCCTCAGGCCTGGTGCCTCTCCACTGCCCTGGCTGTCACCACACAGGCCCTCAGGGGCTTCCCACCCTAGGTGCCACCTGCACCAGAAACCTGTATGCAGGCCCGCCCACCTGGGAGCACCCACCACCCCCAGGGTCACTCACGCCAGAGCCCCAGACCGCTCCCTCCAAATACAGTTGATCTCCAAAGAAATGGGACATGCCCTCCACCACCTCGCCCCGGGGCACCACCCTCGTCCTCCTGCTCCAACCTGCTCCCTCTAATCCCTGCTCACACCTGTCCCTCCTACGGAGGGCCAGCCCCATGGAACCAAGCCCCTGGGCCTGACTCATGCTGCCCAGCTGTCCCCTCCAGTGTACCCCCACAGCCTCTCTGCCCTCCAGTCACACTCAGGGCCACACACGCTATTCCCTCCACCCAGAGTGCCCTTCCTCTGTACTACTCAGCCTCCCCAGAAAGAGCTCAGCTCATATGCTACCTCCTCCAGGAAGCCCTCCCAGACCACCTCTCCTCTCTCATGCTCCCTTATTTGTCTCCCTCACAGCACTGAGCACAACACACAGCTGTTTTGCTTGTTGGTTGTTCACCGTCTGTCTCCTCCTCAGACTGTGCATTGCTCTGGTTTGAGCAGTCACACTCCTGGCTGTCTACCTCTCTCCTGCACAATGCCTGACACAGAGGAAGCTGCTCAGCAAATACGTGGGAAGTGAATGAATGAATTCATGAGGATAGCTAGAGGAACAGTGAGCTATGCAGACAGAACAAACGGCAGGTGCAAAGTCCCTGAGGCAGGAGCGTGCCAAGGGGGCCACGGTGGTTGAAGAGAGTAATAAGGAAGAGAGGGTGCAGGTGAAGAGCGGGGTACAGGCCGTGGAAGGGAATATGGCTGAGATTCTGTTCAAGGTAAAAGGAGAAAGCCAGAGGAAGCTCTGAGCAGGGATGAGACATGATCTGACTGAGGTTTTGAAAACCAACCTCCCTCCAGCCCCCTGTGGACAAGCGAACCAAAGGGCCCATCGCCTCTCTGTGCTGAGCTCCAGGATGGCAAGGGACCAGCTCCTCCAGCAGGGAGGCGTGTGGGGCAGAGGGTCAGCTGCTCCGAGGTCCCACACACCCAGGACCCCTTCACCCCAACCCTCGAGGCACGAGCTCTGGAGACGTCCAACATTTCAAAGCCGCCTGTGTGCCCAGCAGGGCCCAGGGCCCTCTCCATACACACACTCATTCAGTGGTCATCAACCCAGGAGGGGGGTTCCAGCCCTCAGCCCATCCCAGATGAGGAAACTGAGGCACAGGAAGGGTAGCTACCCAGGTCACACCACCGACCGACAAGGAGGCATCAGGCTAGCATCGCGGTCTGACCGGGTCTTCCTGACCACCAGGGTGCACACCCCTCCACACACAGAGCCCGCACAGGGTGGGCACTGGTGAAACAGCAGCACTACTGCCGTCACCCATCTGCAGCCCTGCCCCAGGGCCCACGTCCCCAGCACTGACAGCCCCTCCGTGGGTCACATGCTCTAATCCGGCCGTAACGGCAGAGGCTCAGGCTAAGGCCTGGTTCCCATGGCAACTCCCTCCCAGACTCCATCTGAGCATTTCTGCAGATATGGCGACCACCAACTCCGGCCAATTCTGTGCTTTCCAGAGTCTGGGGGTCAATACCACCGCTTACACCCGATGCAACCCCAGCTCTGCCCGGTATGATGGGCAGCAGGGCGGGGTGGGGGCACCATCAGAGCCCCCCAGATTTGGTCCCCAATTCGACTCCACCATAGAGGTGATAACGGGCAAGACAAAGAGATGGGAGGCACAGGTCTGGGCTTAAGGGTTCAAGTTCAGCCCGCCTCTTCTAGCCGGGTGACCCAGGGCGAGTCACCTCACCTCCACAGGCCCTGCTCTCCCATCTGTGAAGCTGGGAGAATAAGAGATCCACCAGGAAGAGCTGGTGGCCGGGGCTACGTGGGGCTGCCTGCACACGGCCCCCTGCTACACGGCAGGGAAGGTGCTGGTCTGCTGGCCTCTCGGCGTGGGCACTGCTGTCTGGGGTTCACAGGTGTACGTGAAGCCCGCCCTTCATCCATCTCAGGGTGCAAGACCCCTGTAGCCAGACCAGACCCTGGGTGAGCCCTCGGGGCATTTCCCATAAAAGGATCTCGGGCTCATGGCAGAAGCTCTGAGCCCTTAAGGCCCTGAATGGGAACAGAGAAAAGGAAGGCCTGTTTACGAAGCACCTACTACGAGCGCCTCGGCCCACCTGGCGTCAGGGAACGAGGAGGCCCTCCCTAGCGCCACGTAGTAAATGGGGACACCAGGGGCCAGAGGACTCAGGCCTCAGGTTCAAGGTCACGCAGCTGCAAAGGGCAGAGCCTGGATGTGAACTCACTGACAGGCAGAGGGCTCACTCCACAAAGTAGGAGCCGGGAAGTCGGGAAACCCAGGAGCCCCGGGGCTGGCAACAACCGCTCAGCTGGGGTAATGCCAACTTCTCCCCTCCCCCAGGGTCGTCCAGATTGGGGAAAAATCACCACTTCTCACAGGCATTTTTTTTTTAAGGAGAGTAAGACTCCACTCACTTTCCACTGGTCACCGGCAAACAGAAAGGCAGTCTCAGCCCAATAATTCCTGAAGGTCTCATCCCAAACTGCCCCATCCTCTCTCTCTCTCCCCTCCCCCCGCCCAGACACTTGCACACACATACACACTCACACACACACATTCTCACCTGCACTCTCTCACACACACTCCCTCATACACATTCTCCCCCACACACTCACAACCCCATGGACACAGGTCCCTTGGGCACGGCCAGGTACTCTGGGCACCAGGATGAGTTCTGGGGACCGTGAGTCCTAACTGGGGTGTCATATCGTGTCACACGAGCATTCTTCTAAAAAAAGGACCCCAAAAGATCTTTTGCCAACCTAGTGAGCGGGCTTCTCCACCACCCAGCCGGCCACCTCCTAGCCAAGGGCCAATGCCCAGGCTTTGAATTCCAGACTAAGGCAGGGCCTCCTGTGAGCCCCTGGGGTCCGAGGACGGGCCTCCCTTGGCTCCAGGGGGGCTCCACACGGAACAGTGGGCTCAGTTCAACAAACATTCCCTAGGACATCACTTGCTCTGAGCCTCTGCAGCTGCGGTACATTCAGATGGGCAGTGACCGGGCGAGACCCAGGGCAGCCTAGAGCCTTACCAGGCTTCCTCTGGGAGAGCAGGGCTGGGGCTACGGGTCTAGGAAGCAGCTGTGACAGGACGCAGCACTGGCCGCTCACTGTGGACGGACGCTGAAGCCCAGGCAGGAGTCAGTGCAGGCGGGCGCAGGAGGGCCAGGCTCAGGGAGGGACGGGGACACAGGGGACGTGCACCCAAGATGCCTGTGTATCTTGGAGAATCTAGGAGGCGCAGGGAAGCCGGTCGCACGGGGCCGCGATGTGAGCCAAGCCTGAGCTTGCAGCTGGCGCGTCTGGGAGCGAACTGGGGGCGGGGACAGAGACTCGGGGAGGAAACCCAGGCCGACTGTTAAAAAGTCACATGAGCTAGGGGCAGCGGGACACAGCCTTCCTTCCGGGGCCCTTACCCCAGCCTGCCAACACCCCACACCTCAACACACTGACCACGGCCTGGTGCAGCGGGGCAGCCTCAGGGCCTGACCCACAGGTGAGGCCCTTGGCTCAATCCTGGGCTCTCTCTGGGCAGCCCAAGTCCAGAGTTCCAACCAAAATGCCGCAAACAGCAACTCTCCAAAATCTCAGGAAGGAGTCCAATGGCAAAATATGCCAGGGACAAACGGAAATGTAACCAATCAGCCGAGTTCTGGAAAGATATTCAACTTATACTAATAGTTAAAACACACCATTCCTCCCTACTGAACTTAACGACGATTGTTTGGGTTTTCTTTAGTAACGTTAAAACACGATTCTGAGGAGTCTAAAACAAAACAGACTGCAAACAAGCATATAAACTCTCTACCTACCTAAGAAGTCACAAAGGCATTCAATGTCGAGACCACAGGAATGCCGAGGCCCTAGTTGCCATCCGTCACACTCAGTCACTCATTCACTCACTTACCAAACACCTACTATGCGCCAGGTACTGGGAACGCTGAACTAGGTTAAGTAAGGCACGGTTACCTCCCTCAAGGACCTGGAATTGAAAGCTTAAAGCTAATTTATTCGTAGGAATCTATTCTTAGAAAATGACTCAAAGTATCAGTGAGGCCGCAAGGCATGAAAGTATTCAAAGTAACTTCCTAAACACAAAAACATCAAAGAAGGGAAAACTAAAATGCCACGAGGGAACGGCTAACTGAGCTACGGTGCACGCTCTGGACAAAACACCAAAGACCATTAAAAATGATACTTATAAAAAGTTGGCAAAAGCAAGAGCCCACCCACAAGGGAAAAACACAAGGCCCGAGATCACAGTGCACTGGAGGCTCTGCGGATCAAACGGGAAAATGAATCTGCGGAAAGAGCTCCAAGTGTTCAGGGTGGTGGAAAAAATCTAACGGTCCCTTTTCTTCTTTCTCCTCTCCTGCATTTTACACATTTTTCTATGTGTGTGACAGAAAAAGCAATAAGTTTTAAACAGCAGCCAGAGCCCACAAGGGGGATAAAGGACAAACAGTACCAGGAAGGTGGGGGAGAGGGGTGCAGAAGGCGGGTAGAAGCAGTGAGCAAAGGTGGGGAGGTGAAGGGGGAAGAAAAGGTGAGGGGTGGGGGTGGGACCCGGGACCCACCTTTGACGTTGCTGAGAGACAGGGAACGCTCCTGGTCCGCCAGCCCAGGCACCAGCCGGCCACTGCCACTGTCCTTCTGCCGGGCCACGGCCACCGCAATGCCCACGGGTGGGTGTCGCACCTCTGCCTCACCCTGGGCACCGGAGCCCTCGCGTCCGAAGGCCTTGGCGCTCTCGGGCCTCTCCGGGTCCCGCTTCAGCTGCCGGCCCCCAGCCGCTGCAGGGCCCGCGGGGTGCGGGAGGCGGGCCTGGGCGCGTGGGGCAGCGGTGGGAGCGGGCTCGGGCTTCATGGTGCCCAGGCCTCCGAAGGGGCTCTTCTTCCCACAGCCGCCGGGACGCACGGCCACGGCCTCGCGGGCAAAGCTGCCGCTGTATTTGATGAGGCTCTGCATGGCCGAGGCCTCTCCCGGCCCGTGGGCCGCGGCGTGCAGGTCGGCGCCCGGCCTGGCGCAGGTGGCCCCGGCGCGGGGCAACGCGCCCCCGGGGTCCAGGTAGGCCTTCTTGGAGGCGGCGGCAGCGGCAGCCTCCTCCTCGGCACGGCTGGCGTGGTGGTGCTGCGCGGCCAGCACGGCCATCTGCGTCGTGGCGAAGTTGCCCAGCTCGAAGGGTTTCCATTTGTGCTCAGGGCCGGCGGGCGGGGGCGGCCGCCCTGGCTCTAGGCCGAAAAGCTTGGCTGCCTGCTGGGAGGCGGAGGCGACAGCGGGGCCGCGCGGGGCGCGCTCGCACGGCCGGGGCTCGGCCTCGGGCTTGAGCAGCTCCTTGGCGGGGAGGTAGGCCCGGGGGTCCGGGGAGGAGCGCGCGGCCCGCGCCGGTGGGGCCTCGGCGGGCGGCGGCCGCTTGAGCGAGCGGATCACGGAGCTCTTCTCGCGGAGGCTCTCGGGTCGGTCCGGGGGCGGCCTTGGAGAGCCGGGCGGGGCCTGCAGGACGCCGGGCCTGCCCGCCTCGCGCTCCCGGGTCCGGGCGTCACGCGCCTGCGACGCGATCTGGATGGGCCCTGGGCGCTCGTCAAAGGCCTCCACGGAAGGCACGAAGGTGGGCGCCACCACACGGTGCTCACGGCCCGCCTCACGCGCGGCCGCCACGGGGAAGATGGTGTAGACGCCGGCGGGGGCGGGCTGCGGTGCGGCGAAGGCCCCGGAGGCGGCGGGGGGCGCAGGCGGGCCCTTGCTTACGGGCGGCGGCGGGAGCGGCGAGGGGCAGGGGCAAGGCCCCGGCAGCAGGGCCTCTGCGCGCCGCAGCCGTGCGCTCTCGTCCTGGCGCGCAGTCTCCTTAGAGCCGCGGGCCGCCTCGGCCACCAGTGCGGGGAGACCCGCGTCCCCCGCGCCATTGCAGAGGCTCAGCGCCGGTGGTGGCAGCGGCGGCGGGTTCTTGCCCTTGGACTCGGTGGTGGCCGTGCCCGGTGCCCGCGGGGGCCCGGGCTCGGCCAGGAAGGGCGACAGGCGCTCCGGGAGGCGCGGGGGCCCGCGGTCCTGGCGGCCCTCCGCCCGCGCCTCTTGGGTCAGGTCCACCACGCCGCGGGGCCCCGCTGCCTCTTCGCGGGCCCGCGGGTCCTTCTTGCCGAACAGTGGGGGCGGCTCCCCGCCGCGGCCCATCCGGTCCTTGGCTGGACCTTCCCGAGAAGAGCCTTTGGTCGAGGCGCCCGACGAGTGGCCGCCTGGGGTCCTGGAGGAGGGCGCATGGGAGTGCAGGGCACCCGGAGCTCCAGGGGCGGGCAGGTAGAAGCCGTCTGCAGAAAAGAAAGAGCGCAGCCCGTGAGCGAGTGCCCCCTCTGCCGGGGGAGAGGGAAGGGAGGCCCCAAAGGGTGCCCTAGACCCCAGGGCAAGGAGGAGGGCCATGCACAGCGCAGCCCCAGGAGAGGGCAGGCTCTGGAAATGGATAAAACCAAGCTGAAACCCCGCCCTGGCCACCTACTAACCTTTCTGAGCCTCAGTTTTCTCATCTGTTTAAGGGGGAGAGGCCAGAATTAAGAGCTGCCCAGAGGGCCCAACAGGATTAGATGAGGGCCGGACAACTAGAAGGTTCCAGGAGGCTATGGGTGGGCCCAGAAAGCCTGTGGGGGCCCTTGGGGGCTGGGGTCTCGGGAAACACAGCTGAGATGCTGCCTGGAGTACTGGGTAGTGGTCCCTCCCAACCTCATTCCGCAGCTCCCCCCAGTCTCCCCACTCCTGCCCTCTGACCTTTCTGGGTATCGAAAATGCTGGGCTGGCCCAGCTGGCTGAGGAGGGGGCTCCCGCTGCTGGGGGGCTCCAGGTGGTTCAGGTGGAGGTAGGATGGGTACAGCCCGCTGGGCAGGTGGGAGAAGCCTGCAAGAGAGAAAAGAAGCCAGCTGGGACACCTCATGCCTCCCACCGGGAGCTTACTTCCACCCTCTCTGCTTCTTGGAAATAACGTGTCTTGGCTGTCAGCCCCCTGGTGCTGGGAGCCCTGAGGTCTACCACCAGCTCCCACAGCAAGGATTGCCCCCTCCCAATCCTGGCACTCCAGTCCCCGGCAGCCCCCAGGGGCTAGGGCTCTCCAATCCCCCAGGAAGAGAATCAAATTGGACCCAGTGCAGGGCAATGAGGATGATGAAGATAGATGGCAGTTCTAATCACAGACCAAACCCTTTCAACTGCTTTGCCTTTGTTATTTAAATTTCAAAGGAAAATAACCTGTGAGGCAAATACTCTTAATATCCCCGTTTTACAGATGAGAAAACTGAGGCTCAGAGAGGCCCACTTGCCCGAGGTCCCCCAGCAGAGGAGCCTAGCTCTGAACTGAGGTCACCAGAACTCTTAACCTCAGCCCAACATGGACCCAGTTGAGTGGTTTACTGGCTTAACTTCTCTGCTGTGTGACGCCAAGCAGGTCTCTTGCCTTCTCTGAACTTCAGCCTACCCAGCATCTCCAGCTGCTGGGTCTCCCAGGCAGGTGCTTCTAGGAAAGAATTCCTCCTGCCAGGGGTCCTCCTAACCTCCCACAACCCCCTCCACCCCACCAGTGATGCCCCAGAACCAGGGCCTTACAGGGTGCAGAAGACAGGAAACGGAGGCCACAGAGAAAGAAACAAGAGGCCTGAAAGAGTACACAAGGAATGGAGGCCCAAGAGCCATTCACCAGGGCCAGGAAGGCCAGACAGGTGAGCAGGTGCCGGGGCAATGGAGGAGGATCCTGCCTCTCCTCCTGGGCGGTGGGTCCTACAGGACCTCAGACCCACTGGTGATCCATCCCTGAGGGACTTGGGTCCCCCATGCCCCCCAGTCACTCCCTCTGAGGCCAGAGATGCAGGACCCGTCCCTGGCCACACTGGGCGCACATCTTCACCCACAGCCCCACAGGACAATTACATTAACAACAATCACAAGACGATAAGGAACACCTGATAGACGTTATCTCGCTTCATCACTGAAACAACACTCCCAGGTAGGCACTGGTTCCCACTGCCTTCCCATCTGTAAGATGGGCATAATGGTCCCTCCTCATGGCCTGTTCTGAGGGTAAAGTGAGCTCAAGTATGCAGTTCTTTGCGCATAGGAAGGACACTGCATCGTTTGCTATCATTACTATCATTACCGGTATCTGCCGGCAAAGGAGAAAAGGGAGTCAGGTTGATGCCACACGGGCACCAGAGGCAGCCTCTGCCCTTCAGGCCCCTCGAGCACCCCCGCTCTGGGCTGGTGGAAATGGGAGGCTCAGATGGGACCCCAGCCCGGAAGGACTGCCCGCCATCCCAGACCTAGAGGCAGGATCGCCCCTCCGTGCGGGGCACACACAAGTCAGGACAAGGACGGAAGCACTCGGTGACAACTGGCACAGAGAAGGAAGTAGGGAGACAGTGGGCGGCGAAAGGCCCAGGAGAGCCTGAACCCGCAACAGGCGCCCGACCCGGGAGCACCCCAGGGCACCCAGGAGGCAGCAGGAGCGAGCGAGCACCCAGCATCTAAACTCCACCGGAGCCCAAGGTGGAGGATGAACTCAGAGTCCCCCAGGCCCATTCCTTCACTGACAGAGGGGAAACTGAGGCTCCACGGAGGCCCAGGGTTTGCTCTGGGCTGGCAGGAAGCCAAGCCGGCAGACCTCCCCACAGTTAGGGGCGTCACCGCAGAACAGCAACAAGAGAGCCCAATGGCACCTGGTCCCACTGCTCCCACAATGACAATCACTGACGAGCTGACTGCATTGAGGAGACAGCGGACAGCAGAACAAACCAGACCCTGCCCTCAGAGCTCAGTGGTGGGGAAACAGGTATCTCATGAAAAAGGACACAGAAGAATGTGTCATCACAAGTGGGAGGTGGAAGCGGGGTGGGGTGGGGGGCGTGTTTGAGCCAAGCCCTGGAGGAGGAACAGGAGATAGCCAGTGAGCTGCGGTGCAGGGCTGCAAGTGGAGGGAACAGCACGTGTAAAGGCCCTGGGACAGCGCCAAGAGGGAGCGCTGAGCATCTGAAGAACAGCAGGGAGGCTGGATGACCAGAGCTGGGCCCCGCAGGCCACCGCATGGAGGAGTGGCCGTGGAGACAGAGGGGAGGCGGC